>NC_044929.1:1208486-1236847 GCF_003576645.1 Ipomoea triloba | reverse complement strand
ATGCCTTCCCCCCCCCCCCCCCCGACACGCGCCTCCAACTCCACATATTTATCAAGTTTATAATGATTGGTCATACTATATTGCAAGGCATTGAAGTAAATGTTGACTGTAATGTTCACTCAGTATTTGCAATAATGTTCATCATATCATACTAAAAATGATCTATGGCTCATAGGATACCACATAGGCACATACCCAAAATGCAGTTTCTAAAGATAATGCAAATAAACACATTGTGCAAAACATCAACTCAATCAGAGAGACATTATTGTCACTTAATTACACAATAGCTAACAAGAATCCCCGAATTAAAGAAAATTGCACCTCAGCTTGTGAACAAGCAGGCTAATTTTATCTCGTATGGAACTTCAAAGGTAAATATACGTCTACACTCACAAATCCCAATCCAAATTCAGAATAAACAGGTACCAACAACAAACAAGAGAGTAAAGTTGATTACATTTACCGTCCATTTGTTCTCAATTACTCATTTCCAAGATAGCAAACTCGTTTATTTGAAAACTTTTTCATAATGTCCAGAGTATATTTTTCAATGGAAATCTTACTTTCCAACTTTAGCATAGCTATCTCGTAGTGTGACTGTTCGATTGAACACCAATTTCTTAGAAGTTGAATCCTTGTCAACTGAAAAATAGCCTGGATTTCCATTTAGAAAAATAAAAACCCAACTTTAGTTACATTCTGCAATGAATTAATTAGCATTTTGTTCGAAATGGCAACAAACCACTTAATAGAGCTAAAAATTGTTTAAAACTTTTATTCTTAAAAAAATGTTACTATAAAACGAGCAGGCAAAAACAAAACTTGACCGCAGGTAAGTTGCAACCATATCTAATTGCAGGAATGTTTTACAACTTGAATCACTAGTGATTAAAATAGCATGGTCAAGAACCTACCAAGCCTTTCAAACTGAAATTTGTCTCCAACTGCAGCATTTTGTAGCAAAGGAACAGCATATGCATTTGGCATCACTACTTTGGAGTGTGGATTTATATCACCAAGCCAGTTATCAATTTCAGCAGGGTTCTGATAACAGCAAATAAAGATTAGTTCCAAATGAAATTGCAAAAAACAACAAAAATGGGAAACTAGTACAGGGACCATTGGTACTTAAAAAGAAGCCCATGCATGTCGAAAATTAGGGAAAATAAAGCTTCTAACAAAACCTCAGAAAGGAACAATTTCTCAAACAATCTCACTTCAACCTTGAGTGGATCTACTTCAGGTGATGGTTCTGCTACCCAATGAAGAACCCCCTGAAAAGAAAATGTAAGTATAGAGTGGAGAAGGAAGTATTCTTCCCAAAAAAAAAAAAGAAAAAAGGAAGTATTCTTCCCAAAATAGTGGCTAACTACAAAAATAAATAAATAAATAAATAAATATGTTCAACAGTTCAAGGCACCACCTTTGGTTTCACAGTCTTGGAAGGATCATACTCAGCCCGAAGCTCAACAACAGTCTCTTTATCATCACCAAGTATTACTTCTGTGCACTTTATAGGAAAAGCATACCTGCATAGAAAATAAGTTTCATTATGGTGTTGGTATGTATTTAAGTGTACTGAAAAAATTAAACTACTTTAACTTAAGATATTAGCACCTAAGAAGCACAAATTTCCCAGGAGCAAGGCCATAATAATCTTTAGAGTCCTTCAATCTAAAATCAGTATGTTCAATGTATACAACCTTGGAAAAGGGAACCTGTGAATAGAACACAAACAATGCAGTCAAACAAAAAAAGAGATCAATATATTCAAGGCATCAAAAAAAGAAGTTGCAATGTAGATTTCAGAGATCTTTTAATAAGGGGTGATTAAAGAAGCAAAAAATGAAAACTCATTGCCACAGAAGTTATGGACACTTGGACAGGATACAAAATAAATGTTGCAAAAACAACTGTGCAATATCTTTAGAAACTCAATTACTTTCTTCTGCTCCTAGTTTTCGTAAATAATAACTTAAACCTAGCAATTACTTGTTGGGAATAGAACAGAGTATAGAACCTTCACTCCTTCAGTTCATGAAAAGGACAATTGGAAGAATTACGTTATTGCAGGCAAGAAAAAACATAGAATAAGTTTTCAATCAGGACATCGGGTAAATTCCCCTTACTTAATATGCATAAATAAATATACATATAAGTATATAACTCATGATTATAGCAGCATTACAAGCTAGGTTATTCCAGTAAGAGTTAAAGCTATGATATCTGATAATACTGAAAATGTTGACATCTCTTTTTTGGATGACGAGGGAAACCCCACAACCCTTTCGAGTGTGAGTAAACTCCACCTTGTGTCCCTAGTCAGCAAAGGACCACAAAGAAGTAAAGCAGCCTAGGTTATCCATAGCTAACCGGCTCAAACCAAGGGGGCAAGGATTCAAACTCGTGACCTTGTGGTTACAAGTGTGGATCTCTTGCCATGTTGGCTGGGGTTACCCCCAAAATGTTGACATCTCTTAGTTTCAGAAAGAGAGGCATTGACAAATGGATAATATTTATGCATTATTATATAATTACATAATTGGTCAGCAGCATGTATGCACATTCACGTCTCAATGATATCAAATTAACTAGTGGCTGAGCCAGACTGTTGCAATGAAGTCCATGACACTAGTAAAATCTTTTCAATTTAAAGGTATTAATTTTATTAATATTCTGTTATACAACTGTTGAATCTTCCCTTCTACCATTGCAAAACATAGTAGATGTGCATGTACACGCTTATAACTATATATGCTGCTACACTGCTTCACAAGTGTTATTATCAGAGCAAGAAACACCAACCATTTGTTCTGTACCGCTGCTCCAAAATCTTTTGCATGTTCTCTTCAAATATGTCATTAACTATGTGCTCTATGTCTTCCGTGGATACTTCAACTCCTGTTCAAAAGGAAGGATTAAAAATCTGGTTTCACCATTTCAGAAAGGAAATAGTTCAAAACATAGAGTAATTATAAATTACTGGAAAAGAATGGGCAAATGACTCTATTTTAACATAAAAATTCAGTACTTCAACAACATATATTTATTTTAAGGACTCAAAAACAATTGTACCCATTTATGATGCCAGTAGGACACAAGTTTATGCTTTATTATACATTAAAGTATTAAACAAACTTAGCTGTAAACTAGGAGAAACTTTAAACTTATACACCAAAATACAATAACTAACCTTAAATGAGACGATATACTTGAGCACTGTAGGCTGATGTACAAAAGCATTAGCTGGAATAGTGAATCCTAGCAACCTATAATGCAAAGAAAAGAAATATCAAGTCTTGTGAATCCTTCTGAGTTTCACTAGAATAGTGATAGATAGTCAAAGCCAAGTTTTTTCTTTTTTTAAAAAAACTTTTATCATTGCCATTCTTTATTGTCAAGATTAAAGATCAACTGTGAACTGTACTTAATTAATATTTGCAGCTAGATAAGTACATTTTGGCCAAGATTTATCATAAAGCTTCTCTGACTCAAGATGATAGCAAAAGACAGATTCTGATATCAGAACAAATCCCAGCTGAAGCTCAATATGAGTGATCTTGAAACAAGAAGAATTACATTTAAAGATGACGAGATGAGTGCATATGCTGAAGAACTGAAAGCATTACAATTCCCAGCTGCTCCTCGAGAAACCTTATACTCAAGGCCAGCACTGCAAGTAGCAGCACCACCATATCCATATCATTAAAACCACATGCCCCGCCGTCGCCGCCGCATATCTTGGTGATAATAATAATGTGATGAACAGGGAGGTCAGCTTTCGAAGTGGAAGCATGCAGACAGATCAATGTTATTGTATTGATGACAAACCTTTTAGTTTTGAAGTTGAAGATAATGGCTTCTGGAATACTCAACAAGGTGGCCTCAAAGATTATTGCTATAATGCTTCACCGGCTGCTTCCATCACAAAAGCCAATTTTGAGAGATGCTTTTTGGCCCTGCCAACGATGTGTCAACTTTCAATGGGCATGACCCAAACTGTAATGAACCAAAATTTCACAGCTACTTCGGCTGCACAAGCTGAAACTGATAACCAGAAGATCTCACACAAGACAAGAATGAAGGCCGAAGTTCAAGACAGTCGTCGTCCTCTATATATATATGCTGGCCCAGCTTTTCTTTTTCCTTTTGTATTCCGTGGGAGAGGGATGATAGTTGAATTATATCCACCATTTTTGTTTTGCTTTGTGTAATTGCATGAGTCCATTGCTAGATATTTTTGCTCTAGTATGAACAAGGATTAAAGAGGATAAAATTGGATAACTCTTCAAGTCATGAACTTGGTTCATTATCCTAAAAGTTTCTTATCAATCATTTACCAAAGCAACAAGATAACCAGATAATAACTTTTGAAATACATGAAGGTGTAACAATTGAATTTGGATGCTTGACAAATTCAATCACAATGGTGAATACGAAAGGATTATTTGTCAAAGTGTGTTCCACCAAAAAAAAAAAGGACTAAAACTTCAATTAAAACAGGCTAGTCAAAGGCTAGGAAATAAGAAAAAATAATTTCCCTTAACTATTTCCTCTTAAGGAAATGAGGAAGAATATATTTCCCCTTTCATTTCCTCTACAGATGTATTCCCTTGCCAAGTTCATTCTGTAAAACTTTGTATGAAGTACAATAATGCATTCACAGAAATGAGCTAAAAATCTAGCATATCTATTTACTCTACAAAACACTCTGCAGACAGATTATAGTATTTGCCACTTATATGGATAAACATTATAAAGCAGAAAATATGTGCCCTTATAAAAACAGTAGAAATGAAATCAGTCGGCTTACCGTGTAAAGAAGGTTCCCAACACTTCGATCACAACCATCAGTAACAGCTGCCTGCAGTGATCATTAGTATTCTCTCAATTTCTCAGTACTCAGAACAACTTTCTCATGTTTTTCCTTCGAATGCAATTGAAATACGCAATCAGAAATTCAAGTACTCTCTCCGTTGGTTAGAATTTACCTCGTGGATAACGGCCGTGAGATTATCGGTGACTTTGTTGTTAGCAACGGTGTTCTTCGCCGTTCGTTCATCCAATCCTATCTTCAGGAAGAGATTCAGAGGATTCTCGCCGCCATCGCTGCTTCCGTTATCGTCCGCCATGATTCAAATTCAGAAGAAGAATCAGCAGAGATGAAATGCTTGATTAGTTCTGTGTCTTGTCTGCGTGATGGGAGACTTTTGCTCAACACTTTAAGGGGGTGTTTGGTTAGTATATGGTAGTGTTATACTACTATGTTTCAAGTTATGAGATTAATTTAGTAATTTTATATTACCCCAAAATTAATGTGATGATGATATTTTAATGCAATTTATTATTTTGCATCTCTCTTTTTGGGTAATTTAAAAATTGTCAAGTATATTGTGCTCAATTATTATTTCTGTGATTCTTTTTAAAGAAAGGTCCTAGAATCGAACCTCGCTGGTGTGGTATGGTGTGATTAAGAAAGGTCACAGTATAAAATCTCGCTGATGTGGTATTGACTCTTTAGACTATATCTTATATTATATAAAGTAATATAATATAATTATAATAACATATAAATTAAATATATGTTTATATAATAAAATATACATACACGTGTATATTTATATATAATTATACATATACATTTATATACATGGCATATATATATATATATATAACTTAAAATATAGTCTGTAGTTATATATAACTTAAAATATACTCTGTAGTTCTTAACCCAAAAAAAGTTAAAAATTCTTGTGTTTGGATTGTGAGGATATGATATAGTGATATCCTAGTTTCCCATTAACTCCCAATTGAAAAAAGCATCCATTTTTCCATTTTTGTTCTCCATTTTTCCAAAAAAATAAAATTAAAAAAATGTTAGAAAGCCCTTTGGCAAATAGGTGAACAAGCAAGCAGTATATGTATGGGACTTCAAGTCATAGCAAATGTATACACTAAAAGATGATTTATAATCCAAATTCAGACAAAACTGGTAGTCTAATACCAATGACAAAGCAACAGCTACAAGACAGAGTAAAAACTATATAAATTTACCATCCATTTGTTCTAAATTAGTCATTTAGTGTACACAATCCTCATCTACTTTAAAAACATGCACCATATACAAAGTATATTTTTCCATGGAATTCTTACTTCCCAGCTTTACCGAAGCTATCTCGTAGTGTGACGGTTCGATTGAACACCAATTTCTCTGCGGTCGAGTCCTTGTCAACAGCAAAATAGCCTGTTTTTACATTGAAACATCAATTAATTTGACTACATCTAATTACAAAAATGCTTTACGACTTGAATCTCTTGTGGTTAAAAATAGCGGGGTCAAGAACCTACCAAGCCTTTCAAACTGAAATTTGTCTCCAAGTGTAGCATTGCGTAGCAAAGGAACAGCATATGCATTTGGCATCACTACTTTGGAGTTCGGATTTAAATCACCAAGCCAGTCATCAAGTTCAGCAGGGTTCTGATAACAACAAATTAACCGATCAGTGTCAAATGAAAATAGCAATAACAATGCAGAGACCTGTTGTGCTTAAAAGGAAGCCCATGCGGATTGAAAATTAGAGAATAAAAACAAAGATGCTAACAAACCTCGGAAAGGAACAATTTCTCAAACAATCTCACTTCAACCTTAAGTGGATCTACTCCAGGCGATGGTTCTGCAACCCAGTGAAGGACCCCCTACAAAGTAAATGTAAGAAGTATAGAGCTGAGAACTGTGCTTCCCAAAATAATGGTAAACTACGACACTAATTTTTCCAAATGTGTTAGTGAAAATTTAAATAACCACCTTCGGTTTGACTGTCTTGGAAGGATCATATTCAGCCCGAAGCTCAACAACAGTTTCTTTATCATCACCAAGTATTACTTCTGTGCACTTTATAGGAAACGCATACCTGCATAGAAAAGAAGTTTCATGGTGGTGTTGGCATGTATTTAAGTGTGCTGAAAAATTGAACTACTTTAAATTAAGATATTGTCACCTAAGAAGCACAGATTTCCCAGGAGCAAGTCCATAATAATCTTTAGAATCCTTCATTCTGAAATCAGTATGTTCAATGTATACAACCTTGGAAAAGGGAACCTGTGAATAAAAGACAAACAACGCAGCCATACATAAGAGATCAATATATTCAAGACATCATTAATTGTCAGCTCATAAATGGAAAAGAAGATCAAACACATTATTCCATAGTAAATTAAAGAGATCCAAGTAGATGATTCATCCACATAAAATTTGATAAAATTTCAGTCTACACACATACATTGCTTTACATGTTTGGTTACCTTGTAAAAAGACGAAGTATCATCTGATTGTGCATCAGGCCATTTCTTTGCATCAAGTTCCATCACTAAGCCAGCTTCCAGATTTGTTATGACCACCTGATATTAAACCCAAGTAAAATAATAATCAATTTAGAATATAAGAATAAGATTATGTATACATGTAACTTTATGGACACAAGCATAGCTTTGCAATTTATATATAAGATCATGCCTTGATTTCATAATACTAGACTTAAATAAGTTTCTGGACACAAGCATGACTCTGCAATTTATGTAATTATGTTTACCCAGATACACACCTTTAGTGGATTAAGCACAACCATTGTCCGAGGTGCTGTTTTATTTAGTTCTTCTCTAATATGATATTCAAGACGGTCCAAACGTATCACACTGTGATCACTGCATAAAAAGTACCGTCAATGCACTTATTCAAAGAATACAGAACAAAGTTCACATTTTTCATACATAAATGTACAGACATACAATAATATGAAACCAACCTTCTAGTGATCCCAATTCCACGAACAAAATCATTAATAGCTGTTGGAGTCACACCTCTACGACGCAATCCCGCTAGAGTCATCAAACGGGGATCATCCCAGCCATCAACCCATTTTTCAGTTACAAGACGGTTTAACTAGACAACAAAAAAGTGGTCAGTCACTAATTCATAGAAAGCTGTCATCTAAGGAAAAGTGAACCATCACAGAATAAGTATTGCCACAACACTCAAAGATTCAATCTACCTTACGCTTAGACATCACGTTGTTAGTGATATTCAAACGTGAATACTCCCACACAAAGGGTTTGTAGATACCGAGAGCATCCAATAACCAGTAATATGAAGCACGACGGATCTCAAACTCAAGAGTGCACAGCTGCAAAAAAGATGTTCAATTCCAAAAGGCCAAATTATCAACTATTATAAGTAAATATAGTTAACAGTTTTTCCCTTGAAATACAATATTGTGCTTACCACTGTCAGAAAACCAGGTTTGTGCACATTTATTAAAAACCGCATTCTCAAGGGAGCATACAGCCCGTCAAAGAGTTGTCCCATAATTATAAATCTAGACTCCTTCTCTTGGCCTATAAATACTAGGCTATTGCAACTCATTCAAACAAGTTACTATCAATCTAGTAATTAAGTTATCATTCTCCCTTTGTACCCTAGTCTCTTGCTTAACACATACAACTTCTGCCTTATTGGCAGGTAGTGACTCTTTGCCACACACCAGACCTTCCAACATAATACTTCTTAAGGACCAAACATGTTTTTTTGAGTGAGTGTACACATGTGCATGCATGCACACATATTCATGCATATATATGATATCTGTATGAATAAAAACACAAAATACCCATCATGGCATCTGGTTGAAAATGCAAAGAAAATATTTTCACTGAGACATCATATTTCAGTAGACTAAAAGGCAAGGACATAGAATTTTCAATCAATTGCAGGAATCTAAATTGTGTAACTGGAAAACACAAACGAATTAAAAAATGTAATCTTGACATACCGAATGAGTTACATTTTCAAGAGAATCTACTATGCAATGGGCATAATCATAGCTTGGATATATGCACCATTTATCTCCAGCGTGTGGGTGAGGAGTGAACTGGATAAACAATGTAATTAACATCAGTAACTAACATTAGTTTTCAGGAATAAAAAAAAATGTCATTCCAAAAATACTTGCCTTGATGCGATAAGCAATCAAGTCATACATGTTGGGATTATCGCTCTGCATATCTTGTTTCATCCGAAGTGTTGCTTTACCCTCTTCTATCATGCCACGCTTCATTTCATCAAAGAGTCTTAAAGATTCTTCAATTGGTCGATCCCTCCAGGGGCTATTAATTTTTTTCTCCCTGTATTCTTTTATCTCTTCAGGTGTCTAAATAAAAAGAAAGGTCAAACAATTATGAAGTCTTATGTATATATAATTCCAAACACAAGTAGCAGGCCTGTAGGACTAGCTAATAGTCATATCTACGAGGTGTGTGGGCATATCAATGCAACCATCTAAAGGTTGTTTTCTTAGGTACAATAAGCAGAAAGCACCTGATTCAAGACTAAAAGTATTGAGACAGAAAACTAATAGCAAGGATCACATCCAAAAGAGGCACAACATGTGATGCTATGTAATTAATCTTGGAAGGAACTTATTTTGTATAAAAAAATACCTGGTGATCGACATAAGCATGACCATTTCGTATCAATGCCACTGCCAGCTCATAAAGCTCTTGAAAATAGTCACTAGTGTATGTAATCTGCAAAAGGCCAAAGGCAGTAAGAAATAGAGAGGCAAGCTGTAATCAATGGTTTTGGAGGAATGATTACCTTAAAGGGTTCCCATCCCATCCATCGTACAATTTCTTCAATATGATCAATGTACTCTTTCTTTTCAGCTTCAGGGTTTGTGTCATCATATCTAGAGAGTAGGAGCGACAAAAGCCAATAGAGATATTTCACAAATAATCTCAAAGTACTGAAAACAGGGGAGGGAGGGAGAGCAGCAGGAAAAGGAATCTGACCTCAAATAGCAGCATCCATCTCTTTCTTTCGCCAACCCAAAATCAATAAACATTGCCTGTTTAATAATTCAATATTCAAATTTAAATGAAAAAGCATAAGTGAATAATTTATAAATGATTTAACACAACTATCACCTTGGCATGCCCTATGTGTAGATATCCATTAGGTTCAGGAGGGAACCGTGTATAAACTTTTCCTCCAGTTGCTTTTAAATGTTTTTCAAGTAGTTCCTTTGTATTGCATATCCTAAGAACAGGCCGATCACTGAAGTACACTTCTGTATGTACCTGATAAAGATACATAGTTATTTACAGGAATAAGTAAAAAGAGTAACTATGACAAGCAACAAAACTAAAACCAATTAAAGTTATACATGTTGACAATTACTATCCTTGAATTAACACAGCACCTACCCCAAACCATAACACACCTCCAAGGATGGCAACTGTATTTTGCCCAAATGGTTAACCATGTTAGCAGTAGGATCGCATTTGAAGCCAGTAATCATATCAAATTAATTATTAGAACAGAAAATGTGTGACTATTACAAAGGAATGAGGCATGCAGCTAGTCGTTCAGGTACCTTATAGTTTTCCTCTGGGGAAGGGAAAATTGAATACGGATTAAGTTCCTCTTCAGATGGGTTTGGAGCAGGCGTCTCCTCTTTACTAGCCTTACTCTGCAAAGGAGAACACATAATAAGGCAAAGAAAGTGTTCTTTCTGTTTTATAACCCCTCATATTTAGGTATAAAATAATTTTGAAGTGAAGTAGTTCACACCTCAACTTTGGCAGGCTTTTCTTTCTTCTTCTTAACAGGCTTGGCATCATCTTCAGCAGTTCTTGCACCAAGTAATGCAACCAATTTTTCATCTACGAGTTGCTGCAATAATAAAATAAATATTACATATGATCTAGGAATTATATCACACAGTGCAACCCCAGGTGATTATTCAACAACCTCAAGCCAATGAAATGTCAAGGCCTTCATTACTTTCTCATTTCAATTTGATAAGAAAGTCCCCTTTCACATATCATGTTTTAAATGTCCAAATTCATTTTATCCCAGATGCACACACGAATAATACACACACACACACGCACCTCCTGCTCCCCCTGTCCCATTTTATTTCTCTTGTTTACTATTCATTGTTCAAACCAACTCTTTCTTCCTTGATTAATTTTTTTTTAGTATTTTCTTATTATTTGTAAATATAATTTGTTATAAATAAGTGCTGATTATTACCTTGACAATTTTAGGGTCTGCCCATGGCTGCCTCTTCCGAACAGCAGCAAATAGTTCACCAACTACAGAGAGAGAAGAATTTAATCATATCGTCTTGGAACATAGGAAAATGCTTGTCAGAGAAGTCATCACAGTTAAAAGGATTCATAAACCCCCACACATCATTGAATAAGTGATGAATACAGAAGCAAAAAATGAATAAGTTGTCACACAAGTAATGAGCAGATATAAAATCAATGTCAGGAATAGAAAAACTCCACAACATATTAATGCACCCATATATGCATTCATGATTATGGTAACATGATTATGCATTCACTGGGGTTATTATCAAAATAAGATATACCAACCATTTGTTCTGTACCGCTGCTCCAAAATCTTGGGCTTGTTCTCTTCAAATATGCCATTAACTAATAGTTCTATGTCTTCTATCGACACTTCAACTCCTGTTCAAAAGGAAGTATTAAAAATCCTGTTTCAGAAAGGAAATAATACTAAAAATAGAGTGTTAAGAAAAAGGAAAAGATAATAATAAGGGAGTAGATCAAGGAACTCAATGCCAAAAAAATGGAGTGATAAAATAAAAAAGGATACAAATTGGCCAGAAAAGTACACATGGCATTTATTCATTACCCCAATATTTTGTATGCTGTACAAAAGAAATATTAAAACCAAGATTGACAAAAGTACAATGACAGCCAATTTCCATACCAACACCACAAGCCTCCTCAAATTCATTGACCTTCAAAGTCTCAGAAGCATTAGCCGAAAGAAACCCAAAAGCAGCTTCTAACTGAGCAGGGGTTTTGATCTGAAGGTGTACAAGTTTCAAGTTAATCCAACAGGAAAACAGTACAATATTCTATGCAACATAAAAACACTATACTTCAACAACACCTCTTGTATGAGGACTCAAGAACAATTTCACCCATTTATGATGCCAGTTGAAAAATAACTGATGCTTTATTATGCATTAAACAAATTCAGCTGTGAAATAGGAAAAGCAGAAATTCCATATACCAAAACACTAAAATTAACTGAGCCACATACCTTGGATGAGACAATATACTTGAGCAATGTAGGCCGATGTACAAGAGCATTTGCTGGAAATTTTGTGGCAACCTATAATGCAAGGAAATGAAATATCAAATCTTGTGAATCCTTCTGAATCACACTAAAATAGTGAAAGAAAGAGAAAGCCAGGTTCATTCTTAAAAAACTTCAATAATGTATTGACATAAATGAGCTAACAATCTAGCAGATATATGTACAAAATATTCTACAGGCAGATTAGAAATTTGCCACTTCTATGCATAGACATCCTTAAAGCAGCTTATCTATGCACTTAAAAAACAGTAAAAATAAAACGAGTCAGCTCACCGTGTACAGAAGGTTCCCAACAGTTCGATCACAACCATCAGTAACAGCTGCCTGCAATGATGATTCACATTTCTCAATATTCAGATCAACTTTCACAAATTTTCATAAACATGCAATGCAATCACACAAGCACACCACCCCACCATCTGTATGCCACTATACTTACTTTCTCTACTTGCAAGAGTAGTAGGTGTAAAACTATGTATCCCTGCCCCAGTGAGCACACACACTGACACAAGCAACTACTCCCAAAGATCCTAATAAAAATCAACTCTTTGTTTCAGCAAGAGTTGATATATTAAAATGAGAATTTCATAATCATATGTACTCTGTAGTAATGAACTCTGTTTTCTTTAGCATTAATCTACAAATTTACTAGAGATTCATTCAATTGTTCCTTTTCATATGGCTTTTTTTTATGTATTTGAATTATTCAATAATAAACAATTATCGAATCAAGTCAAACTCTTAGCCACTTAAAAACTTTGATTCTAGGCACTAGAAAAGTCTTAACTTCCCAATATTCAACAGAATTAAAATTGAAATGACAAGGCCAAACCTCTAACGAACCCCAATTGCTCATAATATTAACCAATTGTTAGCAAAGGAACATGCATACCTCGTAGATAACGGCAGTGAGATTAGCGGTGACTTTATTGTTAGCGACGGTATTCTTCGCCGTCCGCTCATCCAATCCAATCTTCAGGAAGAGGTCCAGAGGGTTTTCCCCGCCGTCGCTGCTCCCTTTCTTCTCCACCATGATTCCAATCCAGAAGAAGATTACAAACCCTAGCGAGTCAGCTAAGAAAAAGCTCTGCAGGATTCGATTAAAGATACAATTGCCGATATTGGGTCTTCTACGTGTTGTAATAAGAATCTTCACTGGGAGATTTTTGCTTGTGACTAACGCCTAGTTCACAGTCAATGGAAATGGAATATCTCTGATTTTACTGATTTCTGTTAAATGTTAATTAGGGTTTTTGCAGTGAAGTTTTTTCTTACATTTCGACCCTCTATTTTTCAGTAGTTGTTACATTTGGACCTTTCAAATTTTATATTGGGGTGTCTGATAAATAGTAGTTGTTAGTCGATTGGGTTAATAGATTTGATTAGTTAATAGTATCGGCTGATTGTAGAAAGATATTTGGTAAATTAGTTGTTAGTTTTTTTTTTAAAATAAATTAGTTGTTAGTTGATAGCTAAAAATATGCAAAATAACTTTATGAAAAAGTTAATTGAAAAAACTGATTTGAGCAATTTTTTTAAATTTTAGCCTCTTGAAACAAAACTTGTTAAAAATTTTAATTAATCAAACACTTATATTGATTGTTTAACCAAGTCAAACAACTAATAGTGATCAAACAAGCTAAAATTGACGGATAGACTAACTATTTTACCAAATAAAACCTTTATTTTTTTGGTCCACAAGCATTTAGAGTTTTAGATAATACCATTTGTTCCGTCGTTAATTAATCCATCCAAATCAAATCCTAGTTTAAAAAGTTAAAAAAATAAAATAATTGTGTTTTTAATCTTCAAGTTATAAGATAGTAGTGGACTTAGACTTTATATTAGAGGCATTATTACTTTTTGTTCCAATTTGTTAATAAAATTTCATATCACATTTCTCTTTTTCTTCTTAAATTTCACTCACGGATCTATGTTCTTAACTACTAAATTTTGGAGTTAAAATAAGATTTAGGTAGAAAAAGATAATAAACAGGATGTGAAATTTTATTAGTAACTTCGATCAACTATAATTTATAATAATAGTACATTTTAATAGACGTATCAATGAAGGAACCAAAAACGTCACATTTGAACAACTTAATTATTAGAAGTGGTAACGTTTGTAATAGGAAAAAATCATTGTTTTGATCTATCAATTGTTTTACAACTATCAATTTAGTCCGTAATTTTTAATTTGGTCGAATTGATCATCCAAATGTTTTAAATTTGTATCAATTAAACCCCTAACCATTGTTTTGGTAACTAACAGCTGACTGATGAAATAGTGGCTAGGAGACTTACCTTGGGTAACAGCGGTGGGCTTTCACATAGAATAAAATTTTGATATTTTTCCTTGGATTTGACTGTTGTTTGGTTCTACAATTCCATGGCTTCATCAAACCAGTCTTGTGGATACCATGAACAAGTCCTAATCTTACAAAACTGTAGTAGTATATTATTGCCAACTTGATTAATTAATTTTAAACTAAGGCATAATTTAAATAGTTTTCAAAGTCTTGTATATGTTTGAATCTAAAAGGTCAAACATCCCTTCCTTGTTTGCCACGAAAACTGATTTGATACCATACAAGTTGAATTACATTAGTGCCATGAATAGAGTGGGATTTGAACCCACGCCCTTTCGGACCAGAACCTTAATCTGGCGCCTTAGACCAACTCGGCCATCTCAACTTATACGTATTTTTTCTTTATTTAGTTTATATCAAACATACTCAGCCATTCTATGTTAAGTTAGAACTGGCAGAAAATAAATTTGTTGAGAGTGGGATTTGAACCCACGCCCTTTCGGACCAGAACCTTAATCTGGCGCCTTAGACCAACTCGGCCATCTCAACTTATATGTATTCTTTCTTTATATAATATTTATATAAAAGGTAATAAGGTACCTAACATACATTAGCACTAGTAAAGAATTACAGCCAAAAAAAAAAAAAAAAAAAAAATGATAATAAGCACCTATACTTAAAAAAAATAAAAATAATAAGACTCCTAAAGTCATTTAGAATTTTATGTTGGTGATCTTATAATTGTTTGAGGGTGTGTTTGCTAACCCGGAAAATGTTTCCCGAGTTTTCAGTGTTTGCAACTATAGATAAGAGGGTAAGTATATGTTTACACTACTATGCTATGTAGCATAATCAACTGTACACATGCATGATTTTGGAATACAAAATATTGGTAGGTAGACGGTGGTCAGCACTTATGTGTAACATGAACGATTGGAAGCTAATAAAATTTGACAGTGGAGTGATCAAATATCCCTAAAAGCATGCAAAATAACGTTAAATAGTATTTTATCTATTTTTATTTTACCAATTTTAGATGCACACAAGAATTATGAAACAACCCTTGAGAATACAATTGAAAAGGAATTTTAAAAAATAGGCAGAAAAATTGTAGCCATAAGATATGCTAAGACCAATGGATGCATGTGGATTGTCACTCACCTGAATAGTGATTTGTATATAGAGTTCTATTACATGGCATGGATTCCCATTTTATACTCCCTAACTTTTATTCCTTAGCAAGATATGATAAGCTATTTTCATCTTGTGGGTCGCAAAGAAAGTGTCGACATCAAATTTTTGTGTGAGAGAGTAAAAGTAGGGAGTATAATTTGAAAGTTCAAGTAGTATTTTTCTGTTAGGATTAGGTCACATGGAAGAAGGAATATTTGAAAGATGTAAGGATTTTGCAGTGGGCATACTATCATTTCTTCCCCAACTGACAACTATTTAATAAAATGTCACATAGGAGATGCCAAATGTGTCCCCATAGGACGAGGTGGGTGTAGTGGTCGGGTAACATGATATGCTCTCCAGCATCCAATAATAAGAGGATACACCAACACATACACTCTCTTATCTGTCTGCTGCCCCTCTCTCTCTCTCTCTCTCTCCTTCTATTTTCCATTAATTAATTAAATATATGTGACTTAATTGCGCATGGTAATAAGAAATATACTAATAAATACTTAGCCGAAAAGTGTATAGTCTTTATCCAAGAATAGAGAATTGAATGAGAAAAATGCATAGGATGATGAAAAATGTGGATTAAATTTATTGTAAGCCCATGAAAAATAGGATCTGAACGGTGAGTTGATCTTGCGACTCGCAATTTACTTTTGCAGTGGCTCTAAGAGCAGAGTTCTGTGCACTTAGGATTAATTAGTTTGACAAAACTAAGCTAGGATCACCTAACAACAACAACAATAAATAAATAAATAAAGAGTACAATTGCAAGATGTAGTATTGTACTCTAGTTAGGTTGGCTGTGCTGTTAGTTTGGTACTAATTATGGATAATCTACCTTCACATTAATTTTCTTGGTTTTAGTCGGTCAGTTATACGTAACATAGGCTGATTTACCTCATTATAGTCTTTTGTCGATTAAGATTACAAGGCGACGTTACCTAGTGTACACCCTCAAATAATAGATCAGATCGAGTCCACAAGCTATCACTCTTGAACTAGCTTTATGAATTGAATATGTTAAAATGTAAATATTTTGATATGACCCATCATTAAATAGACTTTAAATCAATCAATAAATTACTAGACATTTCACTTATGTGACACTTGATGATGATGCATTACCCATCACAAGTCACAAGCTATAGTATAGTTTGCCACAATTAATGAGTTGTACACTCCCTAGCTTAGCTTGTGATGTTCATTATTAAAGCAAAGCCACACTCATAGTCATCATAGTAATGTCACAATTGCCATCACTTTCAGATTGCCACATTTCTTGTTTTGCTTACTGCATTGCATGACACAATAATGAAAGTAGGCTTGTCTTTTACAAGACATTAGCTACTATAGATATAGGTCTACAATACATCCATTTAATTTTTCCATGTAATTACCAAATTGACTTTCATATTCTCTGTAACCCAATAGTTGCCATCATCAGCATGCACCATTATTTCAATCAAATTGTTGTTATTTTCGTGTTTTCTTCCCCCTTTGAAAACAATTTTTCCACCCTTGGAGAACATTTGTGTGTTTTTTCTCCCTTTCAAAACAATTTTCCACCCTTGGAGAAAAGTAAGAAAATGATGGAGGAGAGAGAAATCATTTATGGAAAAGTCCAAACAGCGCAGCCATTATTTAAATGTGTGTTCTGAGTGAAGTTTGTTTTATGAGTCGAAAAAGGATTGCATACAAGAAAGATAACCCATCATAGATTGCTCATAGCTAACCAATTTAAATCAAGAAGGTCAATGACAGAGAGTAGCACTTAGAACCTTGTATAGTTACTAAGTCAATTGTCAGACTATTATATTATTTCATTCAAATTGATGTTATTTTTGTGTTATTTCATTCAAATTGACGTAAGGTCAAAGGGAGCTTACCTTGTAACGTTAGCTAATAAAGAACTAAAAGTAAACTAACTTAGATTATATATACATAATTAACTTGTTCAAATTGAGAAGGTCAAAGACAGATATCTATACTATTAATAAAAACAATATACTCAGTTTTAACTTCCCGCCCAAAACAGACCTATAATATTATAGTTTGCGTAATATAAAATATGGTAATACAATTCCTATCCCTAATACAATTGTAAATTCAAATAGAATTCCTAATAAAATATATTCTTCCCTACGTTCCTATTCGTAATACAATTCTAGACTAGAATTACTAATGGTAATAATTCAGTATATATATTTCTCTGCAATGCAATCTATACTATTAATAAAAACAATATCCTCAGTTTTAACTTCCCTCCCAAAACAGACCTATAATATTATGGTTTGCGTAATATTGTAAAATATGGTAATACAATTCCTATCCCTAATACAATTGTAAATTCAAATAGAATTCCTAATATTATGGTTTGCATAATCTTTATCTTTATATATATAAAAACAAAATCCTCCAAAACGAAATCTTCCTTCCCGCCCAAAATATTGTACATTAAAACAATTAAAATAATAGAATAATATTAAAACAATACAATTCCTATACTACAATTCCAATACAATTCGTATAAACAATAGAATAATATTAAAACAAAACAATTCCAATACAATTCGTATCAAATAAATCTGCTATTAAAACACGAAATCCAATACTACAAAATGAAGTCTACTATTCTACAATTCCTATACTACAATTCCAATACAATTCGTATACTACAATTCCTCTACAATTCCTATACTACAATTCCTCCGTCAATTCGTATTATAAATACATTCATCAATTAGAAATTTTATAACCTACTCACACAAATCGAAATAGTAAAACGATATTGTCACGCAAATCTTTCAACAATATTGTTCTTTCACTAATGGGGTCTGTTTTTGTCTCTGCTTCCGACCTATCTCCCAAGACGAGAAGGAGTTGTATTAGACTCCGGCTAATGCGTTGTTATTTGTCAAGGGAATATCCACATTCCACAATCAACCAATACACACTGGAGTGCTTACTCCATGACTCCCAGGTAAATGCTATTAAGTTTAAAAGTGTATATAAATTAGGGAGAGCAGATTGTGACTATATCGTGGCCGAATTTTGTTCTATGAATTAGAGGAAAAAAGGTTGTGTAAATTTTGCGGTGATTGGCATTTTGTAGTGAATACTGTAGTCATATTTAATATTTGCACCTGGAGAGCATTACAATATTTTTTTTTTCTTTCTTCATAGAACTTGTATCCATTTACAAATCCCTAAAGAGTTTGTGGTTAAGTTCAAGAAACATTGAAGGCTCCCGGAGGAGTGGATAGCAATATGCTAAATTGCTAATTGGTAAATTCTTCTTTAAATCTTATTCTATACTAGATGTGTTTTTATTTCCTTTTTTTTTGGTGTTTTTATTTCTTTTTGTTATACTAAATTTCTAATAGTATACATTCATGAATGCCAATTTTAAATCTTTTGTCAAGAAACATTTTATCAGACCAAAATAATATTAAATATACATGCATCCTTATTAATACTTTAAATATTTAGTTGCTACAAAATATATAAATTTTAGTTTCGCAATATAGGATACAAAAGGTCATTTATTGCAAATCTTTTGTTTGTTTTTTTGCAGATTTGATTGGCCGTGTTGTTTTCATTAATGAGCAAAAAGTTGTCCAAGTTAATTCAAATCCTCAAAGGTTGATTGATTTTGTCATTGAAGACTCTCGGTATGTGTTTGTTTGGATGTCATTTTGATTTGTTTAAGTATAAATTTAGGCATCATCATGCTCATTGTTGTTTTCACTACTCAGGGGTAGTCGGCTCACTGTTACTCTATGGGAGGAGCACGTGGATTTTGTCTTGCCTTACTATAATGTTGATTTGGCAGAACCACTGATTGTCCTTCAAGTTCCAGCATAAACAATTCTCATTGATATTTGCATATGCCATGACTATAAACAAAAGCTAAGGCCAAACACTAACTCACGTTGGGTTATTGCTAAAAAAATCGGTCTTTAGTCAGGGTCAATTGTATGTGGCTTTCTCCCGAGTCAGTCATCCTTTGTGAAATTCCGCCCAGACAATATTAAAGAGAAAATGAAAAAGAAAACTGATTTTACTAATTGATTGAAAATATAAAATAATCATAATGGAAAAGGAAAATTAGGCAAATAGAAAAAGGGAATGGATATTACTAATTGACTGAAAATTATTTAAAAACTTAAAAAAAATTAATTAAACATGACTGTTAGATTTTTTATAATAGTTACAATTAATTCATTCAAATATGAAGGAGGAAGAAAAACTAAATGCGATAGGGTGAAAATTAATATACTTAAGGTATAAAAGTATAATTGCACATATATTAGTGTAATTGACTAATAATAGTTGCCTAATAATTATTATGATAATAACACTGGTCGTTGAATTTATTTTTATAATAATTATAATTAAATTATTTCTCATTTTTCTCATATTGATTTTAGTAATAATATAATTACATAAGTCATATTACATATCGATCTTTTTAAGATAATTCTAGACAAACAAGTCGTATATATTTCAATTAATTGAGTTATACTTTTGCACTAATCTTATAATCAAATAAATGTACACGTTCAATATTAGAATTTTTTTAATAATTTTCTTTATTTTTATTATCTAAATATATAATAAAAAATTTATTTGTGCATCGCACCGGTAATTGAACAATTATTTGCTCTAATTCAAGCAAGAAAAACACCAGACAACATAATTGATCCAACCAATTTCATCAATTGCGCTATACAATATTCGATGTTATAATTTATATAATTGTATATCGATCGAAATATTCTTAAAATATTATAACAAATCCATTCCGTGCAACGCACGGGCGAAAATACTAGTTAGACTTAAAACTTTGTAGTTATTAAGTTAATTAACTGAGTTACATCAACTTGACAAATGATTAATTATATATATATATATATATATATATATTGCCAGTAAATTCTTCAGCCGCAACTGTAAATAGTTACATGTTTTTTACCATTGAAAAAAGTGGGCTCTCTAGAAGATGAAGGTCATTCCACCTCCAAATCTTTCATTTTCAACATCCTATAAATCTATAATGCTTTCGGTGCTCAAATATTTAATTGGCCACTTCACTTTCACTTTTTTATTTGTTTTGTTTGTTCGTATGTACTCCTTTTGCAATCATTATATTCTGTAACATGGTCTAAAATCTACGTTGTTTCTTTATTTTTCTTTATATAAAGAAACGATAACCGTTACATTTAACAAAAGTTTTATATTTGTAATGTGCTTAAAATAAAATGAAACTCACTGAAACACAAAGAGTCGACATCGTCTCCACTGAGGCTCGAACATGTCCCCTCTAACATGCGGTGCAACCGAATGCCACTACCAGATGCCACTAGATCAGACCACAAGGTCATTGGCCAAATGAAACTCTAGTTGAATTGAAATTATAATTTAGTTGTGCTGAAATGAAACTACAATATGTATAAAATGAAATTGAATAACATATCTCACATATTGATTGTATATTGTCAAATGAAATTGTAGTTGGATTGAAATGATACTTTAGTTGTGTTGAAATGAAACTACGGTATCTATAAAATGAAACTGAATAACATGTTTCACATATTGAGTATATATTGACAAATAAAATTGTAGTTATATCAAAATGATACTTTAGTTGTATTGTAATGAAACTACAATGTATATAAAATGAAACTGAGAAGGGGTGGGTTCGAGCCTTAGTGGGGGCGATATTGGTCCTTTGTGCTACATTTGGAAGTTTGGTTGAGAAAGTAACTATGAGCAGATACTACATTGTAACAGAGTCAATAGTACTAAAAAGATTAAAAAAATTCACATGTCTGAGTGTAATAAGATTGTAGTGTGTAAATGATACTTTAGTTGTGACGAAATGAAACTACAATATATATAAAATGAAACTGAATACATTATACAAATAGACGAAACGACTGCCCTTTTTTTAATTAAAAGAAATGGCACCGTTTTAAACCGTGGTCTAGAGTAAAATTTGCCCTCGATAGCAAGAGGGACTAAATAAACAATGTAATAATTAATTATTGGGGGGCTATATTTATCTTTTTAATTCACTTTCTAAATATACATTTAAAAGAATTACACATCACAAATTTCCTTTTATTGTTGGTAGCAACCCCATCTGAATTCGTCGGACAGTTGGCTTTGTAAAAACGATGTTTCAAGTTCAATATCCTTAAAACAAAAGTTAATACCCGATTTGGTCCCTCTACTATTAGGACTTCACCACTTTAGTTATTGACTTCCACTTGTTCATTTTCATTCTCAACTATTCAATTGTTAACAAAAATGGTATTCAATCAGGACTATTTTTGTTTGAACCAATGACTATTTAGGTTAAAATTGCATATTTGAGAATAGAATTGAGCAAGAGTTTGAAAGTCGATGATCAAAGTGGTGAAATTTTAATAGTCGAGAACCAAATCGCATATTAATTCTTTAAAACAACCTAATATTTTTAGGTAACATTTGTGTGAGACTGTCTTACGGGTCTTAAATTGTGAGACGGATCGAATATTTGATTAATAGTCAATCAGGAATTTTGCCTTCTTTTTGTAGTTCTTTGAGGAACAAATATATGCAAAATGACAAAAACTTGTGTGTGACTGTCTGACAGATTTTTATTCGAGAGACAGATCGGATCATAATGAAATATAATACTTATACTAGCAAAGACAATACTAAATTATGAATAAAATATTTCATTTTATTTTGAGCCGAACTGTCTTACGGATAAAAATATGTGATATGGTTTCACACAAACTGACCCATGCAAAATTGATTACACATCACAAATTTCCTTTTATGCCTTTTATAAGTGCATTCTAAAGTTTGCAAACTTAGCATAAAAAGCAACATCTGACTCTCTTTGCCACAAAATCTTTACCCCAACCCCACCCCCCTACCTGCCCTGCAATCTTCCTTTCTTTTCTTATTATAAACTCTCCATTTCTGTCACCATTTTCCAATCTTCTCCCCCCCACCTCCCCTACCCCCTCCCAGCCATGGCCGTGGATGTATGCTCCGAGGCCTCAAGCTCGACGGCGAGCCCAAGAATCTCCTTCTCCCATGATCTCCAAGATTCTGACCACATCGTCCCCGCCGACGATCCCTTCCTCTTCGAACCCACCATCGACTTCGACTTCCACTTCTGCACCACCGCCGGCCACCACACCCTTTCCGCCGACGAGCTCTTCGCCAACGGCCAGATCCTCCCGGTGGAAATCAAGAAACTCCCGGCGGCCTCGCCGGCGCCCAAAATTCCGCCCCGCCTCTCAAATTCCGACGAAAACCGAAAGATGCTAAAGGAATTCCTGTCCACAACCCCAGAATCCGACGAAGACTCCTCGCCGCCGGCGAAACATTTCTGGCATTTCCGCCGGAGCAGCAGCCTGAACAGCGCCGGCACCGGCCACGGCCTAGTCCGGCAAGTCCGCTCCCTCCAATTCCTCTCCCGCAGCAACTCCACCGGCTCCGCCCCCACCCCCAAACCCCACGCGCCGCCGCGTGCCCGCCGGAAACAGAGATCAAAATCGGAGCCGTTCATCTCACGCTCAGTCTCGTCATTACTATTCAACACCCAAAGCCAAAGCCATTTGAATTGTTCAAAGAAAAACACAAACAATTCGGCATTAAAGAAGAGCAGTAGCTGCAGATCTTCTTCCGGCGGGCATGGCGTGAGAATCAGCCCAGTATTAAACATCCCACCTAATTACATCTCAAAAACTACTTTTTTTGGGTTAGGTTCTTTGTTTTGTAATGGTAAGTCTTCTAAAAAGAAGAAGAGATCACTGTGAATCCTTACATTATATTAATTATTAGTGTTCATAAATCAAAGTTTTCATAGTACAGTACAGTTTCTTCTTCTGTTCAACTCTAGTAGTTCATGTCAATTTCTTCCTTTTTTTTTTTTGAAACAATGTCAATTTCTTCCTAATCACTTTATTACAACATTGTACTAAATGACTAATCTTAAAAAGCTGGTATGACCAGCTCAATTAGTCATATCCACAAATTTTGGGAATAATAATGGAAATCTAGTCTTACCAGAGACAATGTGAAAGCGACCTTTCAAAGCCATGAGCTCCTGGCAGTATTGGAGCAACCTCTCATTGTGTTTGGGATAGGTAAATAGATAATGCTACAAATTATCATTTTTTTTCTTACTAAATTTGGTATCATTAAAAGTGACTTTTGAACCAAATAATGTAACTATGTAAATTAATGAATATAAATGATTAGTTATAACACTTTGTTTTGTTTTGATTTTTTATGTAATGAAGGAAATCAGTAACCACTACATAATTGTATATACTGAGTAATTTATAACTCTTCTCTTTTTTTTTTTTCTTTATGAAAAAATACTTATGATTCATTATAAAATAGTAGTGTTTTATAAATGCAACATTGAAGATATGTATTTATTTAAATTCTTTGTTTTTTTAGTATATAATTTTTCATTTCTCTAAAAATAAATTGAAAAATTTCTTCAAATATATATGTATTAAAATAGTTAATGGGTCCCCTAAAGCAGCTTTGTGTTCTTAAAATGAATATTTTGTGACATGAATGACCAAAATAACTCTTTTTTTTTTTGACATACGACGTCCTATATTCTTACTATTGTGAGACTAATTAGATAATTTTGACATTGCAATTACATTAACAGTTCACTTACTGATTGTCCAATTTATAAAGTTTCAAAATAACCATTTTGAAACACAATATAATTGACGATTACATTTACTGATTTACAATATATGATATTTTATAGAATGAATTTAATTTATAAACCATTTTTCATTGTTCTTGTAGACTCTATCAAGTACCTTTTCTATTTCTGAACTACAATGTTTCCATAGAATGACACATTATTATTATTATTATTATTGTTATTATTATTATTATGAGATAATTGGATAGTGTGTGTGAATGTGCAGAAATGTACTGAGGAGATGATGACAAGAATTGGATCTAAGGAGTACTTTTAAAAAAGAAATTAATGATTGAGGGTCCCACTTGAACTAATAGTTCACCAATCTAATTTACTGATTGCTTTCCTATTGCCATTTGCCATAGCTTTGGATACCTTTCCCAGAACACAAAGTGTCATTTATTGACCAGATTCTTAAATCATACATGAATTTTTTTTAATACTTTTCATTAAAAGAAAAAGAAAAAGAAAAAGAAAAAAATTATTACCAAAGCGTTGAATCTCCAAACCCAAATACCCGACAGAACATTTAGAAAGATAACTTAGCTGAAGATAGAGACTAGATCTTCTACACTGTCGCTGGCAATACTCGATCACAAATCATTGTTTCTAAACTTCACTCTTATAATTAACTGAACTGTACGTGCGAGTAAGAAAAAAGATTGTTGTATATAATGAATCAATGAATTCATGAAGCTTGTTTCACTTTTATGTATGCACATTTCTTTTCTTTTTTTTTTTTCTTCCCGTTTATGTGTCATATTTTGTCTTTCTAATTATATGCTCAATATTTGTTCAATAATAAGAATCAGTAACTTATTGTCTAGTGACACCAACTTGCTCTCTCACCTGAGAGGTTGTGGGTTCTCGCATTAATGGAGACGATATTGACTCTTAATGTTTCAATTTGTTAGGTAGTTATCGGTGTCAATAATTCTCAAAAAAATAGATGACCTGACATAACATGATAACTACATACACATAAATTATTAACTATAAGTATGTTTCTGCAGTTAATAATTTATGTGTTTCTAATTATCACGTGTCTGTAATTACGCGAGAGCCCCCCTCCTAGCCAAACCCGTGAGGCTTTCCAACTTCCAAGTACCATCCGTATTGAGTTTAATCCATCCATCTTCTAGTGGAAACCTATAGCCAATACTAAGAGCTTCCTTAATAGTGAGGTTTTTTTGTGGTTTTTGAGTAGTTTTTGTAAGTGTAATTAGGAAGACAAAATGGGAGGGGAGGAAAAAAAAACAAATATGATTTTTTAAAAAATAAAAAAAAACATAGTTGTCAAGCGCGCCATTGTTGCAGCCCACGTAGCGTGGCTTGCTGGCCTTGGGATTCCGTGCGATGGGTTTACGGTTCCAATAACTCTCCTCTTGCAGTTGAATCCAAACCCTCTCTTTCTTACCTTCTCTCATCTCCACCTCACAATTTACTGTACCTAAAACTTCAAATAAATCATTGATATGATTGCTCTAATGATTAACAACACGGACTACAATGTACTTTTAGTATATTAAAAATATACAAATAGTCCACAAAAAAATTTACTTGGGTATTAGGCCTATTTTTTTTTTATTTAAATTAATTTTTTAATCTTTTTAATTATTATGATAGTGGGTCATTAGGCCCAATATTGCAGCCCAAAGTATAATGTGACTTTTTTTAGGCCCTGTAAGAATATTCCAATTATCAATCTTCATCTAGTTTCATATCTATGGGCTCTTTACCTTATTTGCCAAATTGACCAAATCCAATACCTTATTGGCCTATGCTAATAGCACCCAATACTTATACCATGGAACCGGTCCACCTTGCCACAAGGTGGATCCATCACAATTTACATACTGAATGTTCACAATTCAAATTGTAAACATTCAGTATGTAAACAGTGTATTTTGAATCCGGGTCCATATTACAATGTGGGCCCGGGTCCACATAATAATTTGTCAATAGCACACAAGCGATCAAGTTACTAGGATCAAAATTTATCACTAAAATATTTTACCATTGACATGATAATATATGATTTGTATTTAATTAATAATTAGATTCATATTTAACCGGGAGTGAAGTCTGACTAATTCATGGTAACTAGTGAATAAAAAGAGTTTTATATATTCTCGTGGTGGAGGATTTAATAAAGAATTTTTTTTTCCTTTTGATTTTGTAGCCCTATCTCATTGAATAGTGCTCTCTTGCTCACAAAATGCGGCGAAATCTCTCGCTCCAAATGCTTTCACTTCTCAGTCTGGCAAGATTGTGGATGAATAAATCACAGCGACTCAATAGTTCATTAAATGAGAGCTCGGTGTCCACAAGCAAGGAGGATGAAACACCTATATTACGACTGTCAAAACTCGATCCTGCGTTCTTACCCATAATCTATCATCCAAAAACCAGCTAAGTTACACCAATGTAATAAACAAACGTCCAAGAACTTTGCTCTTCTTTAAGCAACTAATAAAGAAATCAATGTGATTCTGTTATACTATTTGTATCTAGATGACTAGATGCATAATATATATATATATTATTTGGTTATTTTATGTATAACCATGTGCAATTATTGTGTACAAGGTAAAGGCATGCATTAAGAGGTAGTAGGGAATATTTTGTTGGTGTTAGTTGATGTGTCTTATCAAACAACAATTTCCTTAAGAAATTCACAATTAGCATTATGTAAACATATGAAAAGGTCTTTAATGAGTAAAGACTAAGGCAATCAACAAGAAAATTCAGTATAAATTATTGATTAAAACTGATATACATACGAATAATTGGAAATATGCTAATGTTGGTATTACTGGAGGCAGTACGCACACAAGCTTAGAACATTGGATTCGACCAGTACGTGGACGCATAAAATTGAATACAGATGCAGCTTTGGATATCAATAATAATGTTACTGGTCTGGGGTGGATACTGCGGGATGATGAAGGCAAATTCTTGGCTGCTAAAAATGTGCGTATAGAAGGAATCTTTGAGGTTAAAAATTAGTCTGAGAGAAGCTCTAAGTTGGCTCAAAGATACCGGGATAGGTAATGTTGATGTGGAAATGGACTCACAAATTGTCTTTCATGCTATTTCATCTATTTCCTTTTTTTCTACTTTTGGACTGTTAGTAAATGATATTAAAGAATTGGCATCTTTGATTAATGATGTCGAATTCCGGTTTGTCAAACGATCTGCGAATTGTGCCGCTCACTCTGTTGCGAGAGAGGCCTTTTTTATGTCAGGTTGTGGGGAATGGTTTGATGTCCCGCCTAGTTTTCTTGTAAATTGTCTTTCCCGTGATTTAATGCATTAAGGTTTTATCTTAAAAAAAAAATGATATACATACTAAATTTAGTTTAACTTTTGTCTAATGAGACCAAACTTGTTAGAGTATCAATATTTAAAAAACTCATAGTATTTCCTTTCAAAAAAAAAAAACTTAGTCCTTAAAGCATCTCCATGCTTCCTTCCTTCTTAACAATTTTATTTTTTAAGTCAAGCAAAGAAAAAAATTAATTCTTTTTAGATAATAATGATTAATTAATAGAACGAATACTACACATTTTTTGTTAAGTTCTACTTACTGAGACTCAATTTTATGACCTCCCATTTGAGATAGCACTACATAACACATGACCAGAAGGTCATTGACAAATACTGCACATTTATTTTAAGAGAATACTATTTTTTTTTGAAAGGAAGATAATACTATTTAATTTAGTACTAAAAAAAGTCAACTAATAATTAAAAGTAATTATTAATTAATCATTATTCTCTTAAAAAAATTAAATAGTATTTAATGAATAGAACAAATAATTTTATTCTTTACTTTTGAGTCACTATGCTTCCTTCCTTTCTTAACAATACAAATGTTTGCAAAAAAAAAAAAAAAAAAAAAAAAAAAAAAAAAAAAAAAAAAAATCCC
>NC_044929.1:1182867-1208348 GCF_003576645.1 Ipomoea triloba | reverse complement strand
AAAAAATTTAAAAAAAAAAAAAAAAAAAAAAAAAAAAAAAAAAACAATAAAAATAGATCCCCACTGGGCCAAGCTATACAATAAAATGGGCCCGAAGTCCCATATCCCCATCAATTAATTTGGATTAAATACAATAAACAAAATAATTAATATTAATTTCACTAGTATTTTCGCCTGTGCGTTGCACGGAATGGATTTGTTATAACATTTTAAGAATATTTGTATCGATATACAATTATATAAATTATAACATTGAATATTATATAGCGCAATTGATGAAATTGGTTGGATCGATTATGTTTTATGATGTTTTTCTTGCTTGAATTATAACAAATAATTGCCCAATTACCCGTGCGATGCATGGATATTTTTTTTAATTATATATTGAGATAATAAAAATAAAGATGAAATTATAAAAAATTCTAATATTGAACGTGTACATTTATTTGATTATAAGATTAGTGCAAAAGTATTACTCAATTAATTGAATAATATATGATTTGTTTGTCTACAATTATCTTAAGAAGATCTATAAGTAATATGACTTATGTAATTATATTATTACTAAAATAAATATGGGAAAAATGAGAAAATAATTTAATTATGGTTATTATAAAAATAAATTCAACGATCAATGTTTAGCTTAATTACCATAATAATTATTAGCTAATTATTATTAGTCAATTACACTTATATATGTGTAATTATACTTTTATACTTTAAGTATATTCATTTTCACCATATTGCATTTAGTTTTATCTTCCTCCTCTATATTTGAATGAATTAATTTTGATTATTATAAAAATCTAACAACCCATGTCAAATTAATTTTTTTAAAGTTTAAATAACTTAAAGTTTTCAAAAGGAAAGTATAATTATTTTTTATTAAATTTAAAAATAATTTTTAGTCAATTAGTAATATCATTTTCCTTTTCCGATAAATGATTTTACTTTTATTAATAGTGTTGATACGTGAATATAACAACGATATTACCAATTAATAGATATTGGTTAATTTCCATTTTACATTTTCTTACCAAATAAGCTTTATTAATTATTTGACCAATAAAATATTTAATTAATTGAGTACAAAAGCTTGGGCGGGAAAAATGAAATAGGGGATTTTTACTTTTATATATAGTATAGATAGCATAGATAATACGTGTAAGTTTAATTTGGTTTAATTATTGATGTAATATGTGTACCTTTAATCTCCTTTAGTTTAATTATTGATGTAATATGTGTACCTTTAATCTCCTTTAATTATGTCGTAATATGTGTACCACTACCTTTAATCTCCTTTAATTATGTCGTAATATGTGTACCACTAATTTCAATCTCCTTTAATTATGTCGTAATATGTGTACCACTAATTTCAATTCCTTAATTGATTACATAAATCTATAGTATGACAAGCTATATTTTGGCAAGTATAAAAATAGTTTAATAAAAGTATAATGTGTGAATTAATTTCTTAATTACTATAGTTAAAGATTTTATTCAAAACTAACTATTAGCATAACTTTATGTGTAATAATCTGTGAATTTGAATAATTTGCATAATTGTATGGACACAATAATTTGTAAATTAGCGTAATAATCTGTGAATTGGAACAATTATCATAATTTTTTAAATATCCTTTAATTATGATGGACTTAGGTGTATTATCAATTTCCTTAATTGATTATATTTTTTTGAAAAGTCCTTAATTGATTATATAAAAATATAAAATTTAAATAACTGAAAATATTAATTCATTTATTTCTATAATTTTTCAAAAGTAATAAAAGGAAGTGAATGGGCAATTGATATTATTTGAAGTGAAAAAAAATCATCATAGGAAGGAATTCTCAATGTTTAATTATACCATAATAAATTTAGATGTTAAATACAATTGGTAATTACCATGGGTTATTTAGATGGTATGGTAATTACCTATATATATTACCTAAATAAACATATTAACATATGGATCAACATTATAAAAAATTGATGAAGCCTTAAATATTAGGAAAAGTATCAATTAATTAAAATATGATATATAGTACTAAAAAATTAAAATATGACAAAAGAAATTATATTAGAAAATTGATTAGCTAGTATCAATCCTGCTAATTTTTCGTAATACTATATTTGTAATTACCGTTATAAACATATTTAATAGAAAAATTTAATCAGGAACTTATATTAAGCATTTTGGATTATTATTATATTATTATTAATATTAGGAAAATTATATTAGAAAAATTATATTCGGAAATTATATTAAGAATTCTGAATTATTTAGTATTGTTATTATTATTATTATTATTATTATTATTATTATGATCTTAACAGCATCAATATTATATTAATGTATAAATTTTATATTATTATTATTCATCCAATAGATCCACCTCATTATACCAAGAGGATTATTATTTTTATCCTATACCAAAACCATAATAATATGCAAGAGTATAAGATAAACTTTTCAAAAGAAACACAACTAAGCGATAGAAATAGCAAGTAATTTTAATACAATATATTTATAACAACAACCAAACCAAATTAAAAAAGAAAATACATAGAAACTTCTCCATAAAAAAATAACTTTTAGAGATAGAAAAATATGTAATTTTACCACTACATAATTGTAACAACAACTGAATTGAACCTTTGCATGCCATTTGCTCCTCATCCATTGCCCTTCCTGATCTAATTGCTGATACGGGTGGTAAAAGCACTCAACAATCTTCATCAGTTATTCTACACCCAAAAACCCCAATATATAATTCAAGGCCTTGAATCACGTTTACCTTTTTCCAATCCACTCTCTCGTAGTCAACAAAATCTTTCTTCGGCTTCACTTGCGGGGAAGAATATGGTATGCTCTTTCTCCTCTTCCTCCGCTAACCCCTCTCATTTACCCTAGATGACACCGGTGAATGTTTGCGATTTACCGGTGCCGGCGACTACGCATAAAAAATCATCTTTTTCAACTGATTCAAGTAGGTCGGTGCAATTCTTGGTGCATGCACCACCGTAGCTTTCTCAGAGAAGCTAGATGGGGCTTCGTTATCGCTAGGAAATGGTATATCATCACCAAATTGAATTACAAAAAATTTCAAAACAATTGTTAACACGAAATCATAAACTAAACAATGAAAGGAAGAACAACAAAGCATAACCATGAATCTAAAGAAAGAAACCAAAAGATTTTCACTTACTCTTGAGTCTTGAGCTTGTCCATCAGAGTTGTGATCGGAAACCTACGAAACGAATGCCAACTTTGCCGAGTTCAGAAGTTGTGAGGGAGCAATCTCTCATGCTCGGAACTTATATGAAAGAAATTGGGATTATGGCAATAAATTTTATAGAAATATATAAATGGTTAATTAATAAAATAACCATATATATATTTGGTTTTACTAAAATAATTCCCGTGGTATTATGGAATAAAATTAGGAAGAATGCTATTGGAGTAGAGGTTTTAATTTTCTTGGGATTATGACAATAAATTTTATGGAAATATATATAGTTAATTAATAAAATAACCATATATATATTTGGATTTACTAAAATAATTCTCGTGTGATTATGACATATAATTTTACTAAAATAATTCTCTTGTGATTATGACATATATATCACACCAATTATATAATCAATTATTCAATCAACAATTAATATATTACAATTATTCAATCACCAACATTTAACCATAATAAATTAATAATAAATTAATAATTAATAAATTAAATGAATAAATAAATAAAATAAGTGAATTTACATATATACCACTAACTTTGGGCGGGAAAGTTTAGAAGGAGGATAATGGTTTTATATATAGATAGATTAAATGATTTGATAATGATTGATTCGCCGCTCAAATTTTATTCGCCACTTAACGTATCGTCGCTAATCCCCGCCATTCGTCGCCGAACGTCGAGGAACTAGCTTGCCCACTCCTTAGCAAAGGCGGTTGGTGTCCGAACAAGTACTATAATATAGGATTCTTCCCCACCCGAGTAAATTCAACACTTATTCATTAATCTACCGTTAGGTTAAGAATTGACCCGATAATTTACACAATAATCCCCTCACTAAAGTTTAAACCTAAGTCAACAGTAATTCCTCTCTTACCCCCTCCCAAAAAAAAAAAAAAGAATATTGGAAAATAATTGACAGAAATGACAATGATTATGATTGGGAGAATTTGTTTGATTTATTCACAGGTACAGTATGTGGATAAGTCCTCTATAAAAATTAAAAAATTTAAGAATATTAGTCCAAAGTTCTTGACATGACAATTATCAAATTGAATATTTGAAAAATAATCTCTTTTCTTCCAAAGTGGTAATTGTGCAACAAGTTGAACTTGGACCCACGTAATAATTGTTTTTATATCTCCTCCTAATCACAAATTCAAACACAACTTATTAATTGAATAATGTTATTTTCACTATTAAATTCACATAATCATCAAAATAAAATGTTTTATTTTGAGGAATAAGGGTCAAATATGTTATTGAATTGCACACCAAACTGAAATTAGACAATCGAGTTAAAAAATGCAATTGAGTCCCTTAACAACACAAACTCATGCAATTTAATCTAAAATGACATGTTTACTTGAAAGTGTGCTGACATGGTAATTACCGATATAATTTTTAAAAAATAATTTTAATTAAATACATAATTAAATTAAAAAAAAAAAGATCAGCTGGAGACGAACCATCTCTGGCAGTCTCGTCTCCATTGCAAGGGAGACGAAGGAAATTAGAGACAAAGGTCTTTGTCTCCGACCATGGAGAACTAAGCTGGTAGCTATTTTTTTTTTTTTTTTGTCTTTCTTAATTAATTTTAATTAATTATTTTATTTAAAATTATTAATAAAAAATATTTTTTAAATCGGTAATCACCATGTCATCACAATTTCAGGTAAATTGGTCATTTTGGGTTTAATTGCATAAGTTTGTATGGTTCAAGGATCCAATTACATCATTTTTGAGTTTGATAGCCTAATTGCAGTGTGGTGTGTAATTGAGTGGCATATTTGACCCTTTATTCCTTATTTTTATTAGGTGTCATGAATTTACTAACCTCACCACTATTTTAAAAGAGAAATTCGTTTAATAATCAAATACAAAAAATCTGATTCAATAATACATTGTTAATTTTAGGAGGGATATGTAGAGCATTAGTCTAATTAAATAGTCTACATAATATAATGCTCGCATTCTTCAAATTGCTTCTGAGAATCAATTTTAAAAAGTTAAAAGTTTTACTTGGTTGATAGTTACATGGTGCAAAATATGATTCAATAATACATCGTTGAGAATTATTAAAGGTAACCAAGTTTAAAAGTCAAATATAGTAAGAATTTCTCCACTGTATTTAACATGTGCGTTTTCTTCCTCTTCTTTGTCCAAATAAAGTACCAATAGTTCATCAGATGCATTGATGTTCATTTAAGGCACACAACTGTTCAACTCATTTGACTAAAGATTACCAAATCTTGCCCAAAAAAGCCAAATTCTTGAAGGTGCCTTCAAGGTCCCACTCTCAACGAATGAATAAATCACAGTGATTCAGCAACCCATTAAGTGAAAAGGCCAATACCTACCTGCCTGTCTCGTATCCACAAGAGTCCACCACATTAGGTGAAACTCTCACAGTGTAATTGTGATAGCCCGAGCCCGATTCTGTGTTCTTACCTATAATCTACCATCCAAAAACCTATTGAGCTACCCATGTGTTAAACTCTCACAGTGTGATTGTGACTGTCCGAGCCCGATTCTGTGTTCTTGCCTATAATTTACCATCCAAAAACCAATTAAGCTACCTATGTGTTAAACTCGACATTATTTGTAAAGTTCAACCGGTTAATAAAGCCCATCACCATGTATAAAAGATGAGTTCAGACATGAAATATGTAGAATCGTAATGACCTGCAACTATTAGCAGATAATTCCACAGCAACAACTTCATTTCATGATCTTTAATCCACAGAATGATACATTCATACATTCATTCCAAAGTTCAATAAGATTGTAACAGAGCAGATATGAAATAAATGACCAATTCACCATTGAAAAGATTGCTTCTGACGAATCGCATAATCTACCCTCCTTCGCCCACCATTTCCACAAAGAACCAATGCCACCAGAGGCGTCGGTATATAAACATAAACGTACAATCTAACTATCAGCTTAAACTTTTAATTCAGATAGATCACATGCGTTAACGGTTATCATCGGCATGCCAAGCTCAAGAACAAAAGATAACTAAGAATAGAAAAAGAGAGTCAACCACCAACTATCTTTTATAGCCAAAACTTGAAGTGACTACACCACTAGATAATCAATTCGTGCGAGAATCTGTACTGATATATCCCCGATTACAGCAACTAAACATGAACGGTTTTACTTCAATTATTCCCCAGATAGCATAAAGAGGAAACAGCAATTTGGTACAAAACCGAAAAGGCCTATAAGTGTAGGACACACCATGTTTCCAACACTATTTCAAGAATCGCCTTTACAGCTTCAACTAAACACAAATATGCAGGAGAAACAAAGCAAACTAGTTTTAGCAGTGCAAATGCACACCGGAAACATGCCAAAAGCACAATATAGCGACAGAGGATTCAGCATAATTCCCAGAAACTGAAACAAAACACCTTTTTAAAAGCCTAATAAGCTCATAAATAACCTATTGATGCAAGAAACATAAACACCGAATCCATAAACGAACAGTGATGAGCAATAGTGAACTTGGAGGAATGGAAATTCAGCACAAACTATGAACAATTGTCATAAAGATTTTAAGAATATTCATCAAACTTTTTCTGCACTACATTAACTTATTCCCGCTATCACAGAAAAAAAGAAAAGCAAAGAATATGAAGAAATATAGGAATGGAAATTAGCGTTTCCAAAGCAAGTAAAGCTTTGTTGTAACCGGAGGAAACTCGACACTTTGATCAAATTCCCAGTCTCACAAAAAAGAGTTTTGCAGTATCTCACTATATTAGTTGTTGGTTGGTTACACTTTACCATTGCTTGTCAGCAAATCAACCTCCCATCTGCAAAAACCAAAGCAAACAGTTTCAAGAATGTTAGCATTCAATTCAGCCCGAGAATCAAACAATTGAAGCATATACTCCATCTAAACTATACATTTATGTTTATATATTATATATACTCAATACACCCACTCACGTGTCTGGTAACCTCTTACATGGGGTTGAATTGAAGCATATTTAAGCTAAAAGTCTAAGCTGAAGTGTACATTTATGTTTATATATTATATATGCTCAATAGGCTCCCTCATGTGCCTGGTGACCTTTTACATGGGGTTGGATTGAAGCATATTTGTGCTTTGTTTTAACTAAAAGTCTAAATTAAACTACATTTATATTTATATATTATATATGCTCAACACGCCCCCTCACTTATGTCTGGTGACCTCTTACATGGGGTTGAATTGAAGCATTGAAGCATGTTTCTGTTGTGTTTCAACTAAAAGTTTAAGCTGGATTGCACATTTATGTTTATATATTATATATGCTGAACAGAAACATTACCAATGGAAGAAGAATTTGAAAACAATTCTTACCTGTTCATATATATATTCTACTGATCATCTGGAACTTTGTATAAGTCAGCTGTAATCTCCGTCAACCACAAGCCCGGAAAAAGGGTCTGCAGAAAAACCAAAGAAAAGCTATGAATTTCAGAAATTATTTCAAAAGATTGATTAGAAGATATGAATGGAGAGGGGAATTGATTTACATCTAAGTTTTTCTGAACCAATTTAGCTCTTTTCTTGGGGCGGCGGGCGGGTCTGTGCCCTACTATGGCCATGAAATCCTCCTCGATCTCACGCCGGGCGAGCGGGACGGCGAACTTCGCTCTCTCGCGCTTCTCGCCGCTCGGAACGGACGGCGGAGCGGCGGCGGCGACGCCACTTCGGTGTATTGGTAATGGGGAATTGTTCTCGGGTCTCGATCCGCCGCCGCCGCCGTCTGCGGCGGCGAAACCGTTCGGTGGTTTAACGGCGGAGCGGCGAGTCCTCAAGCTCCACGGCTTATTCGGGTCGGCGGCGGCGGATTCCGGTGGCGGGACAGTGGTGGGCGGTGGCGGGGAGTGTGGGTTGTCATCTTCCATCGCCGCCGCCGCCGCCGGTTCTTCACCGTGCTCTTCCTCCTCCTTCAAACCCTCCCGGAGAATTGCGTCTTTCATCTTATCCGCCGCCGTTTGGAGATCGAACATCAACTTCTCCCTCACGGAGGCGATCCCGTCGTCGAATTTCTCCGGCGAGGCCTTTTTTCCCGCACCCATTTCTCCGTTTGATCCGGAGCGGTGAACCCCGGCCCCCGCCGTCGCAAGCCTCCTCCTCGCCGCCGTGGACGGCGGCTCCGACGAGCCATTAGACCTCCGGTGAACCGCGGCGATTTCCCCGTTGGAATCCAGCTTAACGCATCTCAAGAACTTCTGGTTCCCCCACTTCAATTCACAGGGAAGCGTGAAATTATGCAGCGGCCTTGATCTTTCCGGCCCCATCGCCATCAACGCCACCACAAAGTCTCTCTCTCTCTATCAGCTCTCTCTCTCTCTCTCTCTATGAAAGATTAGAGAAAAAGGGTTTCGTGTTTTCCCCTTTTTATAAATAAATTTATATAAATTTTTTCTTCTCCTTGTGGGATTGGGTTCGTTATAGTTGTAAAATCGCCGGGAACGAAGTTTATATGGGAGACACAGAGGGCGGTTTTAACGTTCGGCTTCTGACAACAATTGGTGCTAAACTGCGCCGTCTTCTGGCGTGCGCTTATTATTATTAATAATAATATTGTTTTTTTTTTATATTTTAAAAAAAATTCTTTAAAAAAAAAATTCACTAGTCTATATATGTGTCCAATTTAATTAACTTTTACAATGTTAAAAAAAAAAAAAAAAAAGAAGGATTCATCTCTTATACTATTATAAATAGGAAAGGATATTGAAATTTTTTAAAAAGAATGACAATGATAGTACAAAGTACAATATCTTTTTAATATTGAAGGATTATTTATTTATTTTATTATTATTATTATATAGAAAATTATAAATTATATAAAAATATTAGTAAATAAAAAAATATATTTGAAAGTTATAATAAAATATTAAATAAATACAATTAGGATGGCCGAATTTAGAGGTAATAGGGTTTGCAACTCAAGGCGGCTCGGACCAAACCCTAGCCGATCAATTCTTTCCATACTCGAATGAAAGCCAACGGGTATACGAGGCGCGGGGTTATAAGGAGCGTGTAACCAAGGTCAATTGGTCGTAGTCTAGGGTATGATGGCATGCTGACAATGACGGTGTACTGAGAAAATGATGACGTCCAAAGTTAACTTCGAGATTACTGCGATTAAACTAGAATAAATAGCCACATTTAATGCGAAAGGGGGAGAACGATCTAGTATTAAAGAAGTGTATAATTACTCCTAATTTGAGAAACACCCGTCTCTCCGGCGTCCATTCAATTGGATCACTGATCAACTTCTTAGTGATCTAACTTGAGTGAATAATACACTTCCCCATTTTTATATGATATCACCTAGAATTCTCCTTGTTCACCAATGGCGCCTTTGTGGGTGGTGTTTAGTTTTTTCAAGTGTTGACCAACCGATACTCTAAATTAACATAAACATTCGTCAAAATGAGTTTAAAAACTTTAGTTTATAGTAATAACTAAATCATACACGAATCATTTTTTAAAATAAATATGAAAAGAAGTAACTAATATCACAACTTATTTATTTTTCATTGCTAATTGAATAATTTTAATTTTTTAAAAATTTTATTATTTTCTTCCCATTTCATTAAAAACAAAAGTTTTGTTCAAAAAAAAAAAGAAGAAGAAGAAGTTAGTTTCCACATTAAAATCTAACTTCTTTACATTTTTTTTGAATACTACTAACTCTATTACAATGCAGTATCTGTTCATAATTACTTTCTCACTTCTTTACATAATTGTTAGGAAAAACAAAATGTTTATTTTGGCAATTCGGGAATAGTGTATTTTGGCAATTCCTAATCTTCCCTTGCCCTTAATTATTTTTGTTATTATGTATAAGAAATGTATTCAATAATAATAATAATAATAATAATAATAATAATAATATAGGAAAAGGATCATATATATGAAAATTTGTTCTACATAACTTAGGGACTAAAGACAATTTAAAAAAAAAAATTAATACAAATAATATTTCTTTTACAAGTTATATACAACAATACCGGAATTCTTGAAAAAGCTAGGTAATAATTAAATACATATATTATTGTACAAATACCAAAGTCCATACATAATATGTACAAGGGTAAAATTGTCAAAAACCTAAATTCCAAAAGATTCTTTTTGAAAGAAAGTTATCCAATTAGGTATACTTAACTGTTTATCAAATACATACAATAATATTTTGAATAATTCAACGTCCATATTTAATTATTTCTGTACATAAAAATAAAATATTTAATGAATTATGCTCATATTATTTTTCCGGTTATTTAAAATTTTTATAACATGATTAAAAAATAAAAAGTTGTTCAAAATGCGTTTCCTATTCAGCCCCATTACTCACGTGGCATGGTATGAAAGATACGATAATCTTTCCATCCCAAAATACTATGTTTTATATGAATAAAGATTTAGGGAGTTTATTCAATCCAAATTTTTATAAATTTTTAAAGACTTTAAAAGTCTGGTAGTATTCGATTCAAACTTTTAAAAAGTTAAATCTGGTGGTATAAGACTTTTATAGTCTTTAAAAGTTTATTAGTATTCAAAAACTTATTAATTTTTACAGATTGTCTAAGGTTAGAGTTCTTGTAGACTTTTTCTCACAAATATAAATAATTAAAATCTAACATTTCAATCCCAAACTTTTTAACTTTCTCTCCAAACTTTTTTTTTTTATGATTTATAAAATTATAATCGTATTATATATTATAAATTTTTTTGTACAAAAATTATAAATAATGATTCCATATAAATTATGAAATGTATGTAAGAGCGTATCCAATTTAGAGTTTTACAAGGGTATATTTAATTAAAACATTTATACTTTCAAAGACTTTAAATACTTTTAAAATTTTATAAATAATTGTCTTATAAATTTTTATAGACTTCAAGTTTATGAAAGTTAAAACGGTTCTATAAAAATCTAAAAAAATTATCAGAAAATCATTTAAAGTCCTCACTCTAACAAATTTTGAAAGTTTATAAAAATAGTAATTGAATACACCCTTAGATATAATAAAATTGTCTCAAGGCATGAAAGTTTTTTTTTTTTTGTTTAAATAAAATTCTTGAGAATGGAAGTCATACATTGATGCATAATAAGGTATTATTCAAAATACCTTCAGCAAAATCTATTTCAATTACCGAGTATTTAATTTCCATTTCGTTTCCAATTCCTATATTTGAACCAAACACACCCTAAGTTTTCCGTACATATTAGATATTGCCTACTGAACTATTAAAATTCATTAAATAAGCCTATTTTGTTGTTTGGTTCATTTTTAAAACTACAAAAATTGAATTTAGCTATTTCCAGAATAGTTGTTCCCAAAGCCTGCATGGTAAGAAGTATTAATTATTTCTGTGTCATCAAGAATAGATAAATTTATTAAATACAAAAATACACTTATATATAATTTATTTATTTATTTTGTATAAATAATTAAATAAATATGTTTATGTGTATTTGATATTTACTTATTTATATATCTTGTTTATTTTATAGGCTTACATCTATATGCTCCTCATCCAATCAAATATTTGAATATAATTCGTAATTTCGTAATCTAACCAAACAACTTTGAATATTGTTACGGCTATATGTACCTTATCCAATCAAATATTTGAATTTAATTTGTAATCCTTTTTTTTTTTTTTGGGCTCTACTGACTCGGTTACAATGTAGTATCTGTTCATAGCTACTTCCTCAACCTACTGAAAATGGGAGTGTACACCGGGTCAACAAATGCCTCCACTGAGACTCGAACCCACTCCCTTTCACATGAGAGTGTACACCGGGTGCCGCTTGACCACAAGGCCTTTGGCTAATTTGTAATCCCTTAATCTAACCAAATAATGAATAACATGAATATAATCCATAATTTCTCAATCTAATCAAATAATAAAATAGCATTCTTATTCTATTCTTTCTGAATACTATTGACCATGTAGTTTCTCAACCTACTAAAGCCAACAAGTCAATATCGAATCCATCCACTTGACCGCAAGGTCTTTCTTTCTTTAGTTTACCAGTAAACGCACAATTACTACTCGAAAATACGCTTTGGATAAATCTCACCTTGTGACCCTATCTCGCAAATGACTACAATGAGGTAAACTGCCAACAAATGGCTCCAATTACTACTCGAAAATACGCATTGGATAAATCTCACCTTGTGACCCTATCTCGCAAATGACTATAATGAGGTAAACTGCCAACAGAACGTGAACTTGAAATATTGTGGTTATCAAGTCAACTATCCGAGCAACTTATTATGTTCTTTCTGGATTCTATGTCTTTTATTTTTCCGTTTATTTTCATTACGTGAACCAAACATCAAGAAAGAATAAAAATTGACTATTTTTCTTAAAAAGGGATTTCTTTATCAATTAGAACTTGGCAGGCAGAGTAATTGGGCAGAGTTTACTGCAGACTGCACTGATTTCTTCAGCCAATCATGAATGGTTTTACACACCATCACTTCATCACTTGTAACCACAAAGTAACTACACATCAACCACATCCCAGAATGTCAAATGGAGAAGGAAACAGCATTGTTTGCTCATCCTATGAATTCACACTTGACAGACAGAACTAAAACCACAAAGTAACTACATTTCTAAAACCTCCCCAGAAACAGGCCATACCCACAGGGTTGATTGCATAAATTCAACATCAGAAGCAAACACACCCAGATTTTAATCGATTTCACTGCAAACATGCACCGGAAATGTTGTTTTTTGCTTTTAAAAACATTGAAGAAAGAGTGAGAAACATGATGGTTTTAGTTTATCTCAGATGCAATGTGCATTCGAGAAACACGCTGCAAGCACAACGTGGACAGAAAACTTAAAAAACGTTGAAGACTGAACGAGAATCGTGGTTTCTAGTCATTGTGAGAAGCAAGCACAAGTTCAGCAGAGAGCATGCCACTGCTGAATCTTGCAACTGATCAAAATTCCCAAATCGTATATACCAAAATCTCGACTTTTCTTTCTCTTTTTTTTGGGGGGAAAACCCGCAACGAGGGTATGCACTAGGTAAACCCTGCCTTGTGATCCTAGCTGACAAAGGAACCACAAGGAGGTAAATCTCGACTTTTCATTCATATGTAACAATGAACCGTTTTGAGTATCTTCCCATGAATGCAGTACTAAAGATCTCAACTTTTAATGTAAGTTCATCAGAATGCATAGATCTTCATCACAAGAAACATAAGAATTGGAACTTAAAAACACAGATAATAAACATCTAGTGTGGAAAAATCAAACTGAGGCTTGCATTATGAACAACTGTCTTCCAAGCTAACAACATTAACTTAATTCTGATGAACATCTGATGAACACAGAGTAACTAACGAAAAGACTATTAACAAATGTAATCATAACTAAATGAAGAATTAGAATTTGCAACCTGGAACTGGATGAAGCTCAGCCCTCCCATCAATCTGCAAAATTAATGAAAGCATGGGACTTTTAGTTATAAACTGAGAGTGAAAAACTGGGTTTCATTTACATCATCCTAAAGATCAAGTCTAAATAGCTATCAGAATTTGAAGAAAATACAAACCTTTTTGTTTTCTTTCTACTGATCTTCAGGAACTTTGTAGAGGTCAGGTGTGATTTCTGTCAGCCACAATCCAGGGAATAGAGTCTGCAAACAATGCAATCCATATGAGATTAGTTCTGATACCAAATTGAAGCATATGTTCCATCTCAATTAAAAGCATAAACTGATAATTGTATTACACATTTATGTATATATATAAAATTCTGATACCAAATTGAAGTATGTGTTCCATCTCAATTAAAAGTATAGACTGATAGTTGGATTGCACATTTATGTTTATATATTATATGCTAATGAATTATGGACTACTTACATCCAAATTTTTCTGAACATATTTAGCTCGTTTCTTGGGGCGGCGAGGGGGTCTGTGATGGATAATCGCCGCGAAATCTTCCTCGATCTCTCGCCGGGAGAGAGCGAGGGAGAATTTCGCTCTGTCCCGCTTCTCGCCGCTGGAGGAACCTGCGACGGTGGCGCCGCCGCCGCCGCCTGCGGCGGCGGAGATTGTTACATCGATCTTCAAACCGGGGTTCGATTCGCCGGGAAAAGCGGAGAATCCGTTAGGGTGTTTAGTTCCCGAGCGGCGGGCCCGCAAGTTCCAGCGGCGGGCGGAGTCCGTTGCATCAGTTGTGGTTTCCGGCGGAGAGCGTTGCTCAGCCGGTTCCGCCGCCGGACGCGGCGGCGCCGGCGCCGGCGGAACTTCCTCTTCCTCCTCCTCATCCGCCAAGCCCGTTCTCAAAATCGCGTTTTTCATCTTATCCGTCTCCGCTTGGAGATCATTCATCAGCTTCTTCCTCACGGCGGCGATCCCGTCTTCCACGCCCGCCCCGAAATTCCCGACCCGCTCCTCCGACCCGACCCGCCTCTCCAACGACCTCCGCTTCCCGATCAACTGCTCCGACGAGCGGCGCTGAGCGACGGGACCGATTTCCCCGTCGGATTCGAGCTTAGCGCACCTCAAAAACTTCTGATTCCCCCACTTGAGCCCACACGGCAGCGTGAAATTGTGCAGCGGCGGCTTCGATCTCCCACCCCCCGACCCCATCGCCATTGACTCCATCCCCGCCGCCGCCTCCTTCTTCTCTGCAACCATCCAAACTCTCTCGATTTTTCTTACACTCTCTCTTTTCCTTCCAAGCGTTTCGCGATTATTTGGCGATTATTTGTTCTCGCTTTTTTTCAGAGTTGTGAAATCGCCGGGAACGATGAGAGTTGTTTATATAGGAGGAGAGAAAAAGAGAGAGCAAAGGGGGCGGTTTAAACGTTAGGCCTCCGACTCATGACGCGTACGCTTTGCTAAAATGCGCTAGTAGGGACGTGCAGGTTTACCAAGGCCTTTCACCAAACGACATCGCTTACGCTCATTACATCATAGTATCATACACCGTCTATACATCTATATAGGACTATAGGACTATAGGAGTGTTAAAATGGGTCAAAACCTATAGACCAATTTTAAATGGCTCGCGGTGGGTCGAGTTAGGGTCTAAACATTTTAGGTTAAATTATTAGAATATAAAACAATAGCATATTAATTTTTTTAAAAAATTAAAGTTGGCCCACGGGCTGACCTGCGAACTCGCATGAGGTGGACTAGGTTTGCATAATTCTAGTCCACGGGCCGGTTCGCAAAGGCCCGCGAATAAAAAAGCTAGTGGTGGGACAGGCCGGCCTGCATTGACACCCCTACAACTATATAAGCCTTCTTTTATTTTGTTTTGTTTTTTGTTTATTGTTTTTTTTTTAAATAACTTAGGTTTTGGATTTTACCCCAAATAGTCTATCTAGAAGTAAATTTTTAAGTGAAGTTTCTTATAGAGTTGTTAAATATATATATATTTTAAATATTTTGGATTATGGACCGGATCGAGCCACAATTATTATTGTTGTCCAACTTCCCATATTTTAACTAGACTAATTAGCCAAACACTAAAAACTTTTAAAAGATGACTTCTTAAGATTATTTTCCTAGTTTTTAAATGCACCCTTAATGTTACAAATAAGGGTGCGTTTGGTTCGTGGGAATCGGAATCGGAATAGGTATCAAATACTTGGTAGTGGTAATGGATTTTGGTGAAAGTATTTAGCATGTTTGGTAGTTGGGTGGAATGAGAATGATTATTAATAGTTGAGGAAGAAAGGAGGAAGGGAGATGAAACCCTTATTTAATAAGGGTATGAGTTTTCTCATTAATGGGGTATTCCAAACCCATAGTAGCATTCACAAAACCTATTAACCAACACAAGCAATCACTTTCATACTCATTCCATATGCCTAAACCCACCAACCAAACACATCCTAAGTTGGGTATTTTTCAAATTAAGTATTAGTCCACCCTAAATATTAATCGGTAAAACTTAGAGAAAAGTTACAATATTTTATGCCACACGTGACACGACTAGTACTCGATTCGGTTACTCCTTGTTAATTAATTACTACTATCCCACTAAAATAAGACAATTTACATAGCGAGAGAATGGAAAAGAAACAAAATAAGGGTGTGTTTGGTTTGTGGGTTTAGGCATAAGGAATGGGTATGAAAGTGATTGTTTGTGTTTGGTTGATAGGTTTTGTGAATGCTACTATGGGTTTGGAATACCCCATTAATGAGAAAACCCATACCCTTATTAAATAAGGGTTTCATCTCCCTTCCTCCTTTCTTCCTCAACTATTAATAATCATTCCCATTCCACCTAACTACCAAACATGCTAAATACTTTCACCAAAACCCATTACCATTACCAAGTATTTGATACTCATTCTGATTACGATTCCCATGTGCGAACCAAACGCACCCTAAGTTACAACAACAGATATGGTACTATTAAAATGAAATTTTCTTAATAGAATGACCGCCACGTCAACAAGAACATGAGAGCAAGTCAAATTTTGTCATAATGTTGGACAAGTCAAGGACCTAATTGATTTTTTTTTTTTTTTGAATTGAATGATCAATATCACTTTTGTGTGTAATTCAATGACTTATTTGAACCTTTTTTTGTTTTTAAAATCATTAGTCATAATCTCATTGGAGTAAAATCTCTATTTCATAACCCTTGAATTGTTAATGTAAAATCTAAAATACAATTCTATAATATAATTTGAATTATCAATGGCATATGATTTATCACCATTCGATTTAAGCTTCACTTTGCAACTTACTTTTTAAAACATCTTGTGGAAGAAATTTTAGATGTGACATCCAACATTCTCTTGCAGAGGTGAGCACCTCCATGACCTTGATTTAAGTAATTAAGTCAAACTCATCAACACCTTTGATTGAGAGATTAAAGTTCGAGTATTATAATGTGTATGATAATTGTAATAGTAATGGTAGAAGTGAGAAACATTTTCCTTAAATTTTAATGTGTAATGGACCATGCTATCTAGAGTGTAGAGATTTTTACAATTATTACTCTCTATTAGTCATCTATGATTTATCTTTTTATTGGATATGTAATTTTTTAAAAATACTTAAGTGATTCTAGTTTGGTTGAATTAATTCTAAGTCCACAAGATCCCGCCCCTAGAATTACTACAAAGGTAAATCGCCAGTTAGGCAATCATATTTCTCATTCATGTTTGCAGTGGAATTCGAACCCCCACATTGTTGCCTTCAGTTGTGACATCAAGTCAAATGACAAACCACTACGCTAAGCTTCAGGCGACGGATACGTATATTTTTTATTATCCATGAAAATAAATATTCTTTTAATCCGATAATACTTGGTTGGGACTTTCCCTTGACGTAATTATTCTTGACCATCTTAATGGTGTTTAATACTTAAAAGCGTATATGCATATATGGCAATGCATTATATTAATTGAATCCTCTTATATATGCTCATGGCTGGGTGTAATTAATTCCTTATATATTTAATATAAGTAAAACAATTTCTTCCATAAATAGCTTAAGCATCTTTGGGACGCATACCAAAATGAAAGTGACATAATTAATTGAAAAAATGACACATTCTGTCCTTGAATTACATGCTTATAACAATTTTTCTTCCTGAGTTATTCAGTATCCACATTTACCTCTTCAATTATTTTAAACGTGATCATTTTTTCTTCTTTGATGTTAAATTGATATTTTTACTCTTAAAATAATTATTTCCTTTATTTTTCTTCTCCAAACAAATTATACCAATTAAACTCACATGGTCTTCTTCCTCACATCTTCTAGCTTGTCAGCCCCTTCTTTGATTTGAAGAAGTAGCATTGTTGGTGATTTCTTTTTTCTTTTTATTTTTAAAAATTTGGACTAGAAATTCATATCAGCCTAGTTTTGCTACATATGCAAAGTTTAAAAGGTAACTAAAGAAAAGGAGCTAATTGCATTAGTTTTACACGTTTAAGGGTTTAATTAAAACTTTTAAAAGTTCGATAGCTTAATTGCTCAACTCTTTCACTTATAGATGGAAAGCTTATTTAACTATTTTATCAAAAAATTATAAACTTTAAAATAAGTCTTATCGAACATAATCATAATTTTAAAAATTTGCCACCATTTGAAAATTTATATCAAAACCAATTTTCATTATATTCACTCAAATTCGAACGGTATGTTAATTCAATTTTTAGTTTATCTTATTAAAAAAAAATTGGATATCTATCTAATATACTTTTATATTAGGCCTAATTTAACTTGACCTTGCCATTGTTGAATATTATTTTCACTTATCATTCATATTAATATTTTATATAAAATAACAAAATTACTAAAATCTTAAATAATTTCACATTTAATAAATTAAAAATAATTCAATTTAGACATGTTTTTATAAGATTTCAATACAACATTGAAAACTTTTTTTTTTTAATAAAATGACAAAAAATATTTTATATGTTTTATTAAACCCATACACATGTTTCAATATATACCACCAATGACAAATACTTGTTTCTATATATAAACTTTATCCCTTTTAAGGTGCTATATAAATTTTAAAAATTTATTTAATAGGTAGCGCATTACAAGGACCTCAAAATAAGCTCTAAATAGGATTGAAGTCTATTTAATGCATTTACGAACTTAGATCTACATAGCAACTAATCCTTAAGTTTTTTCAAGTTTTTATCATAAAGAAAAAAATGCAAATTTCAATGCATTTAATAGTCCCAATATGGCAAAACAATTAACAAAATATTCAATATGGCAAGACAATTAACAAAATATTCAATATAAGTCTATTTTAGCAACAACCCAGAGTAAGATAAGCCCAAACCAGGTCAGGTCAAGTAGTCATATGGACCTATTTTCATCTCTAATTTGAAGTCTCTGTACTGCATACGATTTCATTTTACCATTATCAATTGAACAATTAATAAAAGAGCCCAATAAACTAACTATATACAAAAGTACAAATAAGAAAAAAAATCAATTAAATGCTAGACTTTATTTAAAACTAGTCATCACCACACTGCTTCAAAAAATTCATCTCTAATTAGAAGTCTCTGCACTCCATACAATTTCATTTTACCATTATCAATTGAACAATTAATAAAAGAGCCCAATAAACTAACTATATACAAAATTACAAATAAGAAAAAAAATCAATTAAATGCTAGACTTTATTTAAAACTAGTCATCATCACATTGCTTCAAAATATATATATATATATATATATATATATATATATATATATATATATATATATATATATATATATATCAATTTTTCGATGTGAGACAAATGTTATATTAAAAAGGAAAAAGTATCAAATAGGCCACTGAACTTGTCCCTTTTGTGCAATTGGGTCGTTGAACTTAAAAAGTGTGCAATTCAACCATTAAACAAGCAAAATTTGTGTAATTAGACCATTTTTACAAAAAATTTTAATTCAATTTGAGTTAAAAACATTTCAATATTGACTCCCAACTAGTATGATAGAAGAAAATGACACTCTTAATACATATATGTTAGTAATATAATTGGATTTTACTAGAAAATTTTTGTAAAAATGGTCCAATTGCATAAATGTTGCTTGTTTGATGGTTGAATTGCACACTTTTTAAGTTTAATGGCCCAATTGCACAAAAGCGATAAGTTCAATGGCCTATTTGACACTTTTTCCTATTAAAAATCATTTCAAAATTTGATTTTCTCAATTCAAATGGACTGCAAATTGTTAATTACTCAAATCTAGTTAACTTTGTTTAATTTTATTAGGAAAAATTGTAATTTTCGTCCCAAGTTAGGCACATTGTAGAATTTGTCTCTAATGGTTGGTCGTGCTCACTTTTTTCTCATATAAACTATCATTAGCGTTACATTTTTTTTTTGTTTATTTACAACAAAACATTAAGGACGAAATTTGCAGCGTTAGTATAGTTTAGGGACGAAAAGTGAACATGACCAACAATTAGGGATGAATTTTACAATTACCCTAAAACTTAGGATAAAAAGATTATTTTTCCATGTTTTTAATTAAAGATTTTCGATATCTGATGTTAAATTTTTATTAATTTAAAATTAAAGTACTATCCAACCCTTGAGATAACACCTCTCTAGATATGAGTTGGTTATGTTCATCACAATAAATATATGCATAAAGCTAACTTTTTGCAAAATTTAAAGCATTGAACTTTCAAAGTTTCATTAGGATCGGAGACAAAACAAAATTAAAGAATAATAAATTTGAAACAACAATTGACTTAATAAACCTTAATTGCCAAACCTGTGCAGGGTAAAAACATGGAACAAAAATCAAGAAAAAACAAATTTTTGTCATCACAATGAATCAATTCAAGCATCCACCATTGCATCAAACTGCTTCTTCATAAGTGATTCTTGTCTCTGCAATCTCATCTCCTCATAAAACCTCTCAATGAACTCCTCTGCCCTCTCATCAATGGAGTTATTATCTTCATCCCCACTGGGAGCAGGCAATGCCTCCAATCCCGAGTCGAAAACCGGGCGGTTTTCGTCTTCCTTTTCCCCTCTCATCAGCCCCCCCAAACACCTTGAGATGAAGAACATGGGGTCCTGCTTCTTTAGTGACATCCTGTGGTAATAATTGAGCTGAATGAGTGGCGTGTTTGAAGGCGAATACTCATATTCTTGAATGTACCCATAGTTGTAATGCCTGTGGAGCTTTATCCTCTTGATTTTCCTTGAATTTTTCAAGGAAAGTTTGAGTCTTGCAATGATGGGTGTCCTCATCTTGGCCAGGAAAATGGACATGTTTAGCAGACCTGCAACTTTCTGCATGATTGGTGAGTATTGGGAGGGCCTTTTCTTGGGCATTTTTGTTTGGTAGAGAGCTCAAAATTCCCCAAACTTTTTTGGGTATTGGGGGTTTTGAGTTCTTGGATAGAGTGTGGGATTTGGTTGGGCATTTTATTGGGTTAAAAAGTGCAGAGAAATTAGGGTTACATGTGGGGAGATAGGCTGGAAAAGCTTGGAGAGTCGGTGGCACTTGGATGTATTGTTTGAGGGGAGCCTCTTGAAGTAGCCGTTGAAGCCCATGTTCAAATTCTGCAGATTTATAAAGAATTTCAAATTTTCTGAGATGGTTACTTAGAGGAATAGTATTCCTTTGCCCATGTTCAGATTCTAGTGATTTTTTTAAATTTAATTATCAACAAATAATATGCATTTTGTTCGCTAATTGTTATGTTATTTGAATTTCAAAATTGAAATAGTTAAACATTATATTATCCAAATAATACATATCCGGATGGTATGTCAATATGATAGGCGACAAACATCGGTATCAACTGTTATGTTAATTAATTAATTAATGATATTTGAGTGAGCTAAAATGGATTGAAAAATTATGTTATTTATATATAACTACTTCTTTTTTTTTTTCTTTTTTTTTTTTCCTGCTAAAGACCTGCTGGTTAAGTAGCATGAGGTGATTCTTTAAAATGGAAGGTCATGGGTTTGAGCCTCTATATATATGTATATATGAACATGTTATTATATGTAACATGAGGTGATTCTTTAATAATAATTTATATTAAAAGTTTACAATTTATAAAAATTAATGTTCAAATATTGTTTAAAAAAATCATATAATAACATGTTGGATAAATTAAATTTCATATAATCATTGCTAACCCACCGATCCTTTAATATAAAATTGATTGTGCAACTTAAAATATAAATAATTTAAATTGTCAAATATTTATACCTTCATTGAGTATTATTTAAAATATAAAATTTTATGCCTTCCTAGGCTCTCAAACTCTGATCCAACAAAAAAATGAGAGGTGAGAAGATTTGTGTCTGGTACCCATAAGAAACCCATCATATTAGTGAAACTCCCACATAGCAGATAAGGCCTTGCCTATAACTTACCAACCATGAACTAACGGGTAATTATATACCTTTCAGTACCACATATGTCATTCCTAGGCTCTCACACTGTACCCCGGCCCCGTCCAACAAAATAGTGAAAGGTGAGAAGATCGTTGTTTGGTACCTACAAGAAACTCATCATAATAGTGAAATTTCGACATATAGTGAAGTTCGATCATGTGTCCTTGCCTATAATTTACCAATCATGAACTAACGGGTTATTATATACCATTCTTTTTGTTACTACATACATATATATGTGCATGCCTCATTTATTAGATGAATGAGAACATGAGATTATGTTTTGTGCTCCATGTCATTTAGCACTAGGGGGCATGAGATGGGATTTAAACTAAGTGTTGTTAAATGTGTGTGAAGGGGCTGAACTTACTACTTCAAAAGAAGTAAAACTCGCAAGCTAAGAAACATGAAAACACAAGTGAATGGACTGCCATTCTCATGACCTTTTTGATAAAACAAATATTTACCTTCTGCCTTTCTATAAAAGAAAGAGTCTTTTTAAACTTAACCGTTCACACAAACTCTTGTATAATGTGATATGTTATTTAAATTAATAATCTCTCAATTATTGCTATATAGATTTAGCTCCGAAATCCCGGCCGTAACCTAAAATTATGCTACGTCACTAACTATTTTCATACTAATTGATGCGTCCTACATAGACTATCGAATGATCACATTGCATTCTTAAGCAATAATTTTCTACATACAATTGAATATAGAATGTGAAATTTTCTCTTTTCTGGCCATGATTCCAGTTTCACTTTAACAAAAACAGACTACAACCATGCATACCTCCCCCTCCCCCTTTCTCTTATTTCACATTTTCATGTGCTTCTCCTTCCATCTCCATCATGTCCCACGCAGCATTCACAATGCTTCTCTTCATCACAATAACAATTATTCTTATACCATGGACTATAGTCGTCCACCAAGCTAGTACCATTGATATTGATTTAAAAATTATGTCCTCTTTACAGTTAACATAATATATGTTTTCAGTTAATAAATTATGTATATGTAAATAAATTGAAAGCACATAACATGTTAAATGCATATTATGTGTGTCTATCGTTAGTGTATGTAGTTAACATATTATGACACTTCAATTTATTTACAGGCACATAAAATATAATATGTTGAAAAAATTACCATTTTGTCCCTCAATTATTCTCCAGCTGTCAATGTAGTCCCTAGTTTTCAATTTCAACTAATTTGATCATCGAATTGTTTAAAATTTCGTCAATTAAATCCTTCCGAGAGACCAAAATGGTGATTTCCCCATTTTAAAAATTTCGTCAATTTGATCCTCGAAAGGTTTAATTAACAAAATTTTAAATAATTTGAGAATCAAATCAGTTGAAATTAAAAAGTATGGACTACATTGACATATGAGAAAACAATTAGGGGGACCGAAACCGTGATTTCCCCTAATATGTTAACGATAAATAACCGAAATATTATTTTAGACCAGAGTACAGAATGTAAGATGGACCAGGGTAATTTGCCTCACTATAAAAACAGGGCCTAGCCTTAACTCCATAAACATTACAAGAGTGATAGACAAAAAAAAAATCCCAAAAATGGGCATCTTTGCCAAGGAACTCTCCACCTTCCAAATCACAACCACAATCATCTTCTTCCTTTCCCTATCTTTCTTCATTGTGATCCTTGCAATGTTCATCAATGACAAGTACAAGAAGATCATAGTCTATGAAGACATATACTTCCCTCACCCACCCAACAACAACTCCTCCTCCTGCACTTCCCCTACCTCTTCATCATCACCATCCCATAATGTTGGTTTTGATGAGTTTAAGGATTGGGTGTCTCCCAAGGATGTTTGGCACTCCATGAGTGACCAAGAGCTGCTGTGGAGGGCTTCGATGGCGCCTCGAATCGCGGAGTATCCGTTTAATCGGACGGCTAAGGTGGCGTTTATGTTCTTGGCTAGAGGAGGGTTGCCTTTGGCACCTCTATGGGACATGTTCTTTAGAGGACATGAAGGGCTGTTCTCCATTTATTTGCATGTTAATCCACAGTTTGGATATGTTGAGCCCCCTGAATCTTCTGTGTTCTACAAACGTAGAATACCAAGCAAGGTCTTTAATTTGATCCAATCTTCATTACTATTCTCCAGTTTTCACATTGTTTCATTACAATACAGTATCTAATACAATATCTTTTGAACCTGTGACTTCTTATTTGAAAAAGTAGGTAACAGTGAGCTATAAGCTAATTTGTGTATTCTTATTTTTTTTTTACTCTTTCCCTTTTTAATAATTTAATATAATAACATGTATGTCTTGCAAAATGTTTCTGGTTTTTTACTTCTTTTTTATTATTATTTAGAAATAGGGGTCAAATGCCACTTAACTGCGCACCAAACCGTAATTATGTTATCAAATTCAAAAAAATGAAATTGAGTCGTTGAACAACACAAACATATGCAATTTAACCCAAAATGACATGTTTACCTGAAAGTATGCTGACGTGGCCGTTACTGATTTTTAAAAATTATTTTTAAAATTGGTAACCGTCACGTCACCTACTTTCAGGTAAATAGGTCATTTTGGGTTAGATTGCATGAGTTTCTATTGTTCAGAAATCTAATTTTTCTTTTTTAGTTTGATGACCTGATTGCTGGTGCGCAATTGAGTGACTTACTTGACCCTTATTCCTTTTATTTAAAAGAAAATAGGAGAAATTTATAAAGTAAAATATTTGAAATTTGTGGCATGCATGCAGGCAGTGCAATGGGGAAGAGCGAGCATGATAGACGCGGAAAGACGACTCCTAGCCAACGCACTTCTCGACGCCTCCAACGAAAGATTCATATTACTCTCCGAAACGTGCATTCCTCTCTTCAACTTCTCCTTCATCTACACCTACCTCGTAAACTCCGAAAAAAGCTTCCTCGGACTCTTCGACGATCCGCGCAAAATCGGGCGCGGCAGATACAACAAGCGAATGTACCCAACGATTTCCCTCTCCGACTGGCGAAAAGGGTCCCAATGGTTCGAAGCCAATCGCCGGCTGGCCGTCGAGATCGTGTCCGACGTCGTTTTCTACCCGATTTTCCGGCGACACTGCGCGCCGCCGTGTTACATGGACGAGCATTATTTGCCGACGCTTGTTAACGTTGTTTGTCCCCGGCTGACGGCGAATCGGAGTGTCACGTGGGCGGATTGGTCCGCCGGCGGGTCGCATCCGACGACGTTTGTGGGGAGGGATGTGACGGAGGGGTTTTTGGATGGGGTGAGGTTTGGGTCTAGGTGTAGTTATAATGGTGGGGGTGGGGGTAGAT
>NC_044929.1:1076487-1182483 GCF_003576645.1 Ipomoea triloba | reverse complement strand
GGGGGTGGGGTGAGTGATAATAATGTTTGTTTTCTTTTTGGGAGAAAGTTTCACCCTTCCACTTTGCAACCATTGCTTAGGTTGGGACCAAAATTGTTTAATTTGGTTTCAATTTGATGGATTGGATACGAGTGGTCCAGTATTCAGTTGAAGTGGTCGGACTTGGCCCTGAGTCATTACCGTTTGAAATTTGGAGGATACGTTGACTCGCTTATGGAAAGTATAGTTGGGAGTTGGGACACCTTGATATAATTTCAAGGGATCGTTTTCTTTAGACATGTAATAAGTACAGTTGGAAAATATTGATATGATTTCAGTTTCATTTTATACATATGATAAGTTTGTTAAAGCAACATTAAAATATCATTTTAATTCTGTTATTACAAGTTCATTGACAATGTACATAAGTTCTACTGTTCGGTTTCATTTTATACCCAATAGGTTCACTATAACAACAATAAAGTGTCATTATAATTATACTACAAGCTCATTTGACAATATACATATTTGTGACCGTAGGTATCACCAAAATCACACAGCTGTGTAGACCATGATTCACTGTATAACAATTTTGGAAGGTAGCACGAGTGTGCTTTGGCGAGCCATGTGGACTAAGCCCGGCCCACATGAGAGCCTTGCTCAATAGTTATACCATGGACTCGATCCACCTTGCAATGTGGACACATCATAATTTATATACGGAATGTTCACAATTTGAATTATGAACATTTACTATGTAAATTGTGTATTTTAGATCCGAGTCCACAGAATAATTTGCTGGCCTTGCTCACATTTCCTCTTTGTTTCACATGTAATAATGTTACTATCCATGAGGGTTGAATAGGATAAAAATCTTTTATTTTTACCATAGATCTTATGACCATTTTCAGACATAGGAGGAACAAGGGGATCAGAGGAATGAATTGTGGCACAACCCAACATAATCCATCACAAAAAACCACCTACAGAGGTTCCCCTTTTCCTTTATTGAGATAATAACCCATTTTTACATTATTTTCTGGAATGATACATACATTTGTTGTGACACAATTAAATCCTAATAATAACTGGGTGAGCATGAGAAACAATTACAGCCATTCAGATCATCCATCATCAGAGACAGTGGAGTTAAGCAACCTTAACTCCACTTGGGCGTTTCCCTTCCATGGCATCCTTCTTGTTGCGGCAATCAGTGCAGAGGAAAGGACCTTGCCATGGCTTCGAGCTCGTGGAGAAGATGGAGCCAGCATGCACGGATATGCCTTCGCTCGCACCAAGGTCGACTTGGCAAACCGCACATATGAAGAGACCAGACATCGATGGACCATTTGAATCTTCGCTCCCCAATCTGCCAAAACCGGGAGACAAAACATGATCGATGTTTTTCTCATTAACATGACTAACAACCAGATAGGTTGAGAAAGTAGTAATAGAGTCAGTAGCATTAAAAAAAAAAAAAAAACATGACTGACAACCATTGGCCAGTCGTGAAAGTGTTGCCAGGGTATTGGACTTAGCCCTTCAAGTCTCTGTCCAACAACCCCTAGCGACGTGGTGCTGGACTTGGCCCTTCACCGGCCAAATACTTACCACCCAAAAACTATAATTCGTAGCGAAGGCACAACTTTATTTGTGGGTACTTTAGGTCTCCGACTAACAAATCCCCTAGGCACCTGGTGTTGGATTTAGCCCTTCACGGGTCTCCACCCAACACTATTAAAGGTCAAATATCAAATAGTTGCTATACGAAAAACATGTTATTGTTCTTCAATATATCCAAGCCAAGTCCAACTGCTTGTTTAGGAGCCAATAACGAGCATTTCAAATTCCGTACATAAGCAAACATACATAGGGCATATCAATAATCAATACGAGGTCCATTTCTTGTGAGTTCCCACGTTAAAGAAAAGCAGAAAACTAACCTTTCGGCAAGCATTGCAGACCCCTCCTCGAACAATTCCTCCACTATACCAACAGCTGACAGCTTTTTCGAAGGTTTAGTAGCAGATTTCTTTCTAAATAATAGTGCTTGAAGCTTATTATACTTCTTCGGGGTAATTGAAGGCTGCACAACGGTTTCAGGGGGAATTATGTCGACTACTATGCAAGTCGTGTCGTCCTTCAAACCACGTGTCCTCAACGCTTCCTGGATGAATGCAGAAATATATCTTTGGTTATAAGTTACTTCCCGCTATGACACTATGTTTATCATAAAACATCGTCCAAAACAAATGATGCATGCTGGAATTCTCGATTATTGAACTCAAATACCTTGACCACTTGACGAGCTGCAAGCTCTGCAGGCAATCCCCGAGAAGATTTAGCAGCCATCTCCGAAGACAATGCATCCCAGATTCCATCAGATGCTATTATTAACCTCCCGCCTACATTTGATAGCTTTATAATTTGAAAATAAGAAATATTAGGAGCGAAGTCAATTGCAAATGTGTATGTAATCGGGATATTGGTAAGGTGAAGAAATCACGAAAGCATGAATAATGTTGGGCAGATCAGAGACCGGTGAAGGGCCAAGTCCAGCACCCTGTCTCTCGAAAATGTCAGGTACGGATATAAGGAAATAAAGTTGCGCCTTTGCTACTGGCTATAGCTTTTGGCGTAGTGGTAAGCACTTGATCCTAACAATAAACAATTTACCTTCACTTGTTTAACATATGGTACGGGAACAATGAATTCTCCGACATCCATGTCCCCGATTGATCGTGAAAGGCATAACCCTCCTGGCCAACAACGAAGAGGACCCACCTCAGCACCACCAAAAATGCTTAGCCTCCCTACTTCACCCCCACTAGTCGTGACACGTTCCCTTCTGCAATCAAAACAAAGGCCATGAATGTCCGGCCCAAAAACGGGTGGCCAAATGAAAGGCATAGAAACAGGCACTTACTCCTCTGCGTTTTCCTCGAGCCTATGATCTACAGTCAATATTGCAACATCGCCTCCTTGAGTGTCTAAAATGCAGCGGGAATCTCCAACAGATGCAACTGTCACAGTCCAACCATCAACTATTACAAAGGTCGCTGTGGTTCCAGAAGTTTGCCCTGCAATGAGTTATAAGCACATGTAATTGTAGCTCTATTGGAACAAATACAGTATATAAAACGCAAAAATTTTGAATCAAAAGAACAATAAGAGACAAATTTCATGCCTCTCCTCTGGAACTCCTTATCGGTTTTCACAAAACCAGCAACAAGTGCCCGAGGCAAAGCTTGAAGCCACTCATCCCGGCCTAGCCCTCGTGGAATGGCACTTAAAACATGAACTAATAGATAGTCCCTCGAAAATATCGCCGCTGCATTCCCATTGTGCCCATCAAATATCTGAGAATTAAGAAAAAGAAAACAATCATCATATATGGCAAATAGTCCAATGTTCTCATCAACCAAATGCCTAAACAGATCCCAGAAATGGTCAGAATTGGTGATAGATATCGCAAAATAGAGTGAATCTTTGGAAGATTCCTCAACGGGAAAACGTTGCAGACAGCAATCAACATACAACAGTAAAGTTAATCAATTGGCAACCTCCAAATGTAGAATTCTACTTGTTGGGCGGAGGCATGAAGCCTTTCGAAACGTGGCGCTAACTGCTATGCATATATTAGGAAATAAAGTTGTGCTTTCGCTACTAGCTATAGCTATAACTTTTGGCGTAGTGGTAAACATTTTATTCTAACACTACCCAATCTAAAACAGAACTTTGTAATTACACTAGGGAAAACGAAGGAGATCAACACAGTATAACAATATAAGTTCTTGGCAAGCTACAAATATAGAATTCTACAAGATATCTTAGAACATTACGATTCACATACCGCGAACACAGAGAAAGACGATGAAGGGTTCCCAGGAACTCTCTGGCAATCTGTCTTCATCATGAAAAAATCCTCCCCCTTTTTGGACTGAGCAGCACATCCATACCTCACAGTTGGCTTTTCCATTTTCTCATTCCTCATCTCCCTACTAATCAGAGCAGCTAATGGGACAAGATCATGATTATACCTATGCCTCTCTTCCCTTGACCCCATCTCTTCTCCCACTCAAACCCTACCAAAATCCCCAAAACTACAAATTTTTTCACTAAAACAACCCTTCAATCTTTACATCTCAGAACCTCCATCATTTCCTCCACTCCACTGCACAGAAACCAAGCCCTGAGCCCCTGAACACTACTCAACCCAATTCACATTTCTCCACAATACATCACTTCTGCACATACCCATTCCAAGATTATCTCAGAATTCCCCCAAAAAAGCCCTAAAGTTTCAAACTTTACACCAACAACACTAAGAAAGCCCCCCAAAAATGTGATCAAAGTTCAAGCAAAAGAACCTTAAAATCTCCAAACAGAAATCAAGCAAGAAATCAGAGGCATACTTGAAATACTGTTGAACTAACTACTAAGTTGACATTTATGATTTTACCCCCTTGCAAAGAAAGCCAAAATGCAGATCTGATAGTGACAGCAAATTGGGATTTCACTCCCAATTCTTAAAAAACAGAGATATTCAGCTTAAAAGAATAATAATGAGAGTAGTTCAACAACAAAAACGCGGATTGATGACGAGGATTGAAGTGTAATGAGGCAACATGGAATCCCCATTACTTTAAAAAAAAAAAATTAAAAAAAATTAGCGAAAGCCGACAAACATTCTAGTCTAGAGAAACATCAGATGTGATGAATTTACAGGAAAATGCCCAAAAGACAGCACGAGGGGCGCCACCGGCGGGGGAAACAAGGAGTGAAATTCACATTCCATGAGAGAAAAAAAGAGAAGTTGAGTGGCCTTTTTCACAAAGCTCTCTCGACTTTTTCTTGGCTTTTGGGCTCTAAATTGGAAGACAGAATGTAAAGTGAATTTGCTGACTTAAGAGAGACAGTGAGAGCTACTGAGAGTAACGGTTTGTTGAGAGTTTTCCCATCTACCCACTTCAAAGCTTCAATGCTTACAAATGTCAGATGAGCAACATGGGCAAATCGTCAAAATTACTGTACTAAATTATGGATGATGATTGAGAATTTGAGATTCGGTTTTTTTTTTTTTACTGTTTTCTAAATAGAGTTGATAATTCCCGTATAGTGATACTCAAACATTTAATTCTAAACTTCCAATTTAATACCCGTGGTAATTTAATTTTTAAATTTAACTAGTCATGGTCCTTCCGATAGTTTATGTAATGGAAAAGTTAGGATCTGGTTAAAATTATGAAAGTTGAAGGAGCGTAAGTAGTTAAATTTAAAAGTTAAAGCATCACGGATGGTTAAATTGAAATTTTATGATTAAACGTGTCAATGTCACTATACTCGGAGAATCCTAGCTGGTATTCACTCTTTCTAAATATTATTACTCCAAGTCATAGTTAAAAAAATCGCTAGACTCTCATTGAGTGAAATAACTCATTTAAAAAAACAATAGATAATCGGCCTATTAGGTAGCCTAGTCAGTGCCTAGGAGGTTAGCACCTAAGCGGCCTAGTCGACTGGCTGCCTAGACCACATGTTATTGTAATACGCTAGGTGCCCGGTCGGCGCTGATTAATCAGTGCCTAAGCGAGAGTTTTACAACATTGCTCCGAATAATCAAGAACTAAAGAGGTAAATCACGAGATTATGTTTTAACTAATCTAGAAATTTTTTTTTTTTTATTGTACTTGATAATATAACAATTATCAAGTAGTCTATTATTATATAATTGGGGAATAATAACAATTAATTAATTAATAAGATGATAGCTCAAAGCCAACAACACTACTTAGCGTGTTCTGAATGTCACATAAATACTGAAAGCTCAGTGATTGAAATGTTGCCAGTTGGATTCCTAATTTTGGAAGTCATGAAACTAATCATTTAGAAAGAAGAGATACCATCATCATGAAATTAGTACCTTGTGTTGCATATTATTCTTAATTTTTTTTTCTTTAAATTCTTTTTGGGATAAGTTGATAATTTGATTTTAAAAAATCAAAATGATAAAAATATCATTAATCCATCAATTATTATATATGGTCCCATTGAAATAAATTTTGCATGATTATACCTCAACGTTGTTAAAAAAAGCTGGAACATAGATAATTATTTTTAGGCATTATTTTGAATAAGGTCCACTACTGACTTATGCAGGATTAAAGTAAATTCATTTTCGGTGAGACATCTGAATTTTGTTAATGGGTGATTTATATAAAAAGATAAATTTTATATATTTAAACATTTAAAATAATTAATGGGTGAATAAGAATTTTTTTAAAAAAAATATACTCATAAAGTGAAAAAGAAAGAAAGAAAAAAAGTCTTGAAAAGGCTTGATGAAGTCTTCCTAGATGTTTTACCAAGTTTGATATATAGATTCAATATTATGGAAGCATGGGTGAGGAACATGACACAACTTTCAACCATTAATTACTGACACAACATTTACATGGTTCATACTTTCAACCTTACAATTATACTAACAGTCCAACAGAGAAGGAGAAAGGTTGGTGGCGGCGGGTGTTCATTGAATTGGATTGTCTAAATGTGTTGTTAACTTCTGACCAGACCTTCCTTGAATTATTCTTATACTAGTTCCATCATCAATGAATGTCGTGTTCTATCAAGACACTATGAAACAATGTCCTTTCGATTTATCCATCAATCAACGAATCTGGTAGCTCACTCACTTGCCTGAGCTTCAGATTCACAGACTGGTAATTCTATTTAGAACCTATTCAACACTTATTTCCGTTACAGTAATATATGATATTGCTTTACTTTCATAAAAAAAAAAAATATTAACAGTCTAACATCTTACCAACTGTTCGAAACTATTGGGTTAGGGGAGGGTAATTTCGATTCATCTTTTTAGAATTTTACCTAAATTAAAATGCAATTCCTAGACTAAAAATGCAAAAGTAAAAAGTAAAAGAAAAAAGAAGATATTTTAGAACAAGCTAGGATGACAATTCAAAGTCGTCACAAAGGTAAACTGAAGTGGAGTGTGTTCACATGCCCTGTGAGAGGCCAGGGTTATCTAGGGAAGGAAACCTGACAAATATGTTGGATCAATCGAAAACACAATTTCTATATTTTCCAACCAAACAAAAAATAAAATGGAGGACATTTACTAAAACAACTGTTGATCTTGATAACTCTCTAGGGTACACCTTCATTTGACCCTACACCTAGTCATGCAACAATCAAACATTAGACAATTAGACACCTACCACCCAAGGCCATCCACTCAATGTTTGCAATCTTTGGGTTGTCAAATTAACACAAATAATTTTGATTAACAAAAATAATTTGGGCAATGCCAGGCCGCTATCGGTATCCCATTAGATTGTAGCTCATTTATCAATAGCAAATAAATTGGGCTGGCCTGGACCTGGGCCTAGTTGGATGAATGCAATTGTTATACAATGAACTATGGTCCACATAGTTGCATACATGGATCATAATTTTAAAACGTCGATCATTTTTTTAAGTTTAATAAAAAAAGATTACGACTGTTATGCTTAATTAATCTTGTATTTATGATGTGTTCATAATGAAATGAAATTATAGTATATCTAAAATGAAATTGAATAATATGTCTCACGTATGGAATGTATATTATCAAATGAAACAGTAGTTGAATTAGAATAATATTTTAGTTGTGTTGTAATGCAACTATAGTATATCTAAAATGAAACTGAATAACATGTCTTATATATTGAACATATATTGGAGAAATTTATCTCAAGATGTTGCAGGAAATGATAATAAAAAAAAAAAAAAGAAGAAGAAAAGCGCCCTAGTGCGCATTTTGGTGTACTTCGCGCCCTGACGGACGCGTGTTCCCCACAAGCCCATTGGAGCGAGTCAAAGTGGCCGCCCGCCTTTTAAACAACTATATTGTTTTTTTTTTTAGGTTATCAGAATTGTTTTTCTTTTTCTCTCTTTCCTCCTATATTTTCTTTCATAATCACACTTACAAAAACTTCTAAAAAATCACAAAAAAAACTCTACTATTACCGATGTTCTTATTACATGTACAAATTTTATTAAATAAAGAAAAGTGAAAGAAAAAAATAATTACCTACTTTTTTTTTTTGTTTAAATCAATTATTTAACCCTTCAATTAATAGTAAAAAATAGAATAACAAGTGAGTATTATTCCGTATGAACTCTGGCATGTTCGAGAAAGCACTGCCAGCGCCTGGAATAATCTGGACTGTTGATCTTCGCGGGAAAGAATTTAACTGGCTAACCGAAACGTGAAGAATATCACTGAAAGTACCAGAAACCTCCCCGCTAACATATAAATACCGACTAGGTCCCTTCCCCCCAATTCCAAACCAGACCGATCGAGCACAATCAAAGACAGCCATTACCGACGACAATAAGCTTTTCTTTTCCGACGCATAAAATTAGTTAATCAATACTCACTTCCGATGACAATGTCGCTGATTCGTAGACTCTTCGGCGGCCGGAGAAACGACGCCGTTTCCACCGATCCCGTCTCTCTCGACATTTGGGATCCATTCCGCGAATTCTCGCCGTCGTTCCCGATTTCCGCCTCCGGAGAGGCGGCGGCGATGGTCAACACGCGCGTGGACTGGAAGGAGACGCCGGAGGCGCACGTGTTCACGGCGGAAGTCCCCGGCGTGAAGAAGGAGGAAGTGAAGATCGAGATCGAAGACGATCGGATTCTCCAGATCTGCGGGGAGAGGAAGGTGGAGAAGGAGGAGAAGAATGACAGGTGGCACCGAATGGAACGGAGCTCCGGAAAGTTTATGAGGCGGTTCAGATTGCCGGAGAATGTGAAGATGGATGAGATAAAGGCGTCTATGGAGAACGGAGTGCTTACTATTACTGTTCCTAAGATCGAAGTGAAGAAGCCTGAAGTGAAGTCCATTGAAATCTCCGGTTAGATAATATAATGCATATGATCGAATATAATGCTGCAATATTAGACTACTGAAAGTATGAATTAGCCTTTGTGTGTTGTATGGTTTGTAACTTTGTATCGTGTAAGTTGGTGGAAGAGTGTTTGAAGTGAATAAATTGTGTGTTTTTTGTTTATGTTTGGAGTGTTCTATATGCGTCGAAAATTAATATCACTATATATATATATATATATATTACTATATATAAATTATAATACATAGAAGTTATCATAGGTTGAGATAGCTTAGTTGGTAGGTAGTGGTGGTTGTTTACTATGAAAGGTTTAATGACCAAACCTTGTTACTTACATAGTTTATTGCAATCCTAAATACACTATAAAATTTGTTTATATTTTAACTTTATTTTTCTCCTAACACTCTTTGAATATATAATTATATTTTAATTTTATTTTCTTATTAGAATTAAAATTGTAATTTGTGAGATTTATTCATAATTCTAATTGTATATTAATTATGAAATTTATAATGTATTACATGTGATAAAAATTATTTAAAGTGATTAATTAATTGATAAGAAATGTGTTCTGTAATTGAATTATGAAAATATTTTAAAAGAAAATTTTATTTTTTATTATTATCTAGTCAATGTAATATTGAAATTTCAAATGTGCTTTATTGTATTTAAATTCTTGTAGAAATACTCAGAGTTGATATAATTAAAATAAAAACTATTTAGGATTTAGGAATGTTTTAGGAATGTTGTATTAATAGGAACGATAAACAATTTATTTCAACAATTTCGTATTCTATCATAAATATTTATATTTTTTTCATCACTAAACAAAATTTTTAGCTCCGCTTGTAATCTTGTAATTACTAAGCCGGCGGGAGGAGGCGGCATGCACTGGTTATCATGGTCTAGAATGTGTGTTCCGAAAAGTTGTGGTGGTATTGGCTTCAAACGTCTTCATGAATTTAATGTAGCACTCCTGGCCAAACAAGGTTGGAGGTTTTTAAATCACCCTGGTTCCCTAGCTGCTCGGTTATACAAAGCTAGATATTTCCGTGACTGTTCGTTTTTGCAAGCTAAACTTGGTGCTAATCCGAGTTATGTATGGCGATCGATCCTTGCTGCACAAAATCTTTTACAAAGGGGTTGTTACCGCAGAATTGGCGATGGAAATACAACTAGTATATGGGATGATCCCTGGTTGCCTGATAAGGAATCCCCTTTTCTTGCTACACCTCGGTCAGCCCAACATGGTTCTGCGACGGTCTCGGCATTAATCGATCCTGTAACTACAGATTGGGATGTGCCACTGCTTAAGGAGTTGTTATGTGACAGGGATGTTGCTCTTATCCTGAAAATCCCCATATCCCCGTCGTTTAGCGACCAGTGGTGTTGGAGAGGTGATGTCCGGGGAATTTATACGGTGAAGCATGGTTATAGAATGCTGATGGAGAATGCGGTTAATGTCCCTGCGCAGTTCACTGCATGGCGATTATTGTGGAAGCTCAAACTTCCGCCGACAGTTCTCAATTTCATTTGGAGATGTGCCCGTGACATTCTCCCCACAAGTACGAATTTAGTTGGTCGTGGTGTTAACATTGCTCCCTTATGTCCATTATGCCACTCATATCAGGAAACACCATTACATCTTTTCAAGTATTGCTCTCACACATGCAGGTTTTGGGACAATATTTCTGATCTCCCTCAGGTACAGCCAACTGATGATTTTGCTGCATGGCTTTCAAAGGTGGTTGAAGGAAGAAACGATGAAGTCATCCGCGCGTGCATGGCGTTGTGCTGGTCTATATGGAAAGGTCGTAATGATATGTTGTGGAACAATAAACCTTGGACACCTAGTGAAGTGGGGCGGCGGGCGACTGTTATGGCTGAGGAATGGAATGCTCTGTCTACTGCCCCAGGTAATCCATTTATTACTGGTTCAGAACTTGCGGATGACCCTGGAATTGATGATAGAGTATCTATTCATGTAGATACCGCTGTCTATCCAAATAAAGATGAGGGTTTTGTTTCTGCTGTTGTGCATGGGAGTGATGGAGGGTTCCTGGCTGCTCGAAATTGCTCAGTGAGGAGTCTTCGGGACCCTATTCTTGCTGAGGCAATGGCGGTTAAAGAGGCCCTCTCTTGGGCGAAGGATCGTGGTTGGCATAAGGTGGTGTTGTACTCAGATTGTCAGCTTGTTTGCAACCTATTGGAGAGCTCTTTGCCTAACAATTCATATGTTGGTTGCATTGTTCGTGACTGTGTTTCTCTGAAACGTTTCTTCGATGATGTTTCGTTTCATTTTATTTCTAGATCAGCGAATACGTTAGCTCATGTGCTAGCAAGAGCTACGGCTTCTCAGTCTGGTCCTCGTATTTGGCTTTCTTCTTTCCCTGATTGTATTCAGCATTTGCTTTTGAGTAATTAATATACTTGTGGCTTTGGTTTTCAAAAAAAAAAAAAAAAAAAAGTTAACAACTTGATTAACTTGGTAAGGATAGTTCTGTAGATATTATTTTTTTAAGAATAAATATAATCATTAAGAATAGTCTATTCTTAAAATTGATATTTAATTTCAAAAGCTAAACGTGTTACTAGTGAATGATATGTGACAATATTAGTAAACGGGAATCCCATCCACGCATGGGCACTATAGTAAAACTCCGTAACCACTTTTAACATGTTTGCCTAATAGATTTTGTGATTGTCAATGTGTTAATTTGTCCACGTCGAAAATGTAAAAACAAAAAAGTGGTAAACATTCAAAGAAACACACTAAACGTCATCTGTCAAACCACATTTACGGATAACGTTGTTGACCATTGTAACGTTAGTAAATAGCAGAAATCAATGTCCCACCAGGGGGTTCGATCTTGTGGCCACCATTTAAAATGGTGTATAGTACCATTACACTACATAGCAGTTGGCTTAAAATTTTCTAATATATTCCTGCCATATGTGTAAACAATAACAATATCATGCACAAACGCAAATATAACAGGGTCTTAGTAAATAACTGTTAACTGATAGCTGTTAGTTGATTGAGTTAGTGTTGATTGAGTTAGTGAGTTTGACTAGACGATAGCATTTTCTTTATTGTAGAAAGATGTTTGATAAATTAGCTATTAATTACAAGCAAAATGACTTTCCCAAATAGCTTATCGAAAAAACTATTTTGAGCGAGCCTCGATCCTGCCCCCTCTAACATAGGGTGCAACCAAATGCCACTATCGGATGCCACTAGACCACAAGGTCATTGACACAAAAAGTTGTTTAATAAAACACTTATATTGATTGTTTAATCAAATTAAACAACTAATAATGATCAAATAAGATAAAATTGACTTGATCCTATAACTAAATTGCCTCTCATAAGTCATAACTGCTACCTGGCCTTGAACTCTTTTGCATTCTTAAAAGTGTTCAAACTTATGCGGAGAAACATCAAAAGTCTAATAATCATTATTTATAATATGTTGTTGACATGAACAACAATTGCATGTGCAACCACATGCAAAACATATACTTCTTGGTAAGTGTTAACCATTTGACCAACTAACTATGAAATTAACATTAAAAGAACTTAAATTAGTAAAATAAGGTAACATTTGTAGAAATGATATAATTTGATAGAAATAATATTTTTTTTAAATACATATATGATACATAATATACATCATAAATTCCTCTCGTATTCATAAAATCTATGAAAATTTTAATTTAACAAGATTCTATAGTCATTTTCCAAAAATATTTAGATCCAGGCGTTCTAAATCTACAGTATTATTATATGATAATTTGGTGCAACTATAAATTTACTTAAATATATCACTTTCTAGATGAACATATACAAGACAAAATTCTTTAAGAAATTTTAGGAGTAACAAAATTTCTTTAATATATTTAATTTTTTTGTTTTGTTTTGTTTTGTTTTGTTTTTGATTTTTTTGTTTTTTTTTTCTTATCCCTCAGCTTGCCCCGATAGCTCTATCGATGTCGAGGAGTATTGCTAAATTAAATATATTTGGTCCAAGTTGGAGACTTCAACTTATAATAATAAATGGGACCTATTAGGCATTTATTAATTTGACATATTAGACATTAATACATAACACATATAAAACTCAAAGAGATAGACTAAACGTGATTGGTCCAAAAACATTTTATGGATTACGTTGTTGACCTTTGTAACATTAGTAAATAGTTATACGTAAACTTTGTTTGACCAATCCGTAAAACAAATTGATGAGTTCACGTTGCGTTTTGTGCAATTTTTTTAAAAAAATAAACTTTAGTGCAATTTAATTAGAGAATTGTTACACATTATTTTTGTGTTATTGATACCACTTTTATAAAGAGGAAATGGCCATTTTTTCTTACCCCTGAAAGAGTTGGTCAAGTGGACTGAGCATGATTTTCGTACCTAAAGATCACAAGTTTGATTCTTACCAACATTCTCTTGGAGAGCAACACTCACTCGGATAGTGGTAGCACGTGCCCTCTTAGAGTGCACCACTCACTTGGATAGTGGTAGCAGGTTTTCCTCGTGACCTCATCACCCGAAAAATAGAGACACTTTAAAAAAGAAAAATTCTTTGCAAATACTCTAAGTGGTCGAAAATGTGATAAAAATCGAAATTTCTGACAAAAAATTAACGATTTCAGACCACTTTATGTTGGTAAGAAAATCGATTTAACACCCTATCACTACCCCTAAAGTGCCTCACATAATTGAAACCTTTTAACTCTTGTGTTTTCTAATATTCAACATGTTAATGAAAATACTAACACTATGATCCTAACATGAGAGCATAGGTTGGGTTTAAGTTTGTGTTAAAGATAGGAGAGCAATGTAGCAGTAGTATATTGAAGAAGAAGGATAGAAGGTTTTGAGTAATTTGGATCTCTCAAAGTTTAGAATAGAATGAATTTGAATCGATCGCTAGTTTGTTTATAAAAATAATATTTACACTTGCTATTCTAAGATTATAGTCTACAAATTATGGCAAATGAGATAACTAAGCGTGTTCTCTCCTTTTGTGCCTTCCACGATTACCTTTGAGATGCATTAGCAAAAAATCTGTTGAGCGTAAGTAACTATAACGTTATCTTGACCGTTAGATAGGTTTAGACGTATGTGGCTAATCTACCAACTCGTCTACTTCTCCCGCCTTGCCTTAAACATCTTTCTGCTATTAGTCTAGTCAAACATCTAGATCGATTACCAAGTTAAAGGTGACCTCAATCGTAATTTTTCCAGCACAACCATTAATGGAGAAATTCTACAAATCTAATAATCATTTTCAAATATGTTGTTGACATGAACAACAATCGCATGTGCAACCACAAGAAAAAAGTATACTTCTTGGTAATTGTTAACCATTTGGCCAAGAAATTAACAATAAAAAGAACTTAAATTAGCAAACTAAGGTGAAAAAAGTATACTTCTTGGTAATTGTTAACCATTTGGCCAAGAAATTAACAATAAAAAGAACTTAAATTAGCAAACTAAGGTAACATTTATCAGAAATTTTATAATTTGATACAAATGAGGAACTACCCAAGTAAGATAACAAGGATTAAACTTGCCACTTCCCTATGAAAAGGATTAGTGAAGTTGCCTACAATTGAGGGGATAAGTATACACTTGTGTTTGAAAGGCAACCGCCTACCTTTTGCAGACGGCAAATTATTGTGTGGACCATGAATGCAATATACAATTTTAATATATTAAAAATATATTATTTGTGTACTGAATATACATAATTTGATAATATATAAAAAATTATTTACTTTTAGTATATTAAAAATATACTTTTTATCTATGGTTCACACAAATATTTGTGAACTATGGTCCATGGAATACTGATTGTTTGCCAACCTTTCAAGAGGATGTCATTTGCTCGAAGCAAATTCATTATATTTTTATGAGTACTATTGACTCTGTTACAGGCAAATTCATTAATCATTATCTTGTTTAGTCATGAGTTTCGTTTTTAGAGTCTTCCCCTTCTTTTGATAAAAAAAAAGTGTTATTTTTCCTTTAAAAGTAATTAAATTATATAGTACGGTAAATAAAATTTGTGTATATGCATTTTTTAATTAGACCACCGGGTGTCTTTAAGTAGGTCATAATTGTAGGAGGCATATTTAATCCCGTACATAATTTTACCTACTATATAATATATAATTTTATTTACCGTACTATACATAATTGTAGGCCATAAGCCCATAATCGTAGGAGGCATATTTAACTCCGTATCATACTCAGACTAACAAAATACATAATACAACTCAGGAAACATTAAAAACCCATCTTTATATATATATTGACTTACCTATTTGTGCGGAAGTTTAGAATTTTGCTTGGACTGATTTGCCCCTTATTGATGTTTATGAGAATTGAATTGCTGATTATTAGCATGAATTTAGGTGTATGTTAGACTCTTAATCATAGTCATTGATCACTTATTTTTTATGATAAAGATTTGTCATTAATTTTTATATAAGATATGTGTTCTCGTGTAAACGCAAACATATATATAATGAGACCAAACATGGTTAGTCAACCCACGTTTGTGTTTTACTTTGACCTTTTTAACGGCAGTAGTATATGCATAAACGTGGCTTGACCAATCTGAAACTATATCTTCAAATTGAAGTTTTGAACCACTGTCGGATTTCATTTTGAAACTTCTAGTCATTGATGAATTAATAAAATAAGTTTAAAAATTTAATAAAATAAGTTTATTTGTCAGTTAGGGTCGATGGAGTTTATTTGTACGCGTGCGAACAGTGATTGTGAGTTGCATTCATCACATAAAAAAAAGTTTATTTGGTCACAATTGAAATTTATTGATTGTTTGTTCACACATGATTGTCACCCTTACTTTACTTTGTGTTCAAGCACAAACTGTATAATCAATTCAAATATGATGAACATTGAATTCAAACTTAATAAATATTATGATTTCTAATATATATTCTATATCCAAAATATATTATATATATTGATAAAAACCTATAACTAGAAAGCCATGACCATTATATTAATGTATTATTAATATACATTGAAGCTACAATCTCATTCATCATCAATAATCTCCCCCTTTTTCTATTGGACAGTGACCTGTAAAGGATCAAGTCTAGCAATATGTGACTATAAAATTGTTGAGCTGGTAAATTCAGCAACCTACTTATCGAAAACGTGACAGTATAAAAATAAAATAAAATTGCGCCTTTGAGCTATAATTTTTTGCGTAGTAATAAACTCTTCATCCTAACGATTTCAATACTGAGTAAGAAAATTACTTATTTGGATATCCACCACTGGTGCTAGAAGTAGAAGAGCTATTTATCCAATTGTCAGTTAAAGAATCAGTTGAAGCTGGGGATTTGGTTTTCTTCAACAAGATGGCATCTTCTGATGAAGGGGCAATAAGTACTTCATGATTATCTTCTTTCCAATCTCTGAACTCCCCATTCTGAATATCAATCAGTGTTGCCAACACTTCATCCATGGAGGGCCTCATCTCCTTCTCAGGCTGCAGGCATTGAAACCCTAGCTCAGCAACCTTAGTAGTCATATGTAGAATGTTGTTGTCTGTTTCAACCCCAAGAAATGGATCAATTAGCTCTCCAATTTCATGTCTTAGGATTTTGGTCATGGCAAAATTGGCCAAGTTGATCTCATGTCTATGCCTGGTTATGTCAACCGCAGGCATAGACGATAACAGCTCGATCAGCACGACCCCGAAGCTGTAAACGTCACTCTTATCAGTCAATTGGAAACACTCGTTGTACTCCGGATCGACATACCCCGGGGTCCCCTGAGGGGCCGTCGAGACATGGGTAACGTTGTCGGGGAAAAGCCTCGAGAGCCCGAAATCGGAGACCTTAACGCCGAAATTGCTGTCGAGGAGAATGTTGCTAGTCTTGACATCGCGGTGGATGACGTCCGTGGCGTGGAGGTAGGCCAACGCTCCCGCGGTCTCGATGGCGACGTTCATCCTAATGGGCCATGAGAGCAATCCTTCTTTGGCTCTTTGGCCATGGAGGTGATCAGCAAGGGTTCCATTGCAAACATATTCATAAACAAGGAGCCCATGGCTATGCCTTGATGTGCATCGCCCATAAAGGGTCACAAGATTTGGGTGCCTTAAGCGGCTAATAATTTCAACTTCATTCATAAACAGCTCCGTTCTCTTGGGGTTGAATTCATACAGCCGCTTCACTGCAACTTCTCTCCCATCTCTAAGCTTTCCTGGTTATAAGTAATACATAAACATGAACATTGTTCCTAATACTTCTTGAATATAAAATATGGGGTAAATCTCCTGTAAGGTCGTCTTATAGATCCTTACACGCGAAACATGTCGGGATAATGTGAAAATTTAATACTTCATTCTTCCCATTTCATAATATTTCGCAGTATTGCAAAAATCCGACCTAGGCACCGATTATTAAACGGCGTTTAGGCGTTTGCCGACAGCCTAGCATATCACCATAATTGGTGGTCTAGGCGGCAGACTGGGCCGCCTAAATGCCGCTAGGCACGAGGTGACCTAGTTGGTCGATTAGTTATCGTTCTCGTATTTTTTAAATGTGTTATTTCACTCAAAACCATATCGTTTTGAGCGATATAGCCCTAAATACATTTTTTGGGTTAATATTTAATATTTTAGTATAAAAAAAATATTAAATAGTTTATAATTATCAAATTTTAAAAATTTAAACAAATTTATTAAAAAAATTACAAGGGCGTGCCAATTAATTCCCGTCTAGGCGCTAGATGCCCCAATGAGCGCCTAACTATTTTTTGAACCATGATATTCAGTTTAACATTAATATACAAAATTTATATATTTAGAAACTATATTAAAAGGAGTATTAAATATAAAAATTTAAATTTAAAATTAATTAAAGAAATTAAGCAGAAATGTGTTACCATGGTATACAGTTCCAAAAGCTCCATCGCCTAGTTCTTTGGAAGCGTCGAAGTTATTGGTGGCTTCTTGGAGTTCGGAGTAGGAGAACATAGGAGCTCCGAAGTAGTTACTGTGTTCTTCGCTGTATACATCCATGGTGGCATCAGAAGATGTGTTTCTTGAATTCTTGTGTGAGAAGAACTTAGTCCTTTTCTTGAAAAACCAGATGGTGAAGATAATTCCAAGGGATATGACAAATCCACTGGCTAAAACTGCAAATTGAACACAAGGAGCAGTTCTAATCAGAATATGCTATGGGAATTAATTAAAGAAGCAAGTAGCAGTAATTCAAGAATACATTAAAAAAGTTTGCAGTCACTATTCGAGGGTGTGCACGGGTAAATTCCCAATCTTGTAGCCCTGGCTGACAAAGGACCATGTTGGTCAGAGACGTGAAGGGCCCTGACTGACAAAGGACCATGTTGGTCGGAGATGTGAAGGGCCAATTCAAGCACCTTGCCTCTCGAAAATGTAACAGTATAAGGGAAGTAAAGTTGCGTCTTTGTTGAAAAATTGCTAGGCAGAGGTTTGAAAGGATAAGTCTAGCACCCCCTTCTCGAAGATGTGGCGATATGAGAAAATAAAAGTGGGTATTCACTACAGGTTATAGCTTTTGGCCAAGTGTAAACACTTAATCCTAACAGACCACAAGGAGACAGTAACCAATCTAGGTTGCCCAGACCAACTCAAATCAAGAAGGTTAATAGCCGTTCTCGCTAGAATCAACTTGTAACCTTATGGTTACCAACTCGATCAACAGTCTGACTAACTTAGGTAGGATTGTCCTAATTATCTCGAATATTTATAAGAAGAAAGAATATGTTTTACCTGCAGCTAGAATCCCTTTCCATGGAGAGGAGGAAGATGAATGAACACATCTGAATTGATTTGTTTTCTTGTCAGTCACACATTGCCCCCCTAATCTGTAGTGACACTCAGAACAATTTTCAGTCAAAAACCAGCTTATGAAAAACTCAGAACCTAGCATAGCAAACAAATCAGTAGCATTATTGCTTGTCTCATTCTGCTTGAGTGGCAATTGGATGACTGAACAATGAGGAGGAACATTGAATCCTGTGAAATTATTGGGATTTCTGTAAAACACACTAAAACCTTCACAGCCATAGCTTTCATAACCAAGAAATTGATCACCTGTCTTATTGCTACTTATATTGCTGCATTTCAACAAAGTGATAATGGGACTGACTCTGTATGTAACAGAGGGAGAATTTGGGAATGAGATATTCCTATTGAAAGACTGGCAACTTCTGTTCTGCAATAAACCAGACAGCTTTTGATCCGAAAGCTGAAGAAAAGGAACATCCTGGTACTGAATATCATACACATCTCTTCTCAATTCAAGTTTTGGGTATGGTTTAGCATCACAATCTACCATTAACAGCCCACAATCGGGCCGCGAGGATTGGGTTAAAGGAAACCTTGTGGTGTTAAGGCCTCCACAGGGGAACTCCTCTGGGCAATCATTGTGGGTTTTGTTTGAGGCTAGGGATGAATGAAAGAGGAGTAAATGGCAGACGAAGAAGAAAATAGGGAAAGAAGGTATAGCCATAGTATCATATATGGTTTTGGTTGGTTTCTTGCAAGAAAACCATGTAAACATTAGTATAGGATGGTTTTGGCTGGTTTCTTGCTATAACCTTAAACAATGAGGTCTTATCTGCAATAATTGACTTGGAAATGTCTTCAAGGACTTGAGCAAACCGACTTTTCATGGAATCAACGTAGCAGCCTCGCAGTCTTGAGATAGTGGTGGAACAATTAATCTACCAGTGGGAACACTTTGACCTTAGCTTTCATATTAGCAGAGAAGATTTCTGGAGAAAGTTGCATTTTTGTGAATAACTTATAATGAACCTTGAAGAAAAAAACAATTAAAGATATAAGTAGATGGTCATAACTTCTTGAGTGAATATTCCTCCATTTTTCTTGGCTGTGGTGCAACGTGCAATTAACTTTTTGATGCTTCTCTGTTACTGAAATAGATCATCCTACAAAGAATTGGCTGCAAACAATTGACCTTAGACTTTTCAGCAACTCATGGGAAAAAGGATTTGGGGTTAGAGAGGCTCGAACTCAGGATCACTCTAAGCTATGAGACCTACGCGCTAGCCAACTGCGCCACCACCCCTTGTTAATATTCTTCCATACATTTATATGACATCTCTTCGGTTGAGGACTGGTTTTCAACAATGATTCCACATGTATATGTACTTGAGTTGTTTGATGATAAAGAATACCTCATACAAGATCGCTGGTAAAAGGAATGGTGTCTTTGGGAGTTTGACGGACATAAGACACCTACAAAATAAAATAAATTTTGTTTCATTAAGTGATCTAACTAACTTTGCTAAGTATATTAAGTCTAACAACTATTCAATACTTTTTTAAAATCTAGAGTTGGTATATACCTATGATGTTGAGGGAGAGGAAAAACAAGGCTTAGGAGGGATTTCTAAATTGGATAGGTTGCCTTCTAACATTTTCACTATCTTAGACATTGATGGTCGGATGGCTGGATCCATATATTTGCATGCACCACAAACTCAGTATTACCATCTTTCTTGCATATTCATTCTCTCCTCATTTGTAATTCCAGTTAGCTCAAGCTCTTCATCTAATTCAAGTCGTGAATGAATCCAATGTGAAAAGTATATTTCACTTTCATGACTATTTCATTGCCACAAGACTCCCATTATGCATCTTTCCTTTGTATACGCAACCATAGCCTCCTTGACCGAGTTGATTCTTAAAGGACTCTGTCATTTTTTTAACTTTTGAGAAACTGTAGCTTTTTGGAGCAAGTGATTCATAAGTCATTAGAAAGTTTTCCAACCTTTGCTCGTTATATGTTTTAGTTTTGATGAAATTCAAAATTTGTTCAAAGAAATATTTCTTTATGAGGAAGAGCATAAGGATGACAAATATTGCAATTCAACCAACACAAGCAGCTGCAAATAAAGTTAATGGAGTAATATAATGCTTCCTAATTAAGTGGTTTGCACAATGTATCTCTTGTGTACCATATTAGGAATTAAGTGGTTTGCACAATGTATCTCTTGTGTACCATATCAGGATTTCAAAGGTTGATAACTTTATACCTATATCCTATATGTACGCATGGTTCATTGAACACTAATGTGTCATTTGAAACAAAATAAGTCTTTCTCACACGTCCACGAATTTATTTGTAAAATGTACAAAATAATTCTTTCTCACACGTCCACGTATTTATTTGTAAAATGTATAAACTAACGAAATCTATTTGATATTTTCAGCAACTCTTGGAGAAAAACATTTTGGTACAAGAGAGGCTCAAACTCTCAACCTCAAGATCACTCTATAAGCTATGAGACCTACGCACTAGCCAACTACGCCACCACCCCTGTTGATAATTCTCCATACATACTGTTGAAGACTGGTTTTCAACATATGATTCCACATGTACATGTACTTGAGTTGTTTGATGATAAATAATGTCTCATGCAAGATCGCTGGTAAGGGGACTGGTGTCATTGTGACTTTGACGAACGTAAGAGACCTACAAAATAAAATAAAATAAATCTTGTTTCATTAACACTCGTAGTCTAGCTAACTTTGCTAAGTTTCTTAAGTCTAGCAGCGTAAGTTTGTAACTCTAGGAAGTCACAAATTCAATTGTATAATGATTCTGCAATATATGATAGAAGCATTTAAAAATCTAGAGCTGAGGTTTACCTCTGATGTTGAGGGAGAGGAAAAGCAAGGCTTAGGAGGGATTTCTAAATTGGATAGGTTGCCTTCTAACATTTCCACTATCTTTGACATAGATGGTCGGATGGCTGGATCCATTTGTATGCACCACAAACTCACAATTACCATCTTTCTTGCATATTCATTCTCCTCTTCATTTGTAATTCCAGTTAGCTCAAGCTCTTCATCTAATTGAAGTCGTGAATGAATCCAATGTGGAAAGTATATTTCACTTGCACGACTAACGCCAACATCAACATTCTTTCTTCCTCCAACCATCTCAAGGACCATCATTCCATAACTGTACACATCTGACTTGTAAGAAATTCCCCCAATACTTCTGCATACAACTTCTGGAGCAATGTATCCAATCGTTCCTCGTGCACCAACTATAGATACAGTGCTCTCTTTATTCACGCACAACTTAGCAAGACCAAAATCAGAGATTTTAGGACAGAAGTTTTCATCTAGTAGAATATTATGGGGCTTTATATCAAAATGTAGAATTCGAGTGTTGCACCCACGATGCAAGTACTCCAGTCCTCGGGCTATTCCAATTGCTATGTTGTATAAAACCTTCCATCCCAATTGACGCCTTGTCGAAGACGTGTTCTCGTAAATAAACTTCTCAAGAGACCCATTACTCATGAATTCATAAACGAGAGCTCTTTTCCGACTATCAAAACAAAATCCATTAAGTGAAACAATGTTGACATGGGATGTCCTACTAATACTTGCAACTTCATTAATAAATCCTTCTCCATCTTCTTTCAAATCCTTCAAAACCTTAACTGCCACAGCACTACCATTATGCATGTTGCCTTTGTAAACGCAACCAAAGCCTCCTTGACCTAGTTGATTCTTGAAAGATTCTGTCATTTTTCTGAGTTCTGAATAGCTATACCTTTTAGGAGCAAGTGATCCATATTTTGCTAGAAAGTTCTCTAGAGCTTGCTCATCATTTGTTTTAGTTCTAATCAAACTCCAAACATGTCCACAAAGATATTTCCTTCTGAAGTAGAACATTAAGATGATAATTATTGCAATTCCCCCAATACAAGCTCCTGTAACTGTTCATAAAATTCAGTTTTAGATCAAATGAAGTTAATCAAGTAAAGCTTCCTGGTTTGCACAATGTGCCTTGTTGTGAGGAAAGGTAGAAATGTGAATGTGAGTGAAAATTAGTTTTTTTGAAAATTAGTTTGATGTATATTGATGCCGAAACCTTTGGGAGCAAGGGTTTTATTTTTTTATTTTTTTATTTTTTTTATTTTTTTTATTTTTAATAGGAAGAAAAGTACTGTTTGCCAAGAAAATCTGGTGACAGAAAACTAGGTGTAGTTGCTGGTAAGGAGGAAGAGACTTGGAAGAGATGAAAAGGATAACTAAATATGTAAGAGTTAAAATAGTTTTGACTTATATTGATGTGTATTATGTACATTAGTACAAGCTAAGGATTATATATGAGATCGTACTATAGAACGTGGTAACTATTAGGAAACAAGGGGAAAATTGCATATTTCGTCTTTGAGTTATACACTTATACCCAAGTTTTGACTCAGTCCCTCAGTTATGAATATATCCATTTTTAGTACTTCACTTATGAGCAAAGTGGCGTGTTTGGTCCCGGACGTTAGGAATCTGTTTAAACTGACGGAAAAACTAAAAAAAACCTTTAAAATTTGAGAGGTAAACTAAGAAATTCACATTTTATTTTCTTTCTTATATAAAACCACTTTGGCATCATTATTTTTCACTTCCCAACCTCCTATTACAAGGGTTTTCAACTCCAAAAGCATTTCAATAACTTTCGTAGGGTTTTTAACTCCAAAAGCATTTCAATAACTTTCGTATGACTTGTTAAAAACCTGGTTCTTGTATAAGGAACCTGAGACTCAGTACAAAACAAGGAAACACTTGATCATTGTCTTCAGGTGTGAAACACACTATCCTAACAGTTTTCGAGTTCCCTTACTAAGGCAGCAAAGGTAATCAACTCAGAACTTTTGAAATACAAAATGTGTTAAATTTCTCAGGTTGCTTGGATGAGAAATTCACGAACGGAGTAACTAAAGATTTTTAGTATATAAAAATTCTTTTGTAAACTATGCAGTAGCTTAGTCAATAATCGTATATCCTGGCAACATATGATGCCAAAGTGGTTTTATATAAGAAAGAAAATAAAATGTGAATTTCCTAGTTTACCTCTTAAACTTTAAAGGTTTTTTTTTTTAGTTTTTTCGCCAGTTTAAACAGATCCCTAACGTTAGGGACCAAACACACCACTTCACTTATAACTTAGGGACTAAAAATGGATATCGTCATAATTGAAGGACTGAATTAGAACTTGAGTATACCTCAAAGGGCATGCAATCTTTCCGGAAACAAATTACACTATTTTTATAACTATTGTCTTGGGTAATGAATAAAGTCAGTAGCCATGGAGTTTATGCAATAAATAAAATGTGAGTACATCCTACCTAAAACATTCTATAAGCAGAATGGAATTTACCAGGAAAAAGAAGAAAATATATTTGTACCTGCAACCAGAATCCATTTCCGCGGAGAGGAGGAAGTGACCGTATCATTCAAAACTAAGCAATTGAATTGATTTGTTTTCCTATCAGTCAGACATTGCCCTCCTGATTTGTAGTGACAGTCTAAACAATTTTCAGTCAAAAACCAGCTTACGAAAAACTCAGAAGCTAGCATAGGAAACAAGCCACTAGCATTTGGTAAACTCTGCTGGAGTGGCAGTTGGATGATTGAACAATTAGGAGGAATAACATCGTTGGCTGTTGAATTACCTTGAGAACCATTAATGGGATTTATGTAAAACACACTGAAGCCTTCACAGCCATGGTAGCTTTCATAACCAAGGAATTGATCACCTGTCGTGTTGCTGCATTTCAACAAAGTGATAATGGGACTGACTATATGTAACAGAGGGAGAATTTGGGAAAGAGATATTCCTATTGAAAGACTGGCAACTTCTGCTCTGCAATAAACCAGACAGATTTCGGTCCGAAAGCTGGAGATAAGGAACATCCTGGTACACAATATCATACCCATCGTCTCTTCCCAAATCAAGTTTTGGGTATGGTTTAGCATCACAATCTACCCTTAACAGCCCACAATCGGGCCGCGAGGATTGGGTTAAAGGAAACCGTGTGGTGTTAAGGCCTCCACAGGGGAATTCCTCTGGGCAATAATCATTGTGGGTTTTGTTTGAGGCTTGGGATGAATGAAAGAGGAGTAAATGGCAGATGAAGAAGAAAATAGGGAAAGAAGGTATAGCCATAGTATCATATATGGTATATCACTTTAATTTGCAAGAAAACCATGTAAACATTAGTATAGGATGGTTTTGGTTGGTTTCTTGGTATGTCCTTAAACAATGAGGTCTTTTCTGCAATAATTGACTTGGAAATTTCTGCATGGACTTGAGCAAACCGACTTTTCATGGAATCAACGTAGCAGCCTCGTGATAGTGGACTAGTGGTGGAACAATTAATCTATCAGTGAGAACGCTTTGACCTTAGCTTTTATATTAGCAGAAAATTGTATTTTTCATCTAAAAGTCATAATGAGCCTTTGGGGTCTCTCGACCTCAGGAATACTCTAAGCTATGAGACCTACACGCTAGCCAACTGCGCCACCACCCCTTGTTGATATTTCTCCATACATACATAAAACATGGTTCGATTGAGGACTGGTTTTCAACATATGATTCCACATGTACGTGTACTTGAGTTTGTTTGATGATAAATAATGCCTCATGCAAGATCGCTGCTAAAAGGAATAGTGTCATTCGAACTTTGACGGACATAAGACACCTACAAATAATATGTTACAATTTACAATGAGACCACTACATATACGTGATGTGCCTTGGGCCAAAAGTTCCATTTTATTCACAATTTACCAGCATTGGCAATTTCTTTTGTGTAAATACTTAATAGTAGTCATTTCCATTTTTGTCCTATTGTTATTGGGGTATTGCCAATTTTAGTCCACTTCATTAATTTTTGCCACGGCCAGTCTTATTTAGTCCTTACCACTTTTAGTCCACCGTTAAAATTTTCGTCAAGTGGCCGTCCTAAACAGGGGTATTTTTGGTCTTTTCATGTTTTGGTCATTTCCTTGACCCTTTGCAGTGGTTTTCCTTACACATTTTCATCCAATGAAGAGGTCCAGCGAAAGCCATGTGAGTCATATTACAAAGTCATGGCTTTCGTCGGACCTCTTCATTAGATGAAAATGTGTAAGGAAAATTACTGCAAAGGGTTAAGGAGATGATCAAAGCATGAAAAGACCAAAATACCCCTGTTTTGGACGGTTATTTGACAAAAATTTTAACGATGGACTAAAAGTGGCAAGGACTAAATAAGACTGGTCGCAATGTGGCAAAAATTAATAAAGTGGACTAAAATTGGCAATGCCCTAATAACAGTATGACCAAAAATGGAAATAATAGTATGATCTAACCATCTAAACAAGGGATTTAGGTATCAAGGAAAGAATCAAACACCCAACCCCTTTACAGTATGAGAATTGAAGCATATTATATTACAGAATCCAAAAATTCATGTTGTAGGCTATACCTCTCTGATCTTGTAGGAGAAGAAAAGTAGGGTTTGGGAGGGATCTCCAAATTGGACAGGTTTCCTTCTAACATCTCCACAACCCTAGACATTGATGGCCGGCTTGCAGGATCTAATTGTATGCACCACAAACTAACAATTATCATCTTTCTTACACATTTATCATCTTCTTCTTGTGTGATTCCATGGAGTTCAAGATCTTGTAATTTCAGCCGTGAATGAATCCAATATGGAAAATACATCTCACTTGTGTGACTAACTTCAACATCGAAATTCCTTCTTCCTCCGACCATCTCAAGTACCATCATCCCATAACTGTAGACGTCCGACTTGTAAGAAATTCCACCAATACTTCTGCATACGACTTCTGGAGCAATGTATCCAACTGTTCCCCGTGCACCGATCACTGACGACAGAATGCTGTCTTTATTTGTGCACAGCTTAGCAAGACCAAAATCAGAGATTTTAGGACAAAAGTCTTCGTCAAGAAGAATATTATGGGGTTTTATGTCAAAATGTAGAATTCGAGTGTTGCACCCACGATGCAAGTACTCTAGCCCTCGGGCTATTCCTATTGCTATTTTGTACAAAACTTTCCATTCCAGTTGACGACCTATGAAACTCTTGTTCCCGTAAATAAACCTCTCAAGAGATCCATTACTCATGAACTCGTAGATGAGCACTTTTTTCCGACCATCGAAACAAAATCCCTTTAGTGTGACAACATTGACATGAGATGTCCTAATAATACTCCCTAATTCATTGATAAACTCTTCTTCACCATCTTTTAGATCCTTCAAAACCTTAACTGCCACAAGACTCCCATCATGCATCTTTCCTTTGTATACGCAACCATAGCCTCCTTGACCGAGTTGATTCTTGAAGGACTCTGTCATTTTTCTAACTTCTGAATAATTGTACCTTTTTGTAGCAAGTGATCCATAAGTAGTCATTAGAAAGCTCTCCAACCTTTGCTCGTTATATGTTTTAGTTCTGATCAAATTCCAAATTTGTCCAAAGAAATATCTCTTTCTGAGGAAGTGCATAAGGATGACAAATATTGCAATCCCACCAACACAAGCAGCTGCAAAAAATAATTTTAAAAACAAATCAATTTTACATCAAATAAAGTTAATGGAGTAATGCTTCCTATATTGGTTTGCACAATGTATCTGTTTGATTTACAGGAAAACTCACAGTCGTTAAGGTGGACTCTGGGTGAATCCCTCTTTCTAAACTTAACCGATAAAAGACCACAAGAAGGTGAATCAATCTATATATATATTACCCATAAGTCATAGTTGATCAATTCAAACAAAAAAAGTTATTAGACAGCTTTACAAGAAGTTCAACTTAGAGTCTTATGGTTATTAAGTCTGACCAAGTTGATTGGTTACCTACACAATACATCTCTAATTGCATGTGTGAGAAGGCAAGTATGTTAAGTACTTTATATTTAGAAAATATTTTGGGGAAAAGGAGAAGAAGAAGAGAAAATGATACATTAACTGCTGATACACTTGTAAATAGTAATAAAAGGGGAGGCAAACATATTACCTGTTATAATAACAATCTTGAGATTTCGTTTTCGCTTTCCTTTGGCTGGGGGAGAACCTGTAAATTATACATTTTTAATTAGTTGGGAAGCTATTATTAAGTTTAACTAAGTTAGCTTGTCATCTAATAACATTACTATTATTTTTTATAATAAAAAAAAAGATTTCAAATTCTAGTCACATCCCAATTAGGGTTGACATTGTTGTTGAAACAGATAATAAGTTATAGTGTATAAATAAAAATTAAAAACGTATTAAGTCCAAGATTATGTTCAGAAAACAATGAAAATACTTTTTTTTTTAATGGATTATTGAAACAAAATCTGATTGCAACAAATTATTTTTAGTATACCAGAATGCTTAATGCTTTGCCAAGAAGACATGATTAGGTGATTTAGTAAAGAGCATCGGTAACCTAAATCCACGGAGACTCAAATCCGCTCCCTTCCATGAGGGAGTGTAAACCAGGTGTCACTAAACTACAAGGTCTTTGACGTGGTTACCATTACGCTAAAAGAACTAATAAGTGATATCAGAGTCAGGTCACTGGTTCAAGTTCTAACCAAAGCAGTTAAGTTTGGCTAGTGCTCGGAGAAGAAATTGTTAGACAAAGGTCAACAATGGTCAAGTCCAATACCATGTGGCTAAGAAATTATTGGGTGGGAGCCTATAAAGGGTCAAATTCAACTCTCAAAAATGCAATCATTATTGTGTGGATCATGATCCACATAGATACTAAAAAGTATATGATTTTTTATGGTCCACACAATAATTTGCCTCGAAAATACTAGTCAACACCATGTGATTAGGGGATTGTTGGGCGAAAGCGTATAAAGGGTCAAGTCCAACTCTCTAAAATGCAATTATTATTGCGTGGACCATGATCCACACAGGTACTAAAAGTACATGATTTTTTATAGTCCACACAATAACTTGTCTCGAAAATATAATAGTCTTCTGTAAGAAAATAAAATTGTGCCTTCGCTTTTGGGGTGAACACTTGATCCTAGATTCCTAGCATGCTATCCATGCAAACTAGGAAGATGAATTAAGGTAATTTATTTATAGTTGTTACCGTACCTATGGAAACCAAGCAATTGAATTCATTTGTTTCCGTTTGAGTCAGACATCGTCCTCCTGATCCGAAACACTTGGCACAATCCCCAGTCAAAGACCAGGTCAGGTAAAACTCAGAAGTCAGAGTAAAAAACTTTTCACCTGCAACATCATCTGCTTCATCTTGAGCTGGAAATTGGATCAATGAACAGTTAGGAGGAAGACGATGCACGTATCCTGTATCCTGAGACATATTTGTCGTATAAGGATCTCTGTAATACACAGTAAATCCTTCACAGCCATAACTTTGATACCCATCAGCAGTATTGTTGTCGCTACAGTTGAACAACGTTTGAACGGGAGTTCTCACGTACGTGATCGAAAGGGTGGTCTGAAAAGATTTCCTTATCGAGGAGAAATTCCTGGAGAATTGGCAGCTTTTGGTGTCCAGGAAATTGCGCAGATTTGGGTCCAAGAGCAAGATAGAAGAACCGTCGTGGAACTTAGCATCATACGCTTTTCCCCCTGATTCGATTCTTGGGTATGGTTTAGCATCGCAATCTAGCCTTAACAGCCCACAATCGGGTCGTGAGGATTGGGTTAAAGGGAAGCGTAGGACTCCGAGGGTTCCACAGGGAAATTCCTCAGGGCACTCATCAGGTTCATGTTCATCATCTTGTGTCTGGGCAAAACAATGAAGGAGAAGTATATGACAGAGTATCAAGAAAAGGGTAAAAAAAGATGGTTTTTTAGCCATGGAGATTCTTTTTTTTTTTTTTGGGAATAAACTAGTATGGAGTTTAGTCTAGTCTTATATGCCATGGTTGACTTGAAAAGTATTGCATTGACTTGAGAGAGCAAGCGCATTTTTTCTTCTACATTATTATGTCCACATATAGCTTATTTCTAAAATAATTTACATTGTTACACAACTTTTCAGACCTCCTCTCCCATTGGTTGGTCGGAAAGAATTAGGCACTTTAAATTCTCAACTAAAGAACAATACAAAAAATAATTAAATTGCCACCGAGTTTTTTTAAAAAAGTTTTCTCCAATATGAGCTATTGGTTTTAATTAGATCCATGGCTGAGATCAAATCTATTTTTTACCTGAAGTCTATTACCGCACCTGATCTTCATATATATATATATATATATATATATATATATATATATATATATATGTCATTGTCACTCTTTTCCAAAGTCTGTATCACAGTATGGACAGATCTTAGTCATTGAATACTTGAGATCAATATGACTTAGATTTCATCAATCGTACAACGTACATGCAACTGAATAGTGGAATATTCTTTTATTATGGTATATAATTTGAACAGAAATATTTTTTTTATCAATATTTTAATATTGATTTGAAGCATGTATGTATGTATGTATATGTATGTATGGGTATTTCAAATGGGTTTGGAGTAAGCATGGACAACATTCATTCATGTTCAAGTAGTCATTTATATGTTCTGGTTCAATTCATATTTGAAAATTGCTAAATAGACAAGTACCTACCTCTATTGTCATCCATAATAGCATGGGTAGTGTTATATGATATGACTTATGAATTGACAGATAAGTAAAATGAAAGTTTACAGATAATAGTAATGGTGATTATAAATAAAACTTTGTGTATGTGCTACTTATTTTGAAAAAAAAAAAAACAATAAACAAATATTTTTCAAATCCTTTGTTGAATTGGAAAAATGAAAAACAACGCTAAAAAACACAAATGTTTTACTTGTTTTTCATTTACCAGAAAAATGAAAGAAAACAAATTCCAAGAACCAAACACTTTTAAATCTCATGATAAATCATAGAAATTTTTGAGAAATAAATATACCAAAACCATTTAATCATATACTTTAAAAAAACGAAACAAGCATGTAAATCACTTTATAACTATAACATAGAAAGCTAGAAGGATAAGTTAATCTTTATGAAGGAAAAATTATATTTTTATTCTAAGTAATATGCTTACAGTGAACTAGTTGGCTCATTTCCTAGCTATGAGCACTGGCGTGCTCTCAATCGTTCGTTTTTATTGGTAGTTCTCTCCCTGGGATTATTTACTGCAATTTTTGAGTTGATTTAATGAATTTTCTCTTTAAAAAAATGCTTATGATCACTTCTAAATTATTAATGTATCTATATATTAAAATGTATTAGTGAAGCATAAGTGGGGTGGTGGCGCAGTTGGCTAGCGCGTAGGTCTCATAGCTTTGGGTGATCCTGAGGTCGAGAGTTCGAGCCTCTCTCACCCCAATTCTTTTTGCCCAAGAGATGCTGAACCCGTGCGTGGTAGGGTTTTGTTCAATTTGATTTTGCATACACATGAGGATATATTATGGGTAATGAAATTTTGAACACAAATGATGAGCATATCAGTATTGATTATACATTTTTATATGGGTTAATCACATTTTTGTCTTTTTTTTTTTGTTTTGGAAAACCAAACAACCAAATGCATTAGAATAAGCGTTACAATACAAATAGGAGTATAATCAATCCAACTAGTATGACCAGCATCAAAACGAGTAGCTCGAGCTAACTTGTGGGCAAACTTATTCGCTAATCAAGTAAGAAACTGAAAAGACACCACTTCAAAGTGTTGTTGAAAGAGCTGACATTCATTTATAACACAACACGTATAAGAGCGATTCGACATGGTACCATTGATCATATTATAATCCGAGAAAACCTTAATTTTCGTTATACCCCATATCCTTGACCCAAGAGAGAGCCTCCTTAATCGCAAGAGCTTCGGCTAGGTGTGGATCGTTCAAGCATCGAATATCACCATTCTTAGCCGCCACAAAATTCCCATGCATATCCCTGATCACCACAACAAAAATAACCCTGCTCAAACATTTTTGTCTTTTAATTATTAACGACATAGTATTATGTATGTATGAATACTTTCAGTGACGGAGCTGCCCTGGGGGCAGTGGGGGCACCTGCCCCCACTCACCCCACCCCCACCCCATATATAGCTTTGTATGTATATATGTATATATATCCCACCCCATATATAGCTTTGTATGTATATATGTATATATATACCTGCCCATATATAGCTTTGTATGTATATATGTATATATATACCTGTTTTAGATAAGCTTTGTATGTATATATGTATATATATACCTGTTTTAGATATAAATATATAAAAACAGATTATATATATACCTGTTTTAGATATAAATATATAAAAACAGATGATATATATACCTGTTTTAGATATAAATATATAAAAACAGATGTATTAAACAAAGTATAATTGTGTAAGCTAGACAAGATGGTAGAATTGTGTTTTGCTTTAGCAAAGGTTGTGTGTTCGAATCCTATGTGAAGCACAATTGTTTATGCGAATCCTGTAGCTTCTTTAGTGATTTTTTTATACACAAGATTCTTGTGCTAAGAAAGGTTATGGCCTTATGGGGTTCAATTCCCTTGCTTTAAAAAAGTTTTATGAATTTTTTAATATATATATATATATATATATATATATATATATATATATATATATATATATATATATATATAGAGAGAGAGAGAGAGAGAGAGAGATATGTAATTTATAATTTGTTTTCTATTTGAATTAATTTATCAAATTAATTATGTTTCATATTTTGTTATAAATATTTTTATAAAGTTTTGATATGTTTTATTTATCGCCTATATCCAACAATATTTATGATTATATTTCTTTAAGTATTTCTTTCTTCTTTTTTTTTTTTTTTTAAATATTTCACCCCCGCTGGAACAAATTCCTGGATACGTCCCTGAATACTTTGTAACTGGTGGCTATAATCCCACTACCCTTTATTTAGTGGGTTAGGTACAATTATTATTGGATGTATATATATTTACAGATATCAATGAAAAGTAATTATAAGTTTAAGTGTTCAATTCTATATTTTTCTCTTTTATATTGTTCTGAGTATACGATGATATCATTACATAACATTCACATGAGGATACACTGTAATTTTTCAACAAAATTGTCATTTATTTTCAATTTTAGATTTAGACCATCAATTATTTGATCATGTTGTAAATTTGTCTCTTAATGAATTAAATGGTCTTACTATCACATCACTTTGTAAATATATAATAATAACAATAATAATAATAATAATATATAAATGGTCAAATGGGCTTTGATAATCAGAATTTCAGAGGCCCAAAACATGACAAATAAAAAAATTGTTAGGTCAGTTTGGTATCAATTGCCAATAGCCTATTAAATTAAGGACCTAATTTCACTTATTTTTTGTGTGTCGGTTAAATCGCGAAGAATTTGACCACAATTGTTGACCGCTTAAGCCGCGGAATAATTCTAACCACTCATCCTAACCGACATACCAGCACTGCGTGATTTCTACGTTTGCTTTATCTGAAACGCGTCTCAGACCTATAAATATATCTCAAGCCTTCCCTTCTTTCATCTCGTTCTGATCTGATTCTCTGTTTTGCAGTCTCTCAAAGCTCTCTCATATTCCATGGTGTTTCGGATAGCTGTTTCAGATTCGCAGTGATCGGTTTGATTATTCGTGTTTCGTTATCCTATGCTTAATTTTCTGGAAATTTTGGTTTCTCTCTTGATCGGTTGCCGAAGATGTCTATTTCTAGTTACTTATGCTCGTCTGTATGTCTTGTCATGCTGATGTAGCTCAGATCGTGGATTTGAAGTCAAGTGCCAAAACTTCGGATTTGTTCTAGTTGGAACGGAAACGATCGGTTTGATCGATACGTGTCTAGTTATCCTGTGCTTGATTTTGTGGAAATTTCGCGTTTATATTGATCGGTTGCTTAAGATTTCTGTTTCCGATTATTTATTGTTGGTATGTCTCCATGACTTGATGTAGTTTGGATCGGGGATTCGATTTTAGCTTGCTGCTTCCGGATGTCTTTTGGTTGAACGGCATGGATCGGTTTGATTAATTCGTGCTTTGTTATCCTATGCTTGATTTTCTGGAAATTTTGGGTTTCTCTCTTGATCGATTGCCGACGATGTCTATTTCCAGTTACTCATGTTCGTCTATATGTCTTGTCATGTTGATGTAGCTCAGATCGTGGATTTGAAGTCAAGTGCCGAGGCTTCGGATTTGTTCTAGTTGAACGAAAACGATCGGTTTGAGCGATACGTGTCTAGTTATCCTATGCTTGATTTTGTGGAAATTTCGCCTTTATATTGATCGGTTGCTTAAGATTTCTGTTTCCGATTATTTATTGTTGGTATGTCTGTCATGCCTTGATGTGTCATGCCTTGATGTAGTTTGGATCGTGGATTCGATTTCAGCCCACTGCTGCTTTTGGATGTCTTTTGGTTGAACGGCATGGATCGGTTTGATAATAAGTGTTTGGTTATCTTATGCGCGATTCTCTATGAATTTTGGTTTATGTCTTGATCGGTTGCCGAAGATGTCTATTTCCAGTTACTGACGTTGATGTAGATCAGATCGTGGATTTGAAGACGAGGGCAAGGCTTCGGATTTTTTCTAGTTGATCGGAAACGATCGGTTTGATCTATACTTAGTCTAGTTATCCTGTGCTTGATTTTATGGAAATTTCGTGTTTATATTGATCGGTTGCTTAAGATTTCTGTTTCCGATTATTTATTGTTGGTATGTCTGTCATGACTTGATGTAGTTTGGATGGTGGATTCGATTTCAGCCTGTTTCTTTCGGATGTCTTTTGGTTGAGCGGCATGGATTGGTTTGATAATACGTGTTTGGTTATCTTATTCGTGGTTCTCTGTGAATTTTGGTTTATGTCTTGATTGGTTGCTGAAGATGTCTATCTGCAGTTACTTATGCTCATCTGTATGTCTTGTCATGTTATGTTGTTCAGATTGTGGATTTGATATCAAGTTCAAGGCTCCGGATTTGTTCTAGTTGAGCAAATAGATCGGTTTATCCTATGCTTGGTTTTTTTGAACTTTTGTGTTTATATTGATCAGTTGCTTTCAGTTTCTCTTTCCGAATATGTATTGCTGCTTTGTCTGTCATGACTTTATGTAGTTCGGGTCGCAGATTCGGTTTCAGCAGCATGCTTTCGGATTTCAGGCATGCTTTCGGATTTCATTTGGTTGAACGACCTCGAAAGGTTTAAAAGCTTGGTTCTAGTCCTTCATCACTCATCAGCAAGCTTGTTTGAATGACAATGATCGGTTTGGCAGGCCTTTGAATTTCCCTTCATTAGTAGACTCATTTAATATTTTATTAGACTTAAATTTATGGGTTCTTTGCTGTTTTGGTTATTCATCCTAGGTTTGATCTAATATTGGGGTTCATTAACCTAACTAATGCTAAGAGGTCCCATGTAGAGCAGCCCAGTCAGTCCCATGATGATCATTAGTGGCCTTGCCAAGCTTGGTTTTATTCCTTCCAAAAAATTGTCCTTGAATTTTGGTTTTGATTTCCCAAAATTTCTTCACTCTTTTACTGTATATATTTTAGTATAATCCTAATTCTTCCTTTATATTTATTCTTCTGCATAATTGCAGGTCTAGTTGTGGTGTTCCATGATGATCATGATCATTAGTGCCCTTGTCAAGCTTGGTTTTATTCCTTCCAAAAATTTTTGTCCTTGAATTTCGGTTTTGATTTCCCAAAATTTCTTTTCTCTTTTACTGTATATATAATTAAGTAAAATCCTAAATTCTTCCTTTATATTTATTTTTCTGCATAATTGCAGGTCTAGTTGTGGTTTAGAAAGACCAGTTCAGGACATCTTCCAATTGTAAAAATTTTGGTTTGGTTGTGGTTTTGTTTTTTTTGGTGCTTTTGCCCTTTTCCCTTCACTAGTAGAGTAGACATATCATTGTTTGTTTACCCTTTAACTTTTTGGGTTTTCTTTGCTCTTGATGTTCTTTCTAGGTATAATCCAAGATTAGGTTGATTAACCAAGTTCCTAGAGGAGGAAGCCAGTCCATTCACTGTTGTATGATGATCATTAGTGGTGTGCTATTTATTATTATTATTTTTAAAATTTTTTTTTTAATCTCTAATGGGTTCAGTTTGATGCATGAATGCCTGGTTATCTCTTATTCGTCAAATAATCAGTTCAGTTGTATTTAAATATATTTTGTACCTTTGGCCATATTAATGGTCAGGTTCTTGAAAGTTTGCATTTATATTGATCGGCTGCTTAAGAAGATTTCTGTTTCCGATTATTTATTGTTTGTATGATGTCGTGACTTAATGTAGTTTGGGTCGTGGATTCGAATTCAGCTGCTGATTTTGGATGTCTTTTGGTTGAATGGCATGGATCAGTTTGATGATACTTGATTGGTTATCTTATGCCTTTATATGTCTTGATTGGTTGCTGAAGTTGTCTATTTCCAGTTACTTATGCTCGTCTGTATGTCTTGTCATGTTGATGTAGCTCAGATTGTGGATTTGATATCAAGTTCAAGGCTCCGGATATGTTCTAGTTGAGCGAATAGATCGGTTTGATCATTAAACGTTTCAGTTATCCTATTCTTGGTTTTCTGGAAATTTTGAGTTTATATTGATCGGATGTTCAATTTCTCTTTCTGATTTGGTTTTCTATTTGATCTGTTCCTAAAGACTTCCCATCCAATTACTTATTGTTCTGTCTTGACTTGATGTAATCCAGATTGTGGCTTTGATGTCACCTGCAAGTTCTTGGATTATTGTCCTGATTGAAGTGTTGAACAACATAGATCGGTTTGATTAGTTTTATCTTCTGGAAATTTTGGTTTGTATATGAATTGTTGAGATATCCATTTTCCACTATATATGGTTGTCTTTTGGTCTGATGATGCAGCTCAGGTTATGGATTCGATATCAGCTGCAATGTTTTGGATTCTTGTTCTGATTAAACAACTGAAATGGGTTTGGTTAATTTGTGTTTGGCTCTCCTATGATTGCATCTTTGGATACTATTTGTTGCATTAATGTTCCCACTATAATTATTCCATCTCTTATGTACTTCAGATCATGGATCCTTTTATGTCAGCTATGCAAGGTTTCAGCTGCCTTTTCTGGTTAAATGACATAGATTGGTTTAATTTATTCATATCTTACTCTATGTTTTTTTTTTCCTTTTTTGGAAATTTTGCTGTCTTTATGGGATTGCTAAGAATTTTGTTACCCCAGTTATTCATCAATCTTTTGATCTGACTTGATGATCAGATTGTGCAATCTATGCCAGCTGCAAGGTTTTAGATTCATATTCATGTTCCGTGTGATCGGGTTGATACTCAACAATATGGTTTAGATCTCAGAATCAATTTCAGCTGCAAGGTTTCAAATGCTTATTTGGTTAGCAAGGTCAATTGGTTTCATTAGAACATTCTTGTTTATCCTAATGCTTGATCATATTTTGTCATGAGTTTTTAAAATTTCAGTTTCTGATTATTTACAGTTTATGTTGACAATTCTTATGGAGTCCTTTGGTATTCAGATGTGTATGGTTTTCAACCCTGGCCTATTCTCTTGTATTTTTATTTGGTTATTTCATTTCTGTAATCAAAATGATACTTAAATCCTTTGAATCTTTTGGCTTTTTAGAATGTGGTATGTGGTAGTAGGTATAGTTGGTGAGCCATAATGGATTTTTTTATTTGGAAAGGTTCAAGTAACTTTTTAATATTAACATTTTAATTTATGTACCTTTATAATGATAATGATAATATAGTAAAATCATTTTTCTTCCCTTACATGAGTTCTGCATATTTGCAGGTCTAGATGTGTTCTGCGTTTGAAGGGTTAGTTCTGGTCATTTTCCATTCATGAAATAATTTGGTTTTGGTTTGTGGTTAATTATCCTTTTTTCTGTGCTTTTGCCCCTCTCCCCATTCCACCAGTAAACACATTAATATTTGATCAGACTTAATTTTGTTGGGGATTCTTTGCTCTCTTGAAATTCATTCTAGGTTTGATCTATAAGATTTGGGGTTCATTAACCTAATGCTGAGAGCTTGCACCAGCCAGTCTTATGATTATCACTAGTCGCCTACACTTGAGCTTGGTTCTATTTCTCTAACTTGTGCATGAAGTTCAGTTGTGGTTCCCAAAATTTTCTATACTCTTTTACTACATACTATATTTTATATAATTAAGTAAAATCATATTCCTTCTCTTACATATATTCTTCTGCATATATGCAGGTCTAGATATGTTGAAATCCCAGTTGTATGATTATCATTAATGGCCTTCTTGAGTTCAGTTCTTTTTCTATTTAACTTTTGTCCATAAAGATTTCAGTTGTGATTTCTCATATTTTTTGCACTCTTTTACTACATTACTTGCACAATGTACATTAGTAAAATCCATATTCCTTCCCTTATATTCTTCTGCATATTTGCAGGTCTAGAGATATTGTGTTGTAAGTATCCGTTCTGCTCATCTTCCATTTTGATGTGGTTAATTGTTCTTTTATTCTGTGCTTTTGTGCCTCTCTCTCTCTCTCTCTCTCTTTATGTGGCGTTAATATTTCTTTATACTTATGCAGTTCTGCTCTTTATACTTATCGTTGGTGCTGATTCATGCAAATTTCAGTTTGATTATTGGTTCAATTGTATCTTCTTCTTTGCCCCCTTCTTTGGTTTTTGACTTAAATTTTACTAACTTTTTTTCATTATTTCCCCACTCCAATACTACCCTTATTATTTTTGTATATAAATATATATGAATTTATATTGGGTTCTTTGCTCTTTGTATGTTTCAAGGTTTGCTCTAGTTGTGGTACATGATGTGTCGAAGAACTCTGAGTAAGGAAAATTTAAGTCTAAATTCTTGATTGTTATAGATAGTTTCTTGTTTCTAGTGTGTAGTGTGTCCAGGAAAGAGCTTCCAACCAGGGTAGCTTTCAGGAATCAACTACTTCCTACACTCTTTTGGGATTTGCTTTAATGCCATGTTATTGATTATACACAAAATCCATGTCCCGTCTGAGATGGTAATAACCACTTGATTATTAAGGAACAGTATATGATGTCAACTACTTCTGATGCTAAGTTTTGGGATTTGATTTTAATGCCATGGTATTGATTGATGTTTATGGATGCTATAATAAATTGGTCTGGTTTGTGACATCTTTTGGTAATGGCCACCTGACTCTGAAGGAACAGTAGATATTGATTTGGTTTTGTCCTACTTGGAGCTAGAGTCCAGCTACTGAGGTATTATTGTTCGAGATATTATTTTCCCTAGATTGCCAGCCCATGTTTTGTTCTTTGTCTTGTCTCATGATTAATTTTGTCACTTACGTTTTCTAGAGGCATAATTCTCATGTAGAGAAACTAATGGCTTGGAGTTAAATAGCGACATGATGATTAGCCCATCCTCTTGCCTGGTTACATGTACTGAAGTCTGTCTGAATCTGGTTATATTGGGAGCATGAAAGAGATGAGCTTTGATTATTTAAACTCAAATCAAAATCCTGGTATAGTTCATATGCACCTTTTTCTTCTCTCAACATCTGGGGTAATTAACTAATTATGTTGGAGTTAGCAACAGATATTCTTTCCAACCATCTGACTTGAGCAATGGATATTCTTTCTGGCACATCTGAATTGCATACTCTCTTTGTTGTCTGAGTTGGGGGAATTCTTTTACCGTTTTCTTTACAGTTGACAATGGGTTGTAATGTGAGCTGATGAACTTCATTAACAACAATCTTGTTTCCATGTGAGATGGCTTATGTTGTGTGAACTAATGAACTACTTCTTTTACAAAATCAGTATGAACATGAAGGTGCATGATTTGGCCTTTTGCGGTGCTGGTCATTGCAAGTATTTGCAACTACATGGATTCTCTGTTTAATTGTTTGGCAGTTCTGGTTCATGTCTACTAGAAATGGTTTATCTACAGCATGTCGACAATTGTCTCCGGTTTTGTTTGTCACTTGTTTTCTGCACTCCTTGAAGAATGCTTTTCTAGAGAATGGTTTCTCCCTAGTGAAAGACTGTTTTTCTGACTTTTTTAAGAGTACAAAGGTAGCTTTATGTAATTAATTAATGATTGCCTGTCTGAAAGGCGTCTGTTTATGATTTCTCCTTGTGAAGATGCTCCTACTTGGGCTGGTTTTCTAGAGAATGGGTCTCTCTTTTGTGAAAACGAAGTTAAGAGAATGCTTTACTTGATTGTATATCAACCTTAATTGGAGATACATTTTGGGTGGCTCAAGTGTATGCAGTAAAGGTTCAACATAGATATCAAACAAAAATGTTACATAATGTCGGTGATAATTGTTGGTTTTGTTCAACAATGTGTATTCATCAGAAACTCAAATTCATGGTTTTATTTTCCAAGATGGTAATGCTTGCATCTTTAGTTTGAAGTATTTTGTTTTTGTTTTGCTTTTTTTGTTTTTATTGTTAATTTGGTTTTTTGCTTTTTAACTCTGCCTGTGAAAGCAGCCGGTCCCAAGCCCGGATAAAGGAGGAGGGAAAAGCCTGTCAGCATTTAATTTTAAAGTTGTATTTTATTATTTCTTAGAAGACATTACTTGTTCTAATTAGTGCAAGAGAGTTGATCTATTAAATAAATCTTAATTAAGTTTTGAACTAAAAAAAAAAGTTCATTATGCGATAGTGGGAGGTATGCAAAAAAAAAAAAAAGTTGAAAATATTAGATAGTGTATGCAATGAATAAATAAATGACTTAATAGTTCTTGGTGAAACTTAACAAAATTACCAAAACTTATCTCTATTTATAAAATTTAATGAGAGCTAATGATGATAATTCTTAATTGGAATGAGTTCATCTATTTTGATTATATAATTTACTATTACTATATATTTTTTCATTACTTCATAATATATATATAATTTTTTATAACCAACATGATTGGCGTGGTGGTTCAGTTGATCCCTACCCATGTGAATGGGGCAAACCATCTGGTCAGTCCCCTACTACTTAGTACTTACCTTTGATTACTACTTAGTACTTACCTTTGAGTGCTCAAATCAATTGTTGTTTATTTATTTAGTATTTTTACTTATTTTTAAATTAAATTAAATTTTTTATTTTTTATATTTAATAATATTTTTAATGTATTTTCTAGAAAAGGTATTTTTAATATATTTCTTAAATATATAAATATAAATTTCATATATTAATATTAAATTTATAAAAATTTAAATTAAAAATAACTTTAATTAAATCTAATTAACTCTTACCTTTGATTACTACTTAGTACTTACCTTTGAGTGCTCAAATCAATTGTTGTTTATTTATTTAGTATTTTTACTTATTTTTAAATTAAATTAAATTATTTATTTAGTATTTTTACTTATTTTTAAATTAAATTAAATTTTTTATTTTTTATATTTAATAATATTTTTAATGTATTTTCTAGAAAAGGTATTTTTAATATATTTCTTAAATATATAAATATAAATTTCATATATTAATATTAAATTTATAAAAATTTAAATTAAAAATAACTTTAATTAAATCTAATTAACTAAAATTTAAATTAAAAATAACTTTAATTAAATCTAATTAACTGAACCAGACAATGAGATGATGAACTATTATTATAGTCAAAATAGAACCATTAAAGTCTAACATGTTACACGTTGAAATATGAGTATATATACAATAGACGTGATATAAGCAAACTATTCGTAGCGCTCAACCGACCCGTTCGTACAAAGAGCAACCAGTTACCAGTCTGCCACAGATAAGAAGTATGGGAGCACTCCGAACGTGTGGTGGAGGGAGTGCCCCACCTCATCCTACCTCACATCTCAAGTCCTCCATAGTTCCTCGCCAAATCTATGTGTCTTTCTGCAATGGAGTCTCTCATCCCATTCCTCCATTCAGCTACGGACCAGTGTATGCATACTGTCGTACGGTATCTTATTCCCGGCTCCGGCTCCGGCTCCGAGCTTCTGGCCCCGGACATTTTGGCGGTAGCGATGATCAAAATCCTACAAAACCACAGACAATGCTAGAAGGCGAAGCGGAGAAGTTTGATCATCGGAAAGGCTCTGTTGCCATGCTAGAGAGCATGATCACAGAAGGAAACATCGCTATAATTTCGGCCTGCTTTGTCGGTCTTTTTACCGGTATCTGCGTTGTACTCTTCAATATTGCGGTACGTCGTTGTTTTGTTTGCCTATTTCTATGATAAGTTGTGCAGTGATATGGTGAGCGATAGTAATTTGGCTGAACACTTCACCACGAACTTTAACTTCCAGCGAGCGTGACATCTTTATAGTGAAATCTTCTTTCGAATGGCTCTGAGATGCGTGGTTTGGAATGTGAAAGAATGAAATCTTCACCGTTATTACTGTGCAATCTGAAATCAGATGTGCAATTAATTTAAACTACAGTAGTTACGAAGCTTGACATATTTATAGTGAAATCTTCTTTAGAATGGCTCTGAGATGCGTGGTTTGGAATGTGAAAGAATGAAATCTTCACCATTATTACTGTGCAATCTGAAATCAGATGTGCAATTAATTCAAACTACAGTAGTGACACTTAGTGATCCTTTGAAGTTTTGATGATATTTGCTTTCCTACATTCCAATCTGGAACTTAAGCTCAGTCAATAGTTGAGAATTTACACTGTATTTCGTATCTTCTGCAAATGTAATAAGGATACATTTGTGTAACTTGAACCATTTTCTTTAAAAAATTTGCTGTTGAGTGGTTATATTTCTATTGGGGCTTACTTCTGGACTCATGGAGGTTATTGACCTGCTAATAGTTCGTGATGATGCGCATTTCATGTTATAGGTGCATGAAATACGTGACTTTTGTTGGGATGGCATTGCAGATCAGGGTGCCTCATGGTTACGAGAGGAGCCCAAAGAGGTAATTTGGGGACGTGTAATCTTAGTGCCAGCTTGTGGGGGTTTGGTAGTCAGCTTATTAAATTTTCTGCGAACCACACTAGATGTATCCATTAAAGGAGATTCAAGATCACAAGTTAAGTCTTTAGTGCAATCATTTTTAAAGACAGTGGCTGCTTGTGTCACACTAGGAACGGGGAATTCATTAGGACCTGAAGGTCCAAGTGTTGAGATTGGTAACTCCATTGCAAAGGGAGTTGGTCCTTTCTTTGACAAAGGTGCTCAAAGAAAGCTGTCACTTCGGGCTGCCGGATCTGCTGCTGGAATATCTTCTGGTTGGTATTCCAACTAAACCATCACTCCTATATAGATGATGCGAATTTTCTTCTTCCTTTTAGTTCTTTAAGCACACTTGTTGAAATATGGTCATAAATTATCAACACATCTTTTAAAAATCTGTAAAGCTCTTTTAGGTGAAAATATTTCCACTTATTGATACTCAACCTAAACCTGTGCAATAGCTGAAGCTTATTAAAACTTTAAGAAGCAAGTTTATATTTTTCTCCCAAATGGGGAAAAACAAATTGGATTGTAGGTGGAGTTGATTCAGTGTGATTCCTTGCTGATGCGCTTTGGATTATTTATTTATATTATGTGGGGGCAGGGAGAGCCAATGGATATATCACATTTCAGATAGATACAATTGCTAGGCTGAGATTCAAGTGGCATGTAGTGACTCTCCCAAATGGGAGGTCATGAGATCGAACCTTAGTGGAGACAGTATTAACTCTTTGTGCTTCAACAGGTTGAGAAAGTATAGATGAACAGATACTACAATGTAATAGAGTCGGTAGTACTAAAAAAAAAGTATTCTTTACATTGTTGCTGTGCCAGTGCAATTGTCCATGAAATGCCATTTTCATTTGCTTCTAGATCAATTCTGATAGTGACTTCTATCTTTATCTTAGTTCCTTGATGTTTGCTCTGATATATAAACCTTGAAGAAAGTGAAGCAAAACCCCCCCCCCCCCCAAAAAAAAAACAGAAGAAAAATCTGGAAATTGAAAGTGGGGGAAAAACAATAAAAAATAATAATAAAGGAAAACAGTTTTGACTTGTTGAAATAGATGAAAAGTAGTACTAGTTATGCAAATATAAAATCATTGACACAAGTAGGGCTAATATTTTGCTATCATATTTTAATTCACTTCTAAATCCTTTTTCATTTTTTGGTTTTCAAGGTTTCAATGCTGCTGTGGCGGGTTGTTTTTTTGCTGTAGAATCAGTTTTGTGGCCCTCACCGTCAGAATCATCATTATCATTAACAAATACAACCTCAATGGTCATTCTCAGTGCTGTGCTAGCTTCTGTAGTGTCAGAAATAGGCTTAGGGTCTGAACCTGCCTTTTCAATCCCTGATTATGATTTTCATTCTCCAACTGGTAATTTCTTGTTTGCTGTTTATGTTTTCTTTTTTAACGCTTTTGTATTATATTGCATAACATTAATCTTCTTTCCTTCTGAATCAGAGTTACCGCTTTATCTTTTGCTTGGTGTTCTCTGTGGATTGGTTTCAGTGGCATTATCTAGGTGCACATCTCTTATGTTGCTTGCAGTCAACAATATCCAACAGACCATTGACCCACCAAAATCAGTTTTCCCTATTGTGGGTGGGTTTTCTGTTGGGCTTATAGCATTGGCATATCCCGAAATTCTTTACTGGGGTTTTCAGAATGTTGACATTTTGTTAGAATCTCGCCCATTAGTCAAAAGTCTTTCCACCGATTTGTTGCTGCAGCTGGTGGTTGTCAAAATAGTAGCAACTTCATTATGCCGAGCCACTGGATTGGTTGGAGGCTACTATGCACCTTCGCTCTTTATTGGTGCTGCTACAGGAATGGCATATGCTAAAATTCTTGGCTTCATCTCTCAAGCTAATCCCATCTTACATATCTCCTTGGATGTTGCTTCACCGCAATCATATGGCCTGGTATGAATTAATCATGGTCCTATATAAAAGAGTATCATGCTTTCAACTCCGCAATTTAATCCTCTGTAAGAAAATGTGAACTTGTTCACGATTAGGTTGCATAAAGTGTGTAGCTATATATCACTTTCTAACACATGAATTCTTACACTTGTTCCACCATTATGATACAGGTTGGCATGGCTGCTACTCTTGCCGGTGTATGCCAGGTGCCTCTTACTGCAGTTCTGCTACTCTTTGAACTGACACAGGATTATCGGATAGTTTTGCCCCTTTTAGGAGCAGTGGGGATGTCATCTTGGATTACATCTGGCCAGATTACAAGAATGACAAAGGAGGATGTCAAGGAAATGAAAGACGACAAACCCTATACAGCCCAACCACAGGAAACACCTTCAGTCCCGCCAATTCCTTCCTTTACTGGCCCTGCTCGTGTAGAACAATCAAGAGAAAGTGACCTTTGTGAACTTGAGAGTTCGCTCTGCCTAAATGAATATGATGATGATATAGGTGAATGGGCAACGAAGATCCTTGTTTCACAGGCCATGAGAACGGACTACATAACTGTTCTAATGAGCACTTTGCTTATGGAGGTTGTGTCTCTCATGTTAGCTGAGAAGCAATCCTGCGCTCTAATCGTTGATGACAATAATTTTCTTCTTGGTCTGTTGACACTTGATGATATCCAGCAATATGGGAAAGCGCAAAGATCAAAAACTAAAAGACACGAGGTAACTTCCTTCTGCAATACTGATACTGTTAGAAGAGGTGATGTTTCTGAATGATAACAGGTTTTCTTTTTTAGGATCTTATAGTCTCTCAACTCTGTTCTTCTACCGAGAATGGGTGTCGGGTGTTGTGGACTGTAACACCAAATACAAGCCTCCTTTCTGCTCAAACTCTGATGGACAGGCATGGTTTCAATCAGCTACCTGTTATTCTAGAGCATGTGGAGGATAAGGGTGGTCATCCTGTTGGCATTTTAGACAGAGAATGCATTGTTCTTGCTTGCAGGTTCTAATATTGGAACTTTATATCTCGGGAATATACTATCTTCGGGAATTGATGTATCTTCATCTGTGGTAGTGTTGGTGGAAATACATTTCTAAACCAAAATTTTCTTTGTGTGGCAGTGCATTAGAAGCCAGAGAATGCCTTTGCTCGTCCCCCACACCAGAAATGCAGAAATATTGATTGCTATCTTAATGCTATGAGACCATTGAAGTTGTGGGAATCTTTTATAAACCTCCCAATAAAAAAGGTAAGACTTCTGGCTATCATTATAGTTACTGTCGTTTTGTATATTCGCTGTAGTCATTCTAAATTGATAGTTTTAGATGAATGTAAATAGGACATACATGTAAAGAGAGAATGAACTAAAGTGAATATGTTTTAACTAAATATGTTTAACATGACTAACGACAATTGTAGTATAACCAATTATTAAAGTGTTACACTTTGTGCTTCTATGTTTAGCTTGTGACGTCTTTGTATATATATAATTTTGTTTAATTTAGTTCATGTACTTTTAAAACATTTATTTTACTAGCATTACATATTACATATTCAAAAAATAATAGCAGAACAATCCTAATTAAGTTGATCGGATTGTTAATCTAATAACCACAATGTTACACCTTCAGTTTGATTTACCGCATGGTCTTTTGCCCATGACGACGGATCAAGAATATGAAGTTTAAAAGCCGCCTGGTCCACAATATAATTTGCAGCCATGACCATTCAAACAAAATTTTTATGTATCATTCACCTTTCGCAATCAAGAAACAAAAGAAAAATGTTAGATACATAATACAAATTTGTATATACCCACTTGAATTTATGTGATTAATTTACAATAGAATCAATCAATTCATGTCACAGGTCTAAAATTTTGTCTGAAGTAAGCATTTTCTTAAAAAAAATATTAAAAGTAATTTATTTACTTATTCATATGCTACAAGAGAATTCTATACAGGTAAATTCAACCATCTCTTCCTTCAAGTCAGGGATCCATTCCCCCTGCCCATCCCTGGTTGGTCAAGTAATCCGCACATATATCTTTTTGTCGTTACTTTTCTTTAATTTATGAAAAAACTCGTAACCGCTCAAATGTGCGTTCTGAATTGTTGTATGTTTCAAAACTCCACCGATTTCCCTCTTGAATAATATCTTGGCCCCAAAACAAGAACCCTAGCCCTCTCACTTATAGAGGGAAGCCATGAAAAGACTTTCATTCTCATTCATTGGTGCTAGCTATACTTGAAGACCTTGAAGTAGTACTAACCCACTTGTGGATCACAGAATTTGGTGAGACAGGAACCTTAAATTTCTTGAGCAGAACAACATCATCTTTTTCAGGAGACTGAGGAATCTCTGATTCTAAGGAATTGGGAATCTCTACACTTGGATGCATATTTGAAACCCCATTTTCACTCTTCTCTATTATCTCGTCTCCATAATCATTACCTTGAATCTCCACCAATCTCTGCAAAACTTCCTCCATTGTAGGCCTCATTTCCTTGTCCATTTGCAAGCACTGAAAACCCAACTCTGCTACCAAAGTGGTCATCCTCCTCACTCCAACATCTGACTCAAACCCTAAAGTTTGATCAACCAACTCACTAAATTGGCAGTTCAAAATCCGTTTCATCGCCAAATCCGACAAGTTGATCTCGTCCCGATGCCTGTTTATGTCCACGGCAGGCATCGATGACACGAGCTCAATCAGCACAACCCCGAAGCTGTAAACATCGCTCTTATCCGTGAGCTGGTAACACTTGTGGTACTCCGGGTCAACATAGCCCGGGGTGCCCTGTGGGGCCGTCGAGACATGGGTGACATCCGTCGGGAAAAGCCTGGACAGCCCGAAATCCGCGACCTTGACACAGTAACGGTCGTTCAGGAGAATGTTGGCAGTCTTGACATCGCGGTGGATTATGTCGGACGCGTGCAGATAGGCCAACGCCCTCGCGGTTTCCACCGCGATGTTCATCCTGATAGGCCATATTAAGTAGCCATCTCCCTTTGCTCTTGCACCATGGAGATGATCTGCAACTGTTCCATTGGGAATGTACTCATAGACCAGGAGGAGCTCACGGCTGCGCCTAGATGTGCATCCATATAGAGTCACAAGATTTGGATGCCTTATTCTTGCAAGAATCTCTATTTCATTTACAAATTGCTCCATCCTCTTGTAATTGTGCTCATAAAGATACTTCACTGCAACTTCTCTCCCATCCTGAAGCTTCCCTGTAACATCCAACAATCATCACTACTTTATTTAAGAACTAAATTTTGTTAGGATCAAACCATTATGATTGATCTTAACAAGTAGTATCAAAGCATAAGTTATGAGTTTGAGTCATAGCAAGACTAAATTGTGTGTAGTTAAGGTCGACATGGGAAACAATTAAGGCTGATAGGTGCTGGGGGAATTGTTGGGCAGCACGGAGGCGTGAATGACGAAGTCTAGAAATAAAATTGCGCCTTCTCTAAAGCTCAGTCTAGAACCAAGTGGTGGAGGTTTGAATGGCCAAGTCCAGAAATAAAGTTGTGTCTTTTCTACTAGTTAAGGGCCAAATCTAACATCAGGTGGCGCCGTGGTAGAGGCCTAAAGGGTCAAGTCCGAAAATAAATTGTATCTTTGCTACTAAGCAAATTATATCATGGACCAGGGCCTACAGTGTATTGTAGACCCTAGTAAAAAATAACGTAATCTTCAGATTCTGTATATGTAGTTGATACATTCTGTATATGCAATTAAACTCTATACTTGTAGTTATCATATTATGTGTCAGCAATTATTAAGTTATTTGTTTACATGTAAAGACACTATTAACGGTAGGTACAGAATGTATTAACTGAAGGTACGTAATTTCTGTATCAGGTTCATAATGCAATATGAACCCTGATCCATGGTATAACCTGTGTTGCTACTAATTAAAGGCCAAGTTTAACACCAGGTGGCAAAGACCTGAACGGGGGTTGAGCCCAGAAAAAAAAAATTATATATTCAATTTACTACTAATTATAACTTTTGGTATAATGATAAACGTGTCATCCAAACAAACTTCATAATTCTTACCATAGTAAACCGTCCCAAAACCTCCATCTCCAAGCTCTCTAGAGGAAGCAAAATGGTTTGTGGCCTTCTGAAGCTCCTTGTGGGAGAAGATGGGAACTCCATAGTCCTTGTTGCTCCCCTCCCCATCAGAGGACGTGTTTCTTGAAAGAGCGTATAAAGAATTGCGCCGCCGTCTCTTGTAACGCATCACCATGAATATAACAACGAGTATAACCACAACACATCCAACTGCACCTATAACTGCTCTCAGCAGTAGTCTGAAATTTACTTTCCCTGCACCCAAATCCAAGGCAAAAAATCAGGGACCCAATCAAATATCTATACTTGCCCACAAAAGAAAAAATTCAAGCCCAATCAGAATTTAGCGACTCATTAAATAAGAGGACCATGACAAAATCTCCCACCCCAGAGTGGCATACTTTGACTCGACATATAGGATTTGTAGATGTGGTAAATCAGGGTGGCTAAGTAGCCTATTAGGTGGGGTGACCAGTGTATGGTGTCCGCACCGAACTAACCATAGCAAAATCTCCCACCCCAGGACAACATACCTTGACTCAATAAGATTTGTAGATGTGGTAAATCACGTTGACTCAGTAGTCCATCAGGTGAAATGATCAGTGTATGATGCCCACAAGAAATTCACCACATTGGGTATTGTCCACAAAAAGTGAAACTCTGCCCATGAAACCCCACACTCAGACTCCACAAGATTTTTGTAAATGTGATAAATCACGATAACTCAATGACATATTAAGGTGAGAGGACCTAGGCAAAATCTCCCGCCTCAAGATCCCACACCTAACTCGTTAGAGGTGGTAAATTAGGACAACCCAACTACCTATTAAACAGAAAAATTAGTGTCTAATACACATAAAGAAGGAAACTCACCACACTAAGTGACTATCAGGACTCGATCTTACGTTCTTATCAATAATCTGTCACGCAAAAACTAATCAAACTACAAGTCTACAATTAATTATGCAAGCGTACCTTTAGAACAACGATACCTATTCCTCTCATCCACAAGACACCGCCCTCCTCTGTCGCGGCACTCATAACAATCCCCAGAAACTTTCCATTCCAACAAAAACGAAGCGTTCAACAAACCAAAAGGCCCATCACCATGAGGCCTATTCTCCGTGCTCAAAGGAATCGGCAACTCAATCCTCGAACACCCAGCCGGAGTATCACGGCCCACAACATACCCAAAATTAGGATCATCGTACGGATTCCGCTTATAAAACACCTCAAACCCTCCCTCGTAGCCGTTACACTTATTATAGCTCCCTAAACCAGCCAGCCCACTCTTATCCGATCCCAGGTCGCATCTAAACAACGTTAAATAGTGATAAACATCATAGGATATAACAGGGGAATCTGGGAGCGATAGATTCTTGTAAAAAGTCTCGCAACTGCTGTTCTTCAGAAGGCTTTCCAGCTCGCGATCCACGACGCGGAGAAAATTCCCGTCTTTCTCGACCACCTCGTATTTTTTCCCGACCAAATCCAGTTTCGGGCGCGAAATATTTGCGGCGCAATCCAGCTTAATCAGCCCGCAATCCGGCCGGGGAGATTCGCAGAAGGGGAACCCCACAGTTCCGAGAAACCCGCAGGTGAAATCCTTACACTCTCCATTCTGGGCTGTTTCCTTAGAGTCTGCTAAATGGAAATTCAAGAAAATCTGACAGAGAATCAAGAAACTGGGGAAACAGATTCTCGCCATGTCTGAAAATAACCAATTTCTCTCTCTCTCTAAGTGTCTCTATAGCTTAATAATATATACAAAGGTGTGGCGAAGAAGATGACGATTGTTGCTTTAAGAATACGTTCCATGCATTGATCAAACGCGCAATTTGACTTGGAAATTATTGCTGGGACTGAGGGGATATTGTAAATTTATTTTTGTGGAGAGGACAAGAAAAGAGACAAATTAAAGAGAGTGGGAGAGACAAAGAATGGGAGCTTTTGAAGAAGACAAAATAGTGGAATTTCATTGGTGTCTTATTGACTAGGATGGGAAGAATAGTGCTCGACTCCTGAGACAATAACTTTTCAGTCTCTCACTTTAGTAATTTCCAATTGGACAACTGAACCTGAACCTGAACATGAAGGTAGGTAGATAAATCATGAATTTAATCCGGCAATCTGCACAAGAGGTAAAGATCTGGAATCAATAATTTATCCCCTTTTTTGTTGAAAAATTAGCAAAAAAAAAATGACATTCAAGTTGTTATTTTAAGGGTTTGTGTTTGGGGTGGGGACCACTTTCGAGTTGCGTCAGGTTAAAGTATATTTTGGGCGTTATTGTAAAAATAGGCGCTAGATGGCAGCCGACTTCTTAGAAAAACACTGAAATCCGGTGACTTATGCGGCTAGCCGCATGCCTAAGCAGCCTTGGTGGACTAGGCGACTGATTAGCTATTATTTAAACATTTAAATTGTTTTCAAAAAAAATAATTATTTAAACCAAACATGATAATATGACATTAATTATCTTCCTAAGTTTTCATGATAATCTTGGATTACTTGAACCAAACGTATCCTTTAGTTAACACTCTTTAGTACCGTACGTCCTAATCCGAGTATGAGAAATCCCAAACCCAGACCCTTTTGTCACAAATCGATTCAGAGTTGGTTCGATCTTAAATTGACTTTGTCAACTCTGCTCTTAATATTCATTCTTGAGCTTCATTAATCTTTTTTTTTTTTTAAGTATTTGATTATTATATAATTTTTTATTAACTTGTGATTGAGATAATCGATCCATAGTCAACCAATGAAACTAAAGATTTTTTTTTAACCTTATAAATAATGCCATGTTCGGATTCGAGATTATTATTTTGGATATTAGTTTATAATAAGTTGTTCTAGGCCTCTTGACATAGGGACCATTTTATTAGTTATATATAGTTATAATAATCGATGTAACAATGGTCAAGGGTTCGATTCTTGGTCTTGGGTATGGAGTAGCCTTAAATCTCCAAACCAGTTGTCCCATGCATCCAAAGAAATGCCTACAATTCAGTGAAAGTATTAATCATTGTGTTCGATGATGAAAACCCTGATACAACTAAACGAATAATCGACTAGCTTTCTAAGTAGAATAGTTGTAATTACATTATGGTATTTAGTAATTCAATAAATTATAAAAAGCATAATTTCCAATCACATGTATAGACAGACAACTTCCTTAGTAGTCTCATTTTTTTATGGAAGACTATGGTCCTAAAGTCTCCCTTTTAATGGAATAATTTGGTCTCGAAATCTTATTTTATGGAAGACTTTGCTACACAAACAATAATTCAGTCAATTTCTATATAAATATACCTATAAACTTTTAGCATAGTGTTCCAATAGTTACCTTACATTTACAAAGACTAAATTACTAAATTTCAATCTAAGTATACTATTTTAAATTAATATTTAATTTGGCTTACTATTTGGTTTTATTTTACTTTCGCATACAACTTCCCGTATGCTAACTACGGTGACTCTCTGATATGACTAATTTGCATTTAACTCAAATCGCACCTGTAGAATTTGATTCTTACTTGGGAAAAGTCGGGTTTAGAACTATTTAACAAGGCTTACTCACATAAGAAGCGATCTTCTCGTCTTACAATCCCCTAAAGTCAAACACCCGAAGTATCAATTACAATGTCCGCTAAAATACCCTGAAAGAGGTAGTTGAGTGGGTTAAATATGAATCTCATATTTAAATGTCACGAGTTTGATTTTTATCAATACTATCGATATCGATTGAGCATGTCACACATTAGCCACTATATGCTGTTTAGGTGGTGTTTATGTCACCTTTGTTTTTTTTTTTTTAATGGAAAAAGTTTTTCATGGAAAATTTAATAGGACAATTTTGCCCTCATTGATTTTTCTATTATTATTATTATTATTATTATTATTATTATTATTATTATTATTATTATTATTATTCCTTACAATCTCAAACCAACCAAACATACTTTCAGTAATTTCTTTTTTCACTAACCAAACAATGTAATTAATATTTCTGCTAATTTCTTTTCTATGGAATTTCAATTTCATCGCTCTTCAAATATTTTTCACGAACCAAATGGGGATTAATTATACTTTTTAAACTTTTGAATTAAAACTCTTACCAAATTGAATAACACAAAATTTTAAAAAAAAATTATGCATTAAATTAAATAATAAAATGTGGTTTAAAATCTAATAATGAGAAAAATGGAAAGTTGACTGGTGAAAATGGGAGTAGACGACATTTACGAATTGTTCTAGATGCATATACTTATTGCACGTAGCATTATCCTAATTCTTGACTCACATTTACATGTGCTATGTGCCCATCTGTCATATACTTTCATATATGGACCAACTTTTTTTTAATTATTATTTTACATGAATTTATCGAATAATTAATGCTAAGATTAAATTTTTTAATGAGAAAAGATTAGGGGCTCGAGAACAAATCAAAGCTTACTTCTAAGAAGAATATGACTACTGGCGAGCGAATTTCTCAAAAAAAAAATAAAAAATACATTGAAGTATAATTTTTTTAGTTTCCACCGTCGAATGCAGTGACTACGTTGCTCCATACCAAAAGTCAAAAATCAAATCATTAACGTTTGGTTAAAGATGGATCAGTCTATTCCACTCAACTATACCCCAAGCTTACATTGAAGTATAATGTTATAGCTTGATTAACTAATTCTAACAAAGCGGAGAACATTGAGGCACAATTTGAGTAGATGACAGTCGACTATTGGTCTTATTTTATTAGTTTTAAAAAATTTACTGTCACCACTACCTGATGTTTTTATCTCTTTTGTTAAACGATTAACGAATCGAATTGTTTATATGTTAGCTCGAGAATCCCTTTCTATGTCTGATCATAAAAATTAGACTGATGTTGCTCCCTCTTTCATTTTTGACCATTTTCTTTTTGAAGCTAATTAATAGGAGTTGTCTTTCTTTCAAAAACAAAATGAGTAGAAATTAAAGTAAAATAATTACTTTCTCAAAAAAAAAAAAAAGTAAAATAATTATGATGATGAGGAAAGTCAAAATCCATTTCCTTAAAAAGTGCATGTTTTTCCAATCAAATGTGTAGTACTTGTACAACTAACGTGAATGCACGTTGAAATGAATTAGCACGCGAGTGACGTGTGCTTCCGTAGTGCTTACGTGCTAATTATTACTATTTTTTTTCGTGGCGCCTCCAAACACTTAACCTAAATTAAGTAAATTGAATACAATCATATAAATAAGGACTCTTATTTTTTTTAGTATTATTATGGGCTTTAGGTATTTACGCAACAGATGGAGGTTTACAACAAATATGTATACCTAATTTTATTAGATAGGTCGCAGAGGTAAGTTATTTTGGTGATACTAATAATAAAACGTAGAAGGGGAAATGTTCGATTTTGAACCGCGTACTAGGTGTATGGGGGAATAGTTATGATATGCAATTAGTTATATTTGAATTAAAAATAGTAGTATGTCAAATTGAACGTCCACAACAAAAACACGTAATTTTGAAATCACTTTGACTACTGTTTGACATGTATATAACGTCCAATAAAGATTAGTGAAAATCTCAGTCATTATATTTTTGTCCAGAATAACCCAGTTGCTCATGTATAATTTAAAATCATCAGGTTATAAATGTCAAAATATTTATACCGAGTCTTATTTGATTATAGTATTCTTATGAAAAAGAGGTCAAATAAGTATCCCAAGTTAACAAAATAGTAAAATTGAGTCTCATAACGAATTAACTTCACAGGTAAGTTTTTTTTTTTTATTTTTTTTTTTATTTTTTTTTATTTTTTATGTACCAAACTCTAAACCTATAAAATGCTAGTATCGTACCAGAAAATATGAATATACATGGGATAAGCACAATCATATCAATAGAATAAAACGTCTAAATTGTGAGCATTTGATATTGAAATAAGATTTTCTAACATTGGAGAACAAGATGAACTTAAATTTAGTAGAGTATAATAACAAAATTCTCACCAAGTAAGAGAATGTATTTCTAACACGTATTTTCTTACATAGAGTTAATGGACAATCAATATGAGAAATAAATTATAGAATATAGAAATAGAGTACTCCAATAAGATTATGAAACATATTGAGATATCGCTTTCCTAATTATTGCACCCATTATATATATAAGTAATGTTTCATAAATCAAAAAGTTTCACACACACACACACAAAAACAATTGTCAAATTTTGATCAATAATGCCATTTTAATTTCTCTTTTATTTCGTGGCAAGTGATCATATGAAACACAACTATTATCCCATGGTATACATTGGGCAAATCTCGCTTTTGTTTAATAATATGCAAATTACACATTAGAGGTAAAATTCTTAATGTTCACATCTTGACATAGCAATAAAATTCTTTTTATTCATAGGTTGCCGTAAATTAGTTGATCCAACCCAACCCTATAAAAAAAATTTTATTTATTAATCAAATATTGTCACTTAAAAAATAAATTTTGATAGGTAAAATCAAGCCATAAAGAAATATAGTATTGTCCGCACGGGTTTAACTCACTAATTAAGTAGGGTAGTATTTGAAAGAAGAAAAAGAAATATAGCATTTATTTAATGTTGATTTGACATGCATGTTCTTACTTAGTTAATTAATTACGAATTTATTGTTCTCGAGTAATGATTATGATTTTTTTTTTTCACTTAAAAATTTAATAAAACATTCCTTCCAAATTAGCTAATAATAATATGTCACATGGACATTAACAACATGTTTGGTTCTTAAGAAAGGAAGATCATTTCGTTTACAATTTTTTAGAACTATGAATTCCCTTGTTTTGTTCATAGATGTTTTTTTTTTCCTTCAAATATCAATTTCTAGCTAGAATATAAGGAATTTAAATTCCTTTGCATACCTTATATGTTTTTAAAATTTCTTATGAAAATTTTTAAAATTTTTTACCAACCAAAAAATAAAATTTAAAATTATTTGTTTTTTTTTTAGTACAAATTATTTGCTATTTATTTCTCATGACATTTAAAATTCATTTTTCATACATTCTTTTGTGAAAATTAAATTAGTTGATAAATATTTTTAAAACTTTTTGGATCTATCTAACAAAGTGGTATATATAAATTGGGATCGTCAAATTAAAAAAATTAAGGAATGAGTTGTGTTAGAGGCTTAGAGCATCTCCATTGACTAAAAAAAAAAAAAGAGTTTTTGATAGAGATTTTGTGATGTAGAGGGGAGAGAATATAGAAGAGAGTAGGGTTGCAAACGAACCGAACACAAATGAACATAACTTGTTAGTGTTCGTATGTTAAGATTTCTAGAGTGTTCATATTCATGCATGTTCGTTTGTTAAGATGTTTAAAATTCTACTCGTTGTCATTAACGTTTGTGAACATGTTCCTTTGTTTGGTCAATTAATTGTGTTTGTGAACAACCAATCTACTTCACGAATACTAAACAAACAAGCACTTGCACATTTTCATGATCATAATTTGTTCACGAATAACAAATAGTCTACGTTCACGGACAATAACCAAACAAACAACCTAACAAATATAAAAAATAATACAAATAAGTCTAAAAACAACATCTAATACTCCGTATCAAAGTAAAAAATGAGTCTATTAGAGCAAATTGTCATTTTGGTCCACTGACTATAGGGGTTCTATTAATTCTAGTCCACCGACTTTTAAAAGTGTTAATTGCATACCATAACTTTTCAATTTGTATCAATTGTGGACACTCTGGTGAAATTTCCGGCCAAATGTCGCCGGATTCTCTTAATCCCTCTGATCTAACTTAAATCAATGGACAAAAATGTACTTTTCACTATCTAAAATAATCCAACCCAAACCATTAATCCCAAACCGGTTCATGCTTTGTCCTTCGAAATCCACCCATGATTCTCCCTTCGAAATCAAGGGGCAAAATAACACTTGTCTCCATTTCCTATGATTCTCCCTCACCAAACACCCAATCTGGCTATCCTCATCCATCACTGATCTAACAGCCCTGCAAAGATTCTCCTTCGAAATCCACCCATTTTCGCCCTTCTCCACCTCCACTGCAACTCCAAGCTCATCAGCCATTAACCTAGTGTTCAAGATTTGATCGATAATGTTGGGCACAAACACTAACTGGGAATCACTCATCAAAGCCTCCCACATCGACCCATACCCACAGTGATTCACGAAACACCCGATTGATTTATGGGCTAAAACTTGCGTCTGTGGGACCCAATCAAGAACCATTCCTCTGTGTTTAACACACCAGACTCATGCAAATCATCACTATAACCGGCTTCCCTATTCTTCCGCCGCCGCCGCCGCTGCAACCTAATCTTACTCTCTTCCTCGCCTCCGCCATCTCCGCACTGCTATTACTATTACCATTCCTTCCGTTGCCGCCAGCAGTAACCGCCGTCGCGCCGGTAGAATTGCCGTCACCGTTGTTTTCCATGGATGCCGCCGTCGCGCCGGTATTTGTTTAAAAGATCCAGGACAAAGCATGAACCGGGGTTGGGATTAATTGTTTGGGTTAGATTATTTTGGATAGTGGAAAGTACATTTTTGCCCCTTGAATTAAGCCAGATCAGAGGGATTAAGAGAATTCGACGACATTTGGCCGAAAATTTCACCGGAGTGTCCAAAATTGATACAAATTTCCGAAAATTTCACCGGAGTGTTCAAAATTGATACAAATTGAAAAGTCATGATATGCAATTAACATTTTTGAAAGTCGTGGACTAAAATTAATAAGACCCCTATTAGACGAACAATAACATTATTAAACGAACAATAAACGAGTTTGTTTACGAGCACTTGGCAATGGAGCATACAAATGTTTATACTCTATTAGATCGTTTATTAAATTGACTTCTAAAATTTGTTCATTTATGTTCGCTCAATTTAATAAGCGAACATAAACAAAAACATATTGAACATTAACACGAACATAAACACAAATAGTTTATGCTTATACCCGTAGTTATAATAACTATAATTGTGAATGGTCCAATGTGGATTACAAAAATCTCATCGTTTATTAAATTGACTTCTAAAATTTGTTCATTTATGTTCGCTCAATTTAATAAGCGAACATAAACAAAAACATATTGAACATTAACACGAACAAAGCGAACATAAACAAAAACATATTGAACATTAACACGAACATAAACACAAATAGTTTATGCTTATACCCGTAGTTATAATAACTATAATTGTGAATGGTCCAATGTGGATTACAAAAATCTCAACTATAATTGTGAATGGTCCAATGTGGATTACAAAAATCTCTATATTATAATGTCTTTGTGCCTGAGATGAATATCTCTTTAATAGTCAAGAAATCATTTATAGTCAAACTAAAAGTCGATTATGAAAATTGTTAAAAGTCAATATATAGTCAATATAGACCATTATTTATGATCCAAATAAAAATTAAAAAAAATATTGATAAATATCAATAGTTAATAGAGCATAATTGGAATTAACTCTATGCAAAATCAATTTAAACAAACCCCTATAATCTTTATGTATACAAAAACAATTTAAACAAAACCTACCGGCTACCACGCACGGATTCAGCATCTTTTGGACAAAAGCATTTGGGGTGAGAGAGGCTCGAACTCTCGACCTCAGGATCACTCTAAGCTATGAGACCTACACACTAGCCAACTGCACCACCATCCCTTTGTGACCAATTTTACAGGTATTACATAATATCATAGGATAGGATATACCATCAGGAAAAAGGTATTGGGGTGAGAGAGGCTCGAACTCTCGACCTCAGGATCACTCTAAGCTATGAGACCTACGCGCTAGCCAACTGCGCCACCACCCCTTTACTTACAAGTTTCTATAAATTATTAATTATACGTTTACATTTGTGTGTGACTGCTTCTCAAATTCTTATTTGTGAGATTAGTTGGGTTAGACCAATATGAAAATTGATCAATCAGAATAAGGGTCAAATTGCCTCCCCGAGTTAACCGAATGGTGAAATTGGATCCCTTAATTTTTTAAAAAAATTCATTCAAATCTCCTAAACCGGTAAAATTATCCAATTAAATCCAAATTAACTTGTTAAACACGTTAATTTTTCAGAGGTTTGACACATGTCTTTTGTAATTTTTTCTTATTTAAAAAAAACTTTTTATTTATTTATTAGAATTTTTTTTTAAAAAAAAAAAAGAAAAAGAAAACAACCATCAACTGTCTGGGGATGGATAAGTATTAAAGGCGGGCAATTGTTTAATGAGTACGTAATTATTGCTAGAGATCATTGATCTTTCTTTTATTGGGATTCCTTTTGTTTGTTATTGTGTTCAATTGTGATTTTTGTGATTCTTCTTGAGATAAAATCACATGATCAAATCTCATATGATGAAATAAAAAAAGCATATTGAAGAGATATTATCTTGTAAAGAAAAGCAGTAAACAACAGTAAATAGTTTATTGACAAAAATGAGGATATAGGAGTTGAGATTAAAGGCAGAGCAGAGTTTAGGCGTCGACCATATAAGATATAACCATGAGAATTAGTGATTTACATGTAACGTCGTGGACCATCGTCCACGTTGCATCAATATAATGTACCCGTGAGTCTTACTTTTCGATTTCGGTAACGGTTTCACATTTGTCTTCAATTGGGTGTGAATATAATGCAGTCATTATTGATAGTCCAGTCCTGTGAGAACAACGTTGTCACTATCAATCATGAGACTTGAGACCAATGAATTCTTCTGTGTACGACAAAGTTATATGAATGTCATTGCACTTGTCCATTCATAATCTATTAGACCCATTAAGATTAATAGTTAAATTTTATTCTTTAATTTTACTACTTGGCGATCACCCGATGCAACTGCTTGACGCACAAGGCATGTTCACCCGTGACTTCTCAGATTTTACTCTAACAATCTTTCGTCCCCTCCTCCCGATCACCCGACGCAACTACTAGGTGCACAAGTCATGTTTACCCGTGACTTCTCAAGACTTTACTCTAACAACGCTCCTCCTATCTCATCTTTAGTTCTCCTCTCTTCAAGAGATGTCATATGGGGGGTTAGCACGCCAAATGTCTAGTTATTACTCTGTATTTGAATTAGATTGTGCTAACCAAGTTAAAATATTGGTCATGTTGAGCTAAGACAAACAATAAAAATATAAGCCCGACCAAACTCACAAGGCAAAAGATTAATTTTTTTTTCAATTTATTTAGTTTAGCTATTACATTTATCAATGTAAAATTAGGAAAATACTACATGGACTCCCACTTCTTACTCCCAACTTCTACTCTCTTTTACAAATCCTTGATGTAAACACTTTTTTTCGGAGAAAATATATTATCCTTAATTTTCTCATCAGGAAATAAAAGTGAAGGAGTAGAATTTAAGAGTACATGTAATTAAAATCGTAAAATTAATACATTGGTAAGGTTGGGCTGGACCAATCAATAAAATTCTTGGCTTGGCCTACGTACAATCCAAACAAAAATTAAATGATAAAGTTTTTTCTTCAATTTCTTTATTCAGAATTTTCATATTTGAAATTCACAAAAGCCTCGTACTAAAGTTTCAAAGGAATCAAATAGTTATAAGTGCACAATATAATCATTATAAGTACAGGAGGTAAATCATTTTAAGTTCGTTATCTACCGACTCAAACCGAAAATGTCAATAGATAACTCCCATTAGGAATTGAACTTGAAACATTGTGGTACCTAAGTATGATTATATAAGTTTTCCTTTGATCCGTTATCTATATATATTACATTCATTCATCAAATTAATATTTAAAATCGTAAATAAACAAACACAAATAAAACTCAAAATAAAACCACCCTTACAAGAAGGTGAAACTTTCGTACTGTAACTACCCAGACTCAATTTTCATCCTTATTCATGGTCTAATATTTAAGAATCATATGAGCTACCGTACACGTACATTTACGCAATTACCTTCTGAGTATCCATAAATGTTACTTCTCCATTATGGGAACGGTTCACATTTGTCTTCTATTCGGTGTGAATGCAGTCATTATCACGTACGAATAATGTTGTCATTATCAATCATGCGACTAGTGAATTTTTCTGTGTTTCTCAAAAAGAAAAGAAAAAAAAAATTCTTCTGTGTACGACAAAGATTTATTTGAATGCCATTGCCCTGCATTGAACTTGTCTATTCATAAATCTTATCCTTCAACGCGCATTTAGTTTTCCCACGTTCACATTAGTACTTACTGTACTTCTACTTGATAGTAACAAGTTATACAAATATATCGGGAAATGACACGTTTTCCCTCTGAGTTATTCGTTTATAGTATTTTTTTCGTCTTAATTATTTATATATGTATCTATATTAGCCTATTTAATTATAATTTTTTTCTGTTTATATAAAAAAAATGAACATTTTTACCGTTAAAAATATAAATGTAAAATAAGTATTTTCATTTATTTTTCTATAAACAAAATGAACATTTTTACCGTTAAAAATATAAATGTAAAATAAGTATTTTCATTTATTTTTCTTCTCAACAAATTATTATTACTTATATGTGGGAATTAGAATAAATTTTGAAAAGAGAAAATACCATTTATAATTATGTGGGATTTGAACCCACGCCGAGAACCAGAACTTGAGTCTGGCGCCTTAGATCACTTAGCCATCCTAACTTCACATATTATAAATTATATTATACAGTAATTATCCTCCATATGAATATGACAAATTTGACGGCTATACCTCAAAATTACTCTCCACCACCACTTTTCCAAGTCTTGGATCTAGCCCAGAATCAAACCATTAACTATAGTACTATAGCCAAACTAGTTGTTAAATTCTAACATTTTACTGAAATTTACAAATCCATTCAATCACGAGTCACGACAGTCACACAGTGTTTCACCTGAAACATTACAAGCTAAGATTGCATTAATAGAGACATGTAGTTAGTTTTATCTATATAATTTTCTATACTTAAATTGGTTGGAAATCCTCATTATTCCATAACCATATTTGGTTGCAACTAATTTGTAACCATTTTTTTATCTCATATAGAGGAGCTCTTGAGATTAAATATCCTTGAATACGAATTCTATCTCGCATTTTATCGTTTGAACAACAAATCCGCGTTCACATTGTGGAAAACAAGAACCAGTTAGAAGAGACAACTATAGCCAACAACTTACATTTTTTTCCTAGGAATTAAATTGAAGTAAACTGATGCAGATTTTCTGTTTGTCTTGTACTGTTTGTCAAGAAGATCGAAGAAGAAGACCTCAATGCCAAGACCTGTGACTAGAATTGTCTGCCAAATCTGTATGACTTGACTTGTACTAATACTTTGATGAGTTCAAAATCTAAGCCACTTTTGAAGCCTTGCAATTATTAATTGGTGCAAAAGCAATTGATGAATTGAAAGAACTTGCCCACCAAGTTCAGAAATTATTAAGTCAAAGTCATAGTGAAACAAAGTTTGTAAAACCTTATTATGTGCCACCCCCTTATGAATTGGTTAATACATAAAGTGGTCTAGACCGCATTTAATTTATCTGTGTAAAAATTAAACTGGGTGTGATTTGAGTCAATTTTGAATTAATTTCGCAATAATAATGATTAGGGATAGCAACAGGACGGGGCAGGAACAGGGAATAGGTCCTCGTCCCTACCCCTGAATTCATCCCTTATTCCTCGCCAGGGATGTGGAATTACTCTCCATTCAATCCCTACGGGTATTTTTTGAGTACATGGATTCCCTGCTCTAGATATGCCATTTAAAACGAAATATATACTGTGGTTTTTCTAAACAGTAACATAATTGTAACAATTTAAAAAAGCAATGAACCTATGATTTTGCACTTACATATATAATTGTAAAAGTCTAGGCTGATTAACTACTGAGCTGCCTTACTTTGAACTTCTGATTTCAAATCTTATCCCCGATATTCAAAGTTACCATCAGAACGTTTTTCAGTCACATAAAGGCTCCTTCACGAGCAGATTCATTTTCTCGTGAAGAAATTCAAGTACGTCCTTTCTGTCTTCCTTCAAGAGAAGTTGTCGTAACTTTCCAAATGTTTCCCTATCGGGACGAATTCCTTTCTCGATCATCTCTTCCATCAATTGGCATGCCCTGCGGGTATCACCATCGTCACACAATCCACTAATAAGCACGGAAAAAGTGTGCATGCTCGGGACAAATTGCTTCTGTTTCATAAGCTTCCATATTTTACGAGCCTTTAGAAGCTCCTTGCTCGAACAGAACATTTTTATCATCATAGTATAAGTGTCTGCATCGGGTTCACATATCTTGGTCATCCTGCAGAAAATTCTGAAAGCCTCATCGGTCTCACCTCGACCAATTAAGCTGCTCAAAATTATATTACACGTCCTTGAGTTTGGGGTAACCCCTTTGCGGTCCATCTCATTCACTACCCTATAAGCATTTTCGTGCTTCTTCACTTTACAGAAAGCGCTTATTAGAGAATTATAGACAGCTACGTCAGAATGAACTCCACTTCGTTGCATTTCATGGAATGTATCAATTGCATCTTCAATACGGTTATCTATCCCGTATGTATGGATTAAGACACTATAAATGAAGGATGTAGGCCTACATCCTTCATACTCCATCTCCTTGACTATTTCGACAGCTTCATCAACCCTACCAGCCTTGCAAAGGATATCGACCATAATACCATATGTCACTATATCAGGGTTGCAACCGACTTCAATCATTTTTCGGTATATCTCCCTGGCCTTAGGGAGATTGGGATCTCTTCCCCACCCCTCGAGCAATATGCTATATGTTTTCGCATCAGGAATGAATTGATTTTTCATGCTATCGAAAATTTCTTGAGCTTTCCGTACGTTTTTTGATTTGCATAGAGCACTCAACAATCCATTGAAAGCTGCGAGATTGGGAGGAACATCGTATTTCTTCATGACGTTGAAAGTGTACACTGCCTCTTCCACCTTTTGGGCCCTCGTATACTTCCTCATGATTATGCAGAACGTCTCGATATTTAGCATACCCTTTCCTTTCATGCTGTTCACGAGATCCCACATGACCTGATACTGCCTTATCTTCGCAAGGGATTCAATCATGGTGTGATAAGCTCTAACACTATGCTCGTAATTACGTTGTCTGCCAGCCCATTCGAAGAAACGGTGTGCCAGCATTCCGGCATTCTCAAATCTCTTAAGTACTTCTTCAACTAGCTCAGGTGAAGGCCTAATCCCACTCTGATCAAGCTCAGTATCAAGCCCCGATTTTGGGCAAGACATCAAAATATCGCAAACCTTTTTTGTGGGATCAAACATAGGTAGCATTGTGTCTTTGGAACAGTACATTCTGGTCAATCTCATCCATCTGAGACTTGATCTATAGGTGCCGCAACGTAATACAATCATTTTGATAAAGAAAATTCAGCCCACCAATGTACCCAGTGAATTTGGCACTAGTAACTTAACAAAGAAGCTTCTATATGAACTTATCGGATCCAAATAAATAATCTAAACGCAATGCAGCAGTGCATCGTCTCTGTTCTCTTTCTTTTGGGCATTGACCATTTGCCTATATTGAACAACAAAGAGCATGAAGAATCAAATCATCAAAATAAGAACAGTGAGAATGCATCATAATTCATAATATTATGAATTATGCATCATAATTCATAATATTAAATTCAGAATAATAAAACATTAGAGAATATGTATGCATCAATTATATTGCATTTTAAGAACATCTAGGAAGACTGTCTCAGACTGTGTTTCAGAAGTCTTGTCTGAGAAATTTTCTCTGTCTCTCTCTATTTCTTTTTGATTTAGATAGTTTGTTATTCAGTAAGCTGATATAATGCTATACACCTATTATTATATATGCAAACCAACTGGTGAAGTATTCAAAAAAAATATACAACCAAGTTAAAGGAGTACTCCAACAATATACAAATAACCCAAGTAATAGTTGCATTTGCTAAAGAATAAGCATTGCAATTGCTAAATAACTATTTAGAACTAAACTATCCATTCTTTATGAATTTATGCAAGAAAGATTTGATCTTTTTACAAGTACATGTCTGGGCAAGGAAGCGCATACCCTAATGGGTATTTCATCAAACAGGTAGAGTGCCTTAAACACAATAACAGTTGCAGGGAAACAGAGTAAAAAATTAGGGTTTTTGTTCATTAACGATCATAACTACTAACCTTGAGCTGAACGTTGATTGATGAAAACAAAACGGAGAATGCGCTCTTGATTTAGACGCAGGAAGATTGAGAGCTCTTCCCAACAAGCAGTATTGTAGTAAACATTACTGTATCAATTTAAGTCATAAAGTAATTTTTGAACTGATTTATAAGAGGAGCTAAATGAAATTTACTCAGAATAAAGGGGTCAATAGTAAAATATATGCTTTGAAATTTTGTATTACAAAAGTGACTAAGGCCGTCGGGGTGGGCAATCGGTGAATCGGACATCTGAGCTTAAGGGTGTAAATGAACCGAGCGGCTCGAGCTTGAGCGCAAATATCTTAATTTTTAGATTTCTGGCTTGTCGAGCCACTCACGAGCATGTGTGTGTGTGGGAGAGAGAGAGAGAGTCGAGTGGCTGCTCGACTCGAGCTTAGTCAACTTCGAATTCGAGTCAAACTCGAGTCGGTTCGTTTCGTAACCGAGCCAAACTCGAGCCCACCTATTATTTACCGAGCTCGAGCTCTGCTTGGCCCATTTACAGCCCTATCGGAGTGTATGGGAATAAAATTTTATATGAAGGACCTAATTAGTTATTTATTTCATTGTCTAGTTAGTTAATTATTTCAAGAAAATCTTATTTCATTCTACATTTGAGCTTTCCTTTGTTACCCATGGCCGAGTTACAAAAATGGTACTACCATAATAAACAGTACGGAGTAGTTTGACTCTTAATACCACGTGTTTGATAGTTTAATTTAATTTTATATTTGACTTAAATTTTCTTATACTTTTAAATCCATAATCTAAAATCAAAAATTAAAAATTAAATTATATAAAACTACGTATTTAAATATAAGCGATTGGTAACCAAACCTTCCATTCTAAAATTACAATACAACCAAACACTTAACATTGTATAACCATAATACAAAGTCTCCATTACAAAAAAGCCATTTAATATCATCATAGTACAACAACATAGAACACATATTAAGAGTAGCTAACAATTGTCCCATATATGATACCAACTCTCTTTTACTAGTTAACAAAATACACCACTTTAACTTGGATGATAGGTAGTATATATGTAGGAGTTGTATATATAATTAAGAGACCAAATAAGATAGTAATAGAAACGATTACTGATACAACTTGATGGGACAACTTAGTACCAGATCAGAGTCAAGCGTTTGCCTGCCTTTAGCAACGAGGAAAGGGGGACCCACAAGTGTTGGCGACCTTCTTGGCATTAGGAGAGGCAATGAACTTTTGGAGCCTCGGATCCTTCATGTACTTGCATAGGCAAGGCCTTTGCTCTTTGAGCTTCGAGCAGCACACCGGGCTAGGAGAGGTGTTGGAAGACGTTATCGCGGTGGCACAAGGGCTGAGTTGTAAGGGGTTACATGTCACCGCTTCAGTCACTTCGACTTTTGATGCCCCGAGAACCAACACCAGTAATATCACGCAGATTGCTATGCTCCTCATTGCAATGTTTGTTTGGTTGGCCTTAATTGGGGATTGCCAAGCTAGCTTAGCTAGAGTGTTGTTTGAGTTTGTGTTTGCTTTGATGAGTGCAATTGGCTATGTATTGTGCCTATTTATAGCAACTGGAGTGAACTAAAGGTGGCTACAAGACACAATTAAAAGGGGAAAAAAGGCAATAGTATATATGGCTAAGGGTGCAAAAGAAAAGTCATTTTGCTTTCATTGCTTTTCGGTGCTAAATATTCATGCTTACAAAAGAAACCCAAGATTGTTGACTTTAATACAGTGCTTATATACTTTCCTTCTTCACACTTCTTTTCTTATTACCACAGTCTTATATGTACCCTATACAGGGAAATTGGGAACCAATGAATCATAGGAATAATGTATAAACATTTAGAAGCAAGTCATCCAAATTTATCAAGTTATTGACTTGGTAACTAACCACAAGCTTATAGTTCGACTTTCTTTTTTGTTTGAGTCAGCTATGGACAACTTAAGCTAGTTTACACCATTGTGGTCATTTGCCAACTAGGATCACAAGGCAGGGTTTGCACACTATCGGGTGGGTTTCCCTTGTCATTCAAAAAAAAAAGTAAAAACATTTATTAATTTCATTATCACTAGCTTAATTCAAATGACCAATGTTAAGACAACATCCAAAAAAAAAAATTATGAAAAACATAATCCCTTGTCAGATCAGTGAAACTTTTTATATGTTTAAGTCAATCTACGCAGAGTGAATCAATCCCTAAGAAACTGTACCCTGACCTGAAAATGTTATCATTCGTGTAAGTATGTATTTGTGTGTAAAATTTTATATGTATTCAACATACATTACCCATAGTAAAATAGTTTGGGCATGTGCAAGTGTTGATGAACAAGTTACCAAAAATGAAGCAAAATTGAAAAGGGAGATGAAGGGGGTGGGTGGAGGTGGAGGGGGAGGTGGGGGTATGGGATTCCATTCATTTTGTGGTGTAAAGGGAAGGATAGGAGCTGAAGTGGAGAAAAGAAAAACATGAACACTCATCCACAACATAATTACATTGGCATGCTTGGTAGTGCTTGAGGTAATGATAATAAGGGAGCTGAGTGAATAATTATATTAGCTTTAACCATTATGACAAAATATATAAGCAACTATACTGTAAATTTAGAGTACAATGTGCTTTGTACTCTTAGCTTGTTAATTGGTACACCTGCACCACACATGCATGTTCATTCATTACCTCTATGTGTTGTTATGGTTTATGGAACAAGTAGTATATAGTTCAAGATTTAGTTCAATCTTTGTAAAATAAGTAGATATATACAGTTCATACTAGCTTAAGGAGTTAATTCAAGGGAGCGTCACGACAGATTTAAAGCAGTAAAGACTGGACCATACAAGTGATCGGTGAGATAGTTCGAACTGAAGTTCAAGGTAGTTATTCCGTTGAAGATCCTTTTCAAAGAAAGATATTTAAAGCCTTATTCTGTCATTCTCCTGAAAATAACAGGTGAGTGCTGCAATTGAGGGGAGCCTCAATTTGATTGATTGGGAGATCACTTCACGATTCTTCAAGAAGAAGCTCTACATTTGTTGGCTATGGTATAGCTATGAAACTTGGAGTTCTTCGCGTACATCATTATAATTTGGTAAAATGTTTCCAACTTAGAAGTATCACTGATAGGGGTAAATCCCGGTCTACGTATCCCGACCTCCCGGGCTGTGTTCCCAGTTAGGGGTTAACCAGACCCTCCGAATCCTCCTTCCGATCTGACCAGGCCGGGCATCCTTGCGCTACGGGCTGCAGTAAGGGCCTTTGCGGAGGTTCGAACCAGAGACCCCGCACCAGCGTGCCTATCCGCGACCGTGTTGGACCGACAGAGTGACCGGTGCATGTCCGCCACGCGTCCTACATGCCGCCAGACCGGAAATCTCACTGGAGCCACTATAAAAGGCGCATTTAATGCGGTAGAGAGGACTTTTGGCTATTTCTTCTAATACAGTAGCTAAAGAGACCGGGAACCTCCGACCCACTGTCACGTAGCTCGGTCTCGCCTAGGGTATTTTTCCTTGTACCCGACCCGTATAAATACAAGTATCTTGCTCCGTATTTTACTTTATCACTTACGATTACATATTCACAAATTTCTGGCACTGGGGGAGCACACTCAAAATTAATCCTCAGGTTACTTATACTTTTAGAGTATATATAATTATAATGAGATTTATATTAATTAGGAGAAAATATTGTTTAGAGTATAGAATGAGAGTATGTATTGTGAAATAGTAATACAAATCAAAATGATTTTGGTTACTATGAAATGTGAGCAATAACATATATCATTATGGACTCATATCATTGCATGGCCAATGATGATCACAAAGGGCCCCAAAAATAGGTTATATTTTCTCATTCAATTCCACCCTAATCATTAACAAGTTATTCCTTTCGGTGATGTGATCCAACGCCTCGGCATGCGCCCATGCAAATCATTGCCACATGTCTTTGTTCTTTTTATTATTATTATTATTTAATAATTAACGAGATTTACAATATGATTACTATTAATGAAAAATATAAATATTTTTCGTCATGACAATTGTGATTAAATATTTAATATTGCATACAAACATATCTTATGTATTAAGTTTAAATTATCATTATACATGAAACTAATTTATTTTAAATGGAATTAGTAATCAATGAAAAATAAAATGGAGCTTTTTATCAATTTGTTCTATTCTTTTATGAAAGTGTAAAGTTGATCTAATGAGGATAGTATTTAGATCAAGTTAAAAATTGGTTAAAATTGCACGGTGTGCCAAGTTTTCATATATATTAAATAAGCACATCTTTGAATTTTCTTTTTATTTTTACTAGAAAGGAATCTACAATATATACTCTTTATACTCTTTCTAGTGCAAAAATGAAAACTCTTTATTTTCATTAATTATATGTGAATTATTAGTCGGTCTACAAGTTAATAAAGATTTCATTAATATATATATATATATATATATATATATATATATATATATATATATATATATATTTATTTATTTATTTATTTATTTATTTATTTATTTATTTAGAGTATTTACAAGGGAAGGTAATATAACTTAATTAAAAAAATTATTTAAATAATATTTTATAAATTAATTATCTACTCAAATTAAGCCTAATAGATATTTACTCTTTATTCTTTAACTTTTTAAAATTATAGTAAGAAACAACTACACTTGAGACTGTAATATTTTTTAAATTAAAATATAATATTTTTTTTATAAATTTATGAAGAAAAAATTATATTTTAATTAAAAAGTATAATACGTCAATATGAAACGATGCTATCCAAAAGTGTATTTTTTTAGTACTATTGACTCCGTTACATTGTAGTATAAGCATAAAGAGTCATAGTTATATTGTTTGACCACAAGTTCTTTGGCATCCAAAAAACTCGACCTTAAACTTGAACTTCTAATAAATTTTCCAAAAAAAAAAAAAAAAACTTCTAATAAATTAAAGTGGTGCCACTTGTTGTAGCTTTCCTCATTTATTATTTGTATCCTAAAACATTACCCGCCGCTCTGCTCCTTCCTTCAAAGATGTTATGATTTCATCACTATGTTCCGACTTGATTTGACTTATAATAATTTATAATTTTAAGACTTCAACTTTTGTTACTCTTTTGACTACATACTTTACTAATAAGGTAACTCGCAAGCGCACCCTTAGCCAAGTGTTTTTTTTTTTTTTTTTTAAATAATCATAACAAGTCTTGAAAATAAAGTCGTCACAGTGTTGGGCAGAGGGCTATGTTAGAGCGACTGAATTGAACTAACATTTTGATATCGACACAAGACGCTAACTGTTATGCAAGTATAAAAAAATTAGAGGTGTATCTTAGCTATTAGCTGTAGTTTTTTGCGTAATAGTAAACGCTTAATCCTAACAATTGGTATTAGAACGGGTCATGAGTTTGAAAGCATGTTGTGCAGTACAGTTGAGATTGACAAATTCTGGGAGGGATTGTTGGGCATATGTTAGGAGGACCAAGTCCAGATCCTGCTATCGATACGTGATGTTGGCTGCTACGCAAGTATAAAGAAATAAAGTTGCGCATTTGCTCCTAACTATAACTTTTAGTGTAGTAAGAAATAAAAGAAAATAATTATGTGTACTCTTAAAGAGTAAAACTCGCCAAAGACCTTGTGGTCTAGTGGCACCCAATGTCCCGGTTTACACTCTCACATTGATGATGGGAGTGGATTCGAGCCTCAGTGGAGGCAACTGTTGACTCTTTGTGCTTCAGTAGGTATAAACAACATATTTCATAGATACAATAATGTGCTTAGTAGTAATATTGATGGTAATGATTTGTGGTATATATTTTCTATGTAAGTTGAGCAAAGGAAACACATATACCAATCATTTGTTGAATCTTTATCAACCTAGTGACTGTGGTCAGATCATCCTTAAATCATTCATAGTGACAGTATTAGACAATTTCTTCTACTCTTATAGTATTTCTTTTTTTTTTTTTTAATCTTATGTACCAAAAAGAATAATAATATTCAAATGAAAACATACAATTATTTATAAGATAAATTGTACTTTAATTTGATCTTATGACTAACAATCTTATATTATAATACAAACACGAAAGATCAATCTAATATTTATAATTTAGCCAATGATGGACACCTACACGATTATAATCTAAATATCAATATATATGGGGAAGGGTTCAGGTGCGGGGATAACTTTCTGTGCGATTAACTCAAAATAACGCATCTTAAGTACAAAAATCACATACCTTAAGCACACAAATTAAACAAACCACCTTAAAAACACAAATCATGCACCTAAAGTTTTAAAATGACGCACCTTAAGATCATAACACAAACCACACACCTAAAGTTTTAAAATGGCACACCTTAAGTTTCAACAATTGACACACCATAAGCATATAAATCACGCACCTTAAGAAGGAAAACTACGATCTAAAGCTCTATGCCGACGCACCTTAAGCTTCAACAACTGACACACCTTAAGCAGACAAACCACGCACCTTAAGAAGAAAAATCACACACTTAAAACTTTAGATCGACGCACTTAAGTTTTCAACACCTGACGTATCTTAAGCCACACAGTACAAAAATCACTCACCGTAAGTACAAAAACCATGCACCTTAAGAAAGAAAACTACGCACCTTAAATTTGACCTAGATGTAAAAAGACCAAATTGCCACCGCACATTTTTTTAATCACTGTTAATTTTGGGTGTTGATTTAAGCAAGATCATGGCTCAGATTTAACCGTACCGAGCAACGACAGTTATACCTGAACCTATTTATATATATTGTGGCTGAATCTTGTAGTCAAAGAAGGATTGCACCATATGAGTATTGGGATCCAAAAAATGTTAAAATCTTTAATTTTTTATTAGGATAAAATCAAGATAGCTTTATCATATGTATCAAAATCGATTGTAGTGATAATGAACATTGATTAAATCACATCTATGTGTAATGGTTTCAATCATGTGGCACCTATCCCTCTAGGAAGGCCACTTTAAGCATTTCTGGTTTTTTTTTTCAAATGTAATAAATAAATATGTATTATAATCAATTATATGATTATTAAATTGATAAAATATTCTTTTTTCTTAAAATAGACTCTATAGATAGCTCTGTAAATAGAATTATTAAGTCTATATATGTGAGGGTCTCCAATCTATTTGATCAAATAAAAGGATTATAAGAGAGTTGACGTGCAATTAGATTTGGAAGAGATAGTATGTGAGGTGCAATTAGATATGAAAGAGATAGTACGTGAAAGCTTTACATATGAGAGACTCGAAGAAAGGAAAGTAGTGACACTAACTCCTTTTGGATAAAAAAAAATTGCTATTAGAATGGAGATACTTGAGATTTTCACATATCCGTAGCGAAAATATGTATAAACTACTTAACCGACTTGTGTTACGTTAGTCAAGTTTTGGACCAAGGTTAAACTTGATGATGTATCAAAAACCTACTATTTCTATTTTCTAAGTGCCCACAAAGTTAAAACTCGAAAGGTTTTAAACACTTTTTTCTTTTTTGAAAATTCACAAGAACTCCAAAAGTGTTTTATAAAAGAAAAAAAAAACATTTTAGGACTCTAATTGAAACGTGGTTCAAGAGTTGAATTGAAAATTTTTAATGTTACGAAAGAAAATTTGTTTCTAAATTGTTGTATCTCCATGTCATAGCAATTGCTATCTACTTATCTAGGTTGTTATACAATTACAATTGTGAAGATTGAAAATGGAAGGAAAAAATAGGCCATCATGCGTATTGAATTTATGCAATTAAATCACAAAACTAAAAGCATATGCATTTACAATATCAAATGAACAAAAAAATATATGTGATTTGTAATTTTTTTACCAATAAACTTACAATTTTTTTTTATAATTGAATATTTGGCATGTCACGTAGTACTTGAAAGGGTTTAGTTGGAAAACTATCCAAAAAATTAACTCCAAAAAATAATTAAGGCATTGAGAATTCCTATAGACCAATGGTTGATTGATGCGTTGGCAGCCAAAGAATGCATACGACTTTTAGTACGTCTTTTCTGATAATTGTGACAGGTCAGCACTTCTAGAAAAGTCTTATCCAAAATTAATCTTTAAATTTTGTACTCTTAATTGACACGTTCAGTACTTACACCTAATCGATTATGTACTAATGTAAATAAAATTGAACACACATTACATGATAATTATACACATAATATAATAATTACAGATACATAAATTATTGACTGTAATCACAGAATATGTAACAACAAACACATAACAAGTTAATTAACATCTTATGTATCTGCCGTTGATATATTAAAATTAACAATTTATGTGTTTGTAAAACACATAATTTTCAATTTAGTATAGCAATTGAAAAGTCAGCTTTCAGCCAACTGCATAGCCAAAAAGCAGCCTCTTTGGGCCATTCATCTCCCGAAGAGCCAAAGTTGAGAAGAAATATGGTTTAGGGGAGACGAGAAAAGGGTAAGTTCTAAGCAACTAACTGAGAAGAGATGAGTAGAGACCTGAGAAGCAATGCAGAGGGCGGCTATGGCGTAGGGATTTCGGTCTTATGGTTGGCTCTGCTCGGCCTGAGTTTCATCTCCGCCGTCATATTCTCCTGCTCCGACGGCAAACTTCCCAAAGAAGACACCACCAGAGACACGAATTACGTCGGAAGTGCCGGCTGCGGCGGAGCTTGCGGCGGAGGCTGCGGCGGTTGATGAAACTCAGACTTTGCAAATTTCTCCTCATTGGCAATCATACAAACACAAACACCACAGGAATTGACTTCATGGAACTTCTGAAGTAAATATGAAATGTCTTTTTCTTTATTTCTTTTTTGTTTTTGGGGGGTTCTATAATTCTATATATTTTAGAGAAAATTGTAATTTATGCTCAATTATTAATGTCACTCCTAAATTATTAATTGTATACATGTTGTCCATAATTTTTAAAACGGTACATATATTGTCCCTCTCGTAGGTACGAGAGGGACAATATATGTACCATTTTAAAAATTAATGAGCAACATTTACACTAATACTTCAGGAGTGACATTGATAATTGACATATTATTGATGAGCATAAATTACAATTTTTTCTTATATTTAAATATTAACAACCAGAAATCAAAAGGTTGTACTTTTCAATAGAGAAAGTCACAAATTTATAATATAACGCTATTTGTATCCTCTCATTTTAAAAAAGGAAAAAAAGCCAATAAGCCCTCAAACTTTACTCAAAAGTGCAATTAAGCCCTCCAACATTAAAAAAAAAAAAGTTCAATTAAACACTCAAACTTGTTAAAATAGATCAAATAAACCATATTTACCGGTAACCTATCGTATTGGTTACTGGTTATTCACCATCCATAAAACTCAATTTACGATCACCTTCCCCGAAAGACCACCGCCAGTCGTTCTCCACCGCTGGCGGCTGCATTCATGCTACCGGAGTTCAACATCTGCTCGTCTTGCTCGTCGGAGAAGACGACCGCACAACTGTTCGTTTTCTCCAGTCGAGAGAAAATAACATTTTTGTTAGTGATTTAAAAAGTGGACCACTTTTGAAAGCCATTAGAATTGTATAGATGAATGGAATGAGATGGTAGTAGAGTACACTTCTAAAAGTATAGACTAACAACTTGCTAAGTGTCAGTGGTGTACAATTAGACAGGAATGACAAGCTGTTTATACTCAATCATTTGTGTAAGAAACAATCAATAGTTTGTTTTTCTATAGCTTTTCATTTTTCTGTTTCTTAATTAGTGGAGCCCCAGGAGCAATCTGATTATTTGATAGACATATGACATTACAACCTAGTTCTTTAAATGGAGAAGTTACCCGGCTGATGAAAGTAGCAAGCTTCACATCCCTCGGTTTTTCCTGATTTCAGTTGATGAAATATCCACCCGGAATTTTTCTGCTGGTATTGAGATAAACATGTCTTTCAACTCCTCAGGAATTTCGAAGTCATCAAGCACCTGGAGAGCCAATGCAAAGGCTTCTAGTTTAGACTATCGTTATAGACGCTATGAAGCAGTGTAGATTTCATCATGGTTGCAGTAAGCGTTAGGCCCTAGTCCGGCAGTAGAGAAGCGCCTAGCGCCTAGCGCCTAGCGCCTAGACAGCCTAAGCAGGCGCCTATGCGGCTAATTTAAAAAAAAAAAAAAACAGTGCACGTGTGTGGGTGTGTGTGTGTGTGTGTGTGTGTATATATAATGAAATAAATTAGCAAGACTAAGCCGACCGGATTAACTCGATTAACTCAATCGAAATGGACGAATTAACTCAGCCGAATTAGGCGCTAGGCGGTTGAGTCGGCTGAATTAGGCAATAGGCAGGTACCTAGGCGACCGGTCACCTAGACGGACGCCTAGGAGGGAAATCGCCACGGTCTAAGGGCGCCTAGCGCCTAGACCGATTTTTGCAACCGTTGATTTCATAAGCATTTCAAAAACTAAATGGGTAAAAGGAGATTCAAGCGTACCCTGAAAGCACCATCTACATTCCTACCCCCCACCAGGAAAGTACATCCTGTGTTCTTACATCCAATAAGTATCTCCAGCATTTTTCCATAATCATTGCCATAATACTTTGGCTGGAAACAATAAATATGCAAAGTCAGTAAGTCTCGAATCCTTACTGAACTAAAAACAAGAGACCATCTTGTAAAAACAATTTCAAATCCTTACATTTATCAGTCTTACAGCCGTGTCTGCACCAATAACAAAAGCACTGCCAGGAAATAGTTCTGCTTTCTTGTAAAAAAATGGCTGGTTAGATATTATGACTGTCTTGCCTGCACTTCAGAAATGAACGGATACCGGTTAATATCAGGATTGTGAAAAACATTAATGCAAGGATTTTATATATTGACAGCGAGTTAAGAGTGTAGGGATTTTAGCATTGACACAAGGAATTCATATACAAATGTGCAAACTTATTCACTTCCACAGAAAAATCAAGGGGGGAAAGGGGGGAAACTTGGCACATCTAATAGTACCACTTGTCAGCAGGGCAATAGGAAAACCATTCTTTAACTTTAATCTTTCTGATGAAAAAACTATGTATAATCACTAAAGAGGTTTGAGACTAAAGAAAGCTAAACACCACAATCAACCCTAAAAAACAAATTAGCTAAATATTCAGTTTATCATAATTCTCCATGAATCACGATTCCTGTAATCCCATAATATTGATGCTACAGAGCATTCATTTGTATAGTCAGCTTCTCAGCTAATGGCACTTACTCTCCTATGTTAGCCTAAACAACTACTGTATTTGTCTCCCAGAGAATATGGCCATTATGTTAGTTCACATTTGCATAAGAATTAAAGCCTAGTATTATTGTTGTTATTATTAGCATTAAAACATGACATTTGCACTTGAGCATAATATATAAAAGTATTAAGTTTACTCCTGAAATATTTCTATGAATTACAGTGATAATATACTTATATAAATATACTCACCAACTTTTTCAAACTGCTTTACACGATCCTTGATTTCAGATACTGTCAATGGAGGCTTGTCTGCATTGACTGCAGATAATTCAAAGCATGGATATCCACCACCACAAATGCTGCATAATGAAGCTAACAGTGGTTAAGGGAAAGGATAACACTTTTATTTAACAAAGGCCATCAACTCCCAGGAATAAACTCGGCCATAAAGTAACATAAGCAATTATGTGTCAACAATTATTCTGTTGCAATCTTTGTTTTCTTCAAACTTTTCCTTAGCTTTCTAATTCAGCTCATATATCAATCTCAGAAGTAAGAACCCCCTTTCCCCCCTTTATCCTATCTCCTTAACATTATCAAAGGAAAAGCATAAGACCCTTAACCTGTGAATCAGGTTCACAACCCCTTTTCATCATTTTACAGTCATAGTTTGAAAGTGATCTTTGAGGTGCTGATGAATGTACCTACTAGCAACTTCCAAGAGCTTAAGGTGCCCGTCATGCAAGGGGTTGAATGATCCAGATAGAATTATTTTCCTCTCTTCGTTGACTGCATCTACAAAAGGTATCTCTTAGATTGCAAAACAAAGGGAAATTTGGAATTTAGTATTAGTAGGTTTTTACCATGGTGTAAACCATACCACTTGAGAAGGGATAAACCTTAAAGGATACTTGACCGCTGATAAGTTGCTCTAGCTGTTGGTCTTCATTAAATAGCCATCCATGTTCAATAGGAATTTCTGAGTCAATTAACTCTGGAACAAAATTTTCCGAAACTTTGCATGCATTTGCTATTGCCTACACCCAAACAAGAATTCAAATTGCAATGCCTTCACAGTAAAGACATCAAGGACTCGTTTACTTCAAGAAACTGTTATCTACTTTTTGTGTTCTAATTTTTCAGTTTTCATTCTCTGTTTTCTATTCTCTATTTTCCGTTTAGAAAACTTGTTTAACACTCATTTTTTAAAATTTATTTTTTTTAGACTAACGTTATAAAATTAGCACAAGTTTAATTTCGAGTGATTTTTAGATCTTATATTTAAAATATTTTTGGATATGTTTGGTTTAAATGCAATAAATATAATTTTTACTTTTAAGTCTAATATATGTAAGATTTTTACATTTGATATCTGAACCAAATTTATATGGGTATATAACATAACTAAAAACATTTACAATCATAGTAATGAATAAATATGTAAGTAGATAATGGTGAGAATGTGGTTATAGTGATATATAGCTAAATAGATGATTGATGATTCTGTTTTTCATTTAGAAAACAATTTTTAAAAGTTCAATGTTTTCAGTTTTCAAAATGTAAAATTGTACTAGTAAACATATTTTCTGTTTTATATTCTATAATTCTCCAATTTTCTGTAAGACTAGAGAAATTCTCCAGTTAGTAAACGAGGATAAAAGGAAAAAAGGACTTTCTTTTTTGAATTCCATATATTTTGTATCCGTAGGTTACAAAGTGATCATAAACATGAACGAGTATTCAATTCAAAATTGTCTCAACCAATCTCTCATTATATTGTTATACTTGAAAACAAACAGGTCAGTATTCTTGGCAATAAAGAGCTCTCATCAGTGGACATTTAAACCAAAATAAAGTTGCCCTATTGTTCGAGAGCTTTTATCATTTAAAGTCAGGACTTATTTGCATACTTTAAACATCATAGACCAATATCTGCATAACATGCTATTATAAGCCTTTCAGATTCAAAATAACATTCATCACACACCTTGAGTAAGAACTGGCTTGAGACAGTATCCTCCTGCTCACGAGTTCGCAGACCCTGAATAACTCATTGATAGGAAGAAAAACAAAATCTTCATGGAATCAGGTCCAGAGCTCAACCGAAGAAAGTATGAATAGCAAGAAGAATTAATACCTTTGACAATGTAACCGTCGACACCAAAAGCCTTTCAGACGTCCTTGTCGACAAATGAAACCTTTCATAAAGTAAAACGTGAGCTCAATAACTATTCTGTAACTAATTCCAAGAGAATGAAAATAGAGGTACTTCTAAGGATTGAATCTTTTTATTTAATTTTATTTTTTTCTTTCTGACAAGGTTTCTGCAGACTGAACATTCAAACTGAGAAATGAAATTCATCCTCAAAAAATACTTAACTAAGGCAAAATCAATATCCCCATGACATCTTAATTTATGTTCTTTCTTTGAACCAAAATTAATGATTCTCACCAAAACTTAACAAAAATGTTAGAAATATTATAATCCATACATTGTTGTATTATTATTACAAGTACAATTTTTACGCAAAAACTTTTAATATTATTTTACTCCACTGACCTATTTGACATTATTTTGACTAAACTAAACGTTTCAATTCTATGAAAAGAATCAAATACTTTTTAAACACTGAGTAGATGCCAATGTAGCTTGGCTACCTAATCGCAGGGCAACATATCCAACTGATTTAACTGTGCACCTATGGATTCATTGTTCTAACTAGGGCTGCAAATGAGCTGAGCTGCTCGTGAACAGTTCGCAAGCCGCTCGGTCAACTTCGAGCTCGAGATGTAATCGAGCCGAACTCGAGTTCAAATATTTTAGGCTCGTGGCTTGTCGAGCCATAAATAAATAAATATTATATATATATATATATATATATATATATATACTTAAATTCGAGCCGATCTTCAACTCGAGTTCAAGCTCGAGCTCGAACAGTCGAGCCAAACGAGCTGCTCGAAAAATTGCCGAGCCGAGCTTCAGCACATTTATTATCATATTATCAAACTAGAAAGGATACTACCAAAATGTTAAGCAAGCCAACATTTCTAGAAACAATATAATAAAATGACATAAACCTTAAGATGCATAATTTATAAGTACCTATGATCCCCTCGTTTGGGTTGCAAGCTAGCCAAAGCACCTGTAAAACCCACACCTAGAGCTGGGTAACCTATACAACAAATCATGTAGAAGTTTCAACCAAAACAATGCAGATCAGAAAATAGCAACCGGTTAAAAATGAGTCATTACCCAATTTAGTCATTGACTATAGTTGTTTTTCTCGATTTAGTCCTAAACGTATTTTTGTGCTTAATTGGATCCTCGACTTCAATGGTTTTACCTAATTGAGTCCTTTGTATATGTAGCTTGGTAATTTCCCATCTATTAATACACAATTTAGTCTTCGACTATAGTGATTTTACCCAAATTAATCCTCAATTAGAGAGGTTAATACCCAATTTAATCATCAACTATAGTGGTTTTTCCCGATTTAGTCCTTGATTCTAACAGTCGATGACTCAATTAGGGAAAACCATGGAAGTCAATGACCCAATTAAGCACAAAAAAGACGTTTAGGACTTAATCGATAAAATTCACTATACTTGATGGTATTAACTATCAAAAACAGAATTTTAGGATATAAATTAGAGACAAGTGACCAGGACTGGAAAATGAAGAAATACTTCTGTGTTTTTTTGGTTCTGTTCATACACACCTATATATACATTCAATGTAAGAAAACAAATCCTGAAATTCTGCCACCTAACTAATAGTTTATACACCCTGAAATTCTGCCACCTAACTAATAGTTTATACACTTATTCTGCACAGCACTACTCCAGTCTGCACACCACTACTGCTGTCTGCACAGCACTACTGTTATCTGCTGCACAGCACTACTGAAATTCTGCCACCATTATTTTAATATATCCTCATATTGACATTAACAAGTTAAAAATTGAATGGCAGAGATTCACTCAGACAAATTCTCAAATATGTTCACACAATGGGTTATGCCTTTCATTACTCCCAACCTAATCAAGAAGAAAAATATACCTGGTTTAGAAAGCTTTAGTGCTCGATTATAAGCCAATAATGCCATATCCTCTGCGGTTTGCTGACTAGCTGATTGAGCAGGAACCTAGTCAGTATCGCGCAAAATAAATTCAGAACAACAAAACAGAGCCAGTAACCCAAAAAAGAGCACTGAAGTCATTCAAATTCATCATTTCTAAAAATTGAATTTAAAATAATAATAATAATAATAATAATAAAGTGATTTGACAGAATTGAATTGACCTTGCCAAGCAGTTGGATCATGGACATTCTGGAGTAAGGAACCACGGCTTCAAGTACTGTATTGGAAGCTCCTGGAACCGACATCAACCACCCCAGCGCCTAATCAAATTCGTGTATAAGCAATTCATCGAACACATGATATGCATCTGTGCGCACAAGTGTGAAGAAAGAGAGAGAAGAACCTGAGAAGCTCCACCGGAGATATAGAGGATGGCTTGAGTAGGAGTAGAGTGTATGGCTTCCACCAATGCTCTAATACAACTGTCCATCATCGTCGTCTAAGGATCAGCTTGCCTTTGCACTCATCTAGTCGTTAGATCGCTTTGTCTATTCCCCAGGGCTAAACGATGTCGTTGCACGGAACTAGCCCGAGATTTTCACTATTGGTCCCACAACTATTAGATCATTTCTACACTCAGTCCCTGATTATTAATTTGTTCACATTTAGTTCTTCAATTTACGGTCATCGGTGACCAAATATTTTCGTTGAAAAATGTCAGACAAGGACGGATCTAGAGGGTGACAACGGGAATAATTGTCCTCCGTCACCCCTCCACACCCCCCTTATATATAAAAACGAAATGTATATACAAGTTACTAGATGTTTAGATAATTTAGTTAATTGTTCCTTAAAATTTAATATTATATGTTATGAGATCAACCACACCATCAACACTTTTCTTTATTTTATGCGCCCTTAGTTATAGACAATGACAATTTTGTCCTTCACGAAAATGACAATTTTATCCTTTATGATAATTATAAAATTGACCATGTGTTTTTTTTTTTACTAAAAACTCCCAACCATTGATGAACACTAATAAACGAGTAAAATGAGTCATCACTTTTTACAAGAGAATCATATTCTCATTTAATTATGCTTATATATATATTGTGTGTTAATATTGAGATTTTTTTTTTCATATGACGTGTATACAGACTAGCAAAATAATAAAATAATAATATGACAGAAAACATCATACTCCTACTATATGTGTGTTTGTGTTAGAAAAGTTGATATTTTATGTTTATAAAAGTAATATTGTGCAAAGAATAATTAATATCAAAAGAGGTTACGAAACTAAAATAAGAGATTCTAAAAAAAAAATCAAACAAACAAACAAAATTTTTAAAATATTACTCCATTCCCCATTTATTAGCTATTTCACCAAAAAAAAAATATGAATAAAATTGAATTCTAATGCTTGGTTCCATTACAACTCTTACTATTACAAATTTAGCCTTAAAAATACTTTAAAAACTAAATTGACTCTACAATAATCGAATCTCTTACAATTTTTTTAAAATTACTTATAGTTTAAGATGATGGAGGATGGATAGCTACTTCTTCCTTCTGCACGATTCTCAACCTTTTGACTCGATTCACAAATTCTCTGTTCAAATCAATCCAATTTAAAAAGAAAAAACATTAAAATATGATAAATTATACTTTAGGAGCTGAATTTCTCAAAATAAGAAAAACAAATGTAAACCTTATGAACATATGGAATTAAAATAATATTTGAATTGTTTTAATCAAAATTGTAATATTTATATTTGTTTATTCTTGTTACTTTAATTTATTAATAAATAAAATTTTATCTTTCTTGAGAAAAAAAAAAGATAAAAATATCTTTAAAAGAAAATATATTTCACTTAAATTGACATCTAACTTGTGTTCCATAGCAATTATATATATATTCTAAGCATTAAACTTACTTCCATGGAACATCACCAACCATCCTCCAAATATCATCCCTATCCTTATAAAATAGGGAGAACTCTGAACCATCTTGGAATAGTCTTAGCCCAGATATGGATTGTTTCCCTAATAAACACCAACAAAAACCAATTTCACTAATTTTTTAATTAACATAAATAATTCTAAGTTTATAAAAGTTTAAAATTTTATTCAAAACTATTACACAAATCAAATTTGATTCATTAATATACAATATGACATATTGACATGAGACGATTAACTAAAGCATCAAGACAATTAATTAATACGCTGAAAAATTCTAAGGTGTTGATCGACACCAGTTCTTATTGTACCGAGTACAACTCAACAAACTTTTAGGGTTGTATTGAGTAATATGGGTGCATTTATCCCCATTATACATGGTACAACCATACATACGGAATACAGTTTTTATTGTACCTGGTGCAAAAGACACTTATACTAATTCACACATAACAGAATAACGGCTATCAAACCAAATATGATCTATGTTGCAAAATTCAAGTTTAGAACATACCAAACATGTCTTCTAGTTGAAGGGCAAGGGTGGAGTAACTGATGTGATCAAGAATGCAAATTTTCCTGCCAACAATTACTCCATCCATGTTAACTTTCACATAATCCCACCTCTCTTTTAGTTTGCTTTGAATCCCCTCAGCTTCATTATCATCACAATGTTCAATATAGGCTCTTGGATCCTTCTCAGTCCTTCCATTTCTTATCTGTGGGTGCAGATCCTGCCAATCTATCAGCTCCTCATAGCTCCCTACAATATAGAAAAAATATATATTATTATTTTTCATCTAATTTCTTTTCTTAAAAACAAAGAGTATAGATAGAGTAAGAAAACCCTTAGCAAACACTAAGGTTTTTCGGAGTTCATACCCAAGTGAGACAGTTTTAAAGTAAAGAACCAAACTTTGAACTACAGGTTAATACTTAAGTGAGACTCTGAACTAAAGTATTTCGAAGTTCATACCTAAGTGAGACATTTTCGAACGAAGAGTAAAACTTTGAACTACGAGATAATACTTACTTACCCGCAAGTCAATACTAAAGTACGTATATGAAGCACTACTGGAAATCTCGCTATTTCCCTCCAACAAAAATTGGACGGAAAACATGGGTTATTGGTCGGAAAATGGGTTTCTGGCCAACATTTTTGTTGGACGGAAATGTTGGACAGAAATAGCAAAATTTCCAACAGTGAAGAATCTTTAAGTATTTTGAAGTTCATATCCAAGTCAGACAATTTTGAAGAATCAAACTTTGAACTAGGTATGAGTTACGAGTTAATAATACTTACTTACCCACAAGTATGAGATCGAACTGAAATAAACACAAAAATGTTGAAGTAATTAACCAAGGTCAAAAACCTTACCATGATGTGGGGATGGATGATAAGTCTCAGCAGGGTTTATAACCCTAAGGCTAAGTCCCAAATCAATGATGCTGCCATTATCATCTTCTTTTCCTTGATAGTAAACAGAAGAAGAAAGAGCTGCATGGTTTAGAAGATATCTTGGTGCATTATTTGAGTCCATTGAATACAATTAAAACTATTTCTTCACTTCAAAATACACAATATATTGTTACCCTATACACAAACTTATAACACATGTGTGTATAATATATAGGCCTCTGGGGGTATAAATCTCTGACACAAAACAACAAGGGGAAAGATATGAATTTTAGGTTTGGTAGTTGAAGTGGGGGACATGGAAGACAATAAAGGCATTTTCCCATCATCAATAAGTGAATGGGAAATGAAGATATGAAGTTCTGGCATGGATAACATGCAGGGAGGGGTTGCAAAGGAGCAGAAGAACAAAGGATGGGCTGAGCTGCAAGAAAAGTAGGTCTCATCTGCACCTTGCATCCCTGCAGTGCTACATCTGTGGCAGATGTTTGTATGAGGAAATTAAGAGGGTATGTTATAACACACATTAGGTTATTTTATCTATGGTTTGTACACCTTTTGGATCAAAATGAGATTGTATAGTATGTGTGTATTTGGATTAAAGATATGTCCCTTTTATTCATTTAATAACACTTCATTCTTATTTTTATATTCTTTGGGGCTATGCAATGTTGTAAAAATCGGCCTAGTCGGCCACCTAAGCGCTAGGCACCCCTAAACCGAGACGATTTTAGCCCTATGCGGCTTTTAGTCGTCCAATTAGGCACCATAGGTACCGCGTTGAGCGCCCAACTCGATCGGGTCGATGTTCAACTCGGCCGAGCAGTTTTTTTTTTATTGCTCGGCTGCTCCACTTCTATATTCCTCCAGCCATGTACTCAACTAACCATCTAACATATGTAGTTGACTAGTTTGGGGGATTATAGCAGTCTAACAACTCACATCCCTGAGTGAAAAAATTGGAGACGATATACTCGAATTACTAGGCCGCCTAGGTGCTAGGCACCTCCCGAGGCCCGACTAGCGCCTAGCGCCTAGCGCCTTTTGTAACATTGGTTACATGTGAATTGGTCGACTTTGTTACTACAAGTTTATTGAAAAATTGACATAAATTGTTGATTCATATTCTCTTAAGAAATTAATGTCATATAATTATAGGCTCAAATGATTCTACGGGTGCATAAAAATTCTATTTTTATATTAAAGTACACACATGCAGGTGAAAAAAAAAATAGAGACTTGGAAGCTTAGCTTGCTTTTCTCGGGTTAGAAGGAAATGTGAGTGTTGACTAATATATAAATATTTTCACTTGTTAACAAGTTTGAAATATGTTGTTAGAATAATGTTTATTATGCACACTTCCAAGAGTTATAAATCAATGTTCAAAATGGTTGGGGTTTCAGTATTCTTAATATTAACACTAGTTTTTTGTAGCGCATCTAAGAGTATGTCCATGGATATTTTTTGGGGTTTTATATTGTGTTAGAAGAAAGATGGGTAATGTGATAGAAGAAAGAGAAAAGTCACTCTTCAGCTGAGTTACCATAATTTACATCTTCCCAAATGCTCTATCGGGGCGCGCGTGAGTACCCTTGGAGTTGGGGATTCAACCTTTTGGGAAGAAAATTCATATCATGAAGAAAAATAATTGAGGAATAATTCGTGAGCAGAAAACAACATTTTCCTAAGTTTATGGGTCATCATTCTTGAAAGAAAAGAGCAAATATTCAGGTCTTGGTGGTTTCTTATTATTGCCACTAGAAAGGTGAACAATACTTTATGGCATCGTTTTGAACTTTTGCCTATTGTCTTGAATTTGGATAAAACTTGTAAGTTTTTTGTTCTCTATATTTCTTACAAAATGTTGTCGCATCATATCCCTTCCTTTCAATTTTGTCCACTACCTAACCATTTTTGTGGGAGAAAAGCAAATATGTGACATGCAATATCACCACCAATTTACTAGTATAAAAATCATAACACTTTTTTTCTTTTCAATTGATGTTATACCATTTCAACTTTGATAAATTTAGAAAATTTACTTTTTCTAAATTTATCACCACCAATTTACTAGTATAAAAATCATAACACTTTTTTCTTTTCAAATGATGTTATACCATTTCAACTTTGATTAATTTAGAAACATTACTTTTTTATCACTTGATTATAGTAAATTTTTAGAGAAATTTCACTTGACAATAAGGGTGAATTTTTAAATGTAAAATTCACCTTGACAAATGATAATCACATAACAAAGAAAGAAAAAATAATGATTGAACAATACTATACCTATTTCTAAATTTTACTCTACTTAAGTGGCAGATTCTAGTTCATACCCAAAATAATAATAATAATAATAATAATAATAATAATAATAATAATAATAATAAGAGTAACAATTTTTATTATTTTCTTTTTCTTCTATCAATAAAAATCACAACATGTGACAAGAATTTTACTCGAAATCCATATATCATTTTCCGATTCCATTCTTCACTGGTTGGCACCAATAAACATTTTTACCTACTCACAAATCATATGCTCAGCAAAAACAGCTTAAATATTCTCACACACACACAAAACTAAAAAGTAAACTTGCACAAATTAAACTTTAAAATGTCTATTGGATTCACTAGTCATGAATTGAATGTCCCAATACAGCTTAACAATGTTCACAATCTATCTATAACAAAAACACTCCAAGGCAATTTCTAAGGTACATTCAAGCCAGTGGCTTGAAATTAATTGTATGAATAATTCAGCTTGGTTTGTTAAGGCTGCAGATAAGCTAAACTATCCTGTTGCTTGGAAAATGACTAACCAAATCTACTTCCACTTGCCTCTTTAAGAGAAAGAGATAAACAAGTCCAATACACAAACCAGCTCAGGCTCAAAAACTGAGATTCAAAGCTGGCAGTAACATTCCACGAAGCCCTTAACATTTGCATGTATACACTCCCTACACTGAGAAAGAGTAAATAAACATGATGAAATTGCAAAGGATTAAGTAGCATATACATATATCACATATGTATGTTAAGAGTTGATGAGCAGAACATGTAGTATAATGTATAATATTTGGACTCACCGGTTAAGACATATTGTTGAGGGATACTAGTACAGGCATGATGATGAAAAAGAAAAAAGTGTACAAGACATTACAAGCAAGCAAAACTGCCCGCATCATCGTTACTCAAGTCACAAATCATAACGGCTTAGATATTGGACTATGCAAGGATATATTTGTTCTGCAGCCTGCAATTAACAAAAAGATATCCGAGTTTTCACATTGCAGGTTAAGAAAGGGAGCAGAAAAAAGGAAATTCTAAAAAGCTGTTAACTTTTAAACATCAATCAAGAGAAATAAATGTAAGTTCAGGCATTCCAATTATATGCATCTATATTCCTTTTCCAGTAGAAATCAATGGGAATAAGCGAATAAATACCGAATAACTGAAGAATGGAATACACATACCACACGGCATCCCACTAGGTCATAATGAGCATAATGTGGTCCATCTGGTTCGCCAAAGAGTTTATAGGTGGCTAAGTGTTCAGGAATGACCTTTATAGTTTCTGTTTCGAGTTATTGAACAACAAAAATTGTTAAGAGATGTATTAACTTCATCTATTTGTCATGTGCCAACCACTTGAATACATACCATAAACAGCTTCAGGTGGACAGATTAAGTCACGATCTCCAGCAAGAGCCAAGACAGGGACATTGCTTTTACGGAGATGTTCCTTGTACAAAAATTTACCACTTCTGTCACGAAGTCCCCCTTCTCGGAAAGCAGTTGTCAACTGTAATAGAAGTTTAGCCGGAATCGTACCTGCCACCTAGTCTATCAGCCAAACTTTTGTAGGAAAAACTCAAAGTTCATCATGTTGGTAGGAGTAGTCGAAGTTATAAAATGATATGCAAGAAGAAGATTGTTGTTGCACATTCATATCAAAAGTTTGGTGTTCTCCCTTAGCCAAGTTATTTGCTCAAAAAGTGAATTACCTACTATTTCCATAAGCCAGGTTTGTTTCTAGAGATGATTAGAAAAATAAAATAACCAAAAAAAAAATCAAAATTAAAGAAAAATCGCAGTCTTCATCAATTATCAATTTATCATAAACTATAACCATCAATCACATGAGTAAAACATTTGTCAATTTGTAGATTTATGAGCAGTGATCAACTTATAGGATATTAATTAAGACAAAATAAAATGAATAAGTTCATCTTGAAAATAAAACATCAAGGACTGCTTTTGAATTTCACAGGGAACATCTCCAAAGCCTTGTATGCAAAACACTCGGTAAATTCTATCCTAAAAAACCAGTTCCGTTTCTTATCAGTTTGTATCCTATAACACCAGCACTTGTGTGTGCCTTACCAAGAGAGCCAATACATTAGACCATTAGTTAGCTTTTTCATATCTGAACAATTTGCAATCTCTATGTGATCAATATGAATCCCAGTGCCCAACCTTCTTTACCATAGTGAGAAGATTTACGAATCAAACATGAGCAGAACAACAAAGTAGCAGTCATATTTATGTAAATACTCACAAAAGTTGTTCTGAACAAGCTTTTTCAACAACTCTGGATGCATCATGTCTCCTGCTGATATCATGTCATTGAGCCAAGACAACACATAAGGAGGACTAGATGTCAGTGGATAGGCTGCAGTCAATAATGATCCTAGAGGAACAACAGGTACATTGAGAGCCTGGGCAGGATCAGCCTGCATGTCAAGGTAAGTGAATTTCATGCTTCATGCAGGAGTAAATAGTAATTTCCATCAAACAAGGTAAAGCACAGTCAGACTCAACTTACAAGGGGTAAAAGAAGTCTGAGTGCTGATTTAGATGGTGTGTAATCAAGTGACGATGCCAAAGTTACAACAGCTGCTAATCCTGGATCTTTCCCTTGAGTAGCTTTAAAGAAAAGGCACATTACAAAGACCTCCAAATCACTCTCTAATTATGATTTAAAACATCCAGATCTAAAACTTGATGATATATGTAAAAATGGAAGCACATAAGACGGACCTAAAGCAATATAAACTAAGCACATAGTAGGAAGATATATTTTTCTTGCCAATTTCAAATACAAAGAACATGTCTAAATTATCTTTAAGATTATTAGCGAAGTTCAGGAAAATTGAGCAAATGGACATTTTATCAGGAGTTTCTGTCCAAAAACTAAGAAAAGGCAACATGGCAGCAAAGCAATCTTACATACCAGATAAAATGTTATCTTACCACATCGTGACAACCTTGCATACAGCAAGATTCCTCCCATGGAGTGTCCAATTGCAAGCAATTTTCCATCCTTTGGTTTGGTTTGGGCATTTATATATTCCATCTATAGTTGAAAACACATTTATTATAACAATAATAATAATAATAATAATAATAATAACAACAACAACAACAAAAAACCAACAATACTCCCAAAAACAACAGAGAACTAGAAAATAAAAAATAAAATAAAATAAAAAAACTAGACAACAGAATATAAAAATTGTTAATGAAATTCATCCAAGATTAATAGTCATCCTAATATGAGTGTAGCTTCCCCAAAAAATAGAGAAATGTCACCTCACCGCAGCAGGAACATCCTCTTCCAGGTAGTTGTCGAAGTCCCAATCATATTTGATGATTAAATCCAGTTGTTTCTGAAAATCTTCTATGGTTGAGATTAAACGTTCTTGCAGATCAAACAATGGGGGTGAAACAGAACGTTGACCCTCTTCAATGATATTTACTAGCTTCTGGCTTAGATCTCTTATTTGGCCTGCAACAGTAGAGTTTTGTCTTTTTTCCATCAAACTTTGTAAATTGTTTCTTATCTCATTGAAGTTTTCATATAGGAAGGAATCTTGTAAGAGCCTTGATATTTGATCAAATAATTTAGCAGAAATAATCTTTGATTGACTTTCACTGAGAAAACCAGATAATCTTTCAGACATACGCATGAATGTTTCTGTAAGCCTGGCCACTAATCTTGACTCATCAAATGCTGTTCCTACTTTCATGGGGTCTTCTTTGACCAAAGCTATGTCAGAATCTTCTAAGTTACCATTGACACGTCTTGAATTCTTTGCTGCAGATAAATTCCCATTGGTTTCACTCTTAACAGCAGCCTCCATACGTTCAGACACTTTATGGGCAGACTTCTCAATGTTTTTGGAATCTGATTCATGCAAGCTTAGCCCAGCACCTCGAACTTCAAGAATCCAAGTGTCAAATCCTTGCCCACACATATAACGTGCAAATGATGACTGCAAAGTCATATCATGAAAAGTAAATACCATGAACAAGCCTCTCTCTCCCTAGATCTCAAGCATCATAGTATTTGGAAATAAATGTATGTACAAATGATTTTACAAGAACCAGTTCATATGCATTCCAAACACAATTCAATGAAAATTTGTCAAGTACTTCTAACTGTAACTTATAGAAAAAGCTCCTATACATTTTAGTTTTTATCTCTAAAGGCATGATGTTAAAGGCAAGAAATCTATCGAACTTAGGCAATCTAGTTTGAACCAGCTAAACATAATATGTTTCAAAAATCAAAACTACTTCAACTACCAGGAGCTGTATGTACTCATAGCCATATCACAGTTCAGATAATGTAAAGATTTGCCCAAGGAAAACAAGTATTAATAGCTCTATCTAACCCAGTGCTCAAAATCAAATGAAAAGTTAAGCAAGTTGTAAACTATGACAGAATGGTATAAGAATCTGAGATGACAATTAGGAAGAAAATTTTATTTGCTGTGTCTCTGTAAGAAGACTACTAGTGGCAACAATATTCTCTAGTCGCTGAATTTTCATCATTGCAGCAATTGAAAGAAAGAACATGCATCACATACTGCCATATGTTTTTCTAAGGTGAGTACATTCCATGCAAATCCAAACAATTTCCAGAATGAAGTAGTGAATGACACAGTACACAGTCATGTGATGGATTTTAGCACCAAGTACATACACTTTACACTTTACATCTTATTTCCACCCGTTGATGATATCTATGAAACACCCCTCCAGCCCCCCTCCAACCGAATTACATCAATCAATCATACTAATCTACCAACCACTAGATTCAAATCCACAGGAAAACACAAAAAAAATGTGGAAAGAATAGAAAATTGAAAACTGACCCCGGGAGAAAGATCATATCCGATGGCATTAGTTCCCACACCCGATAACAGCAGCAGCGGATGATTCCTCTTTGGAGCCTAAATCCAAAGCAATCGAAAACACAAATACGCATTTCAGCATCAACAAATAAACAAACTAAAAAGTTTCTGAACAATGCGTATCTTAAATCGTATATCAACATATACACAAATTTTAACCTGCGGAGGAGGAATGTATCGCCAGAGAGCGAGCCGCCAGTCCGAATTGTTAGCAGAAACGTAGTGGAGCTCATCGGCGGTGCACACCGAAGGCTTGCTCGGCAGCTTCTTAGCTTCGACGCTCTCTACCTCATCAATTCCGGCATTATCCGTCGAGAAAGCTCTCACTCTCACTCTCATCCTCTCCGCCGTGGCCGCAGAAGAACCGCGGCACGGAGAACCGAATGCAACGGAAATTGGACCTAGCAGGCGGCGCTGCTGGGGTTGACCGCCGCCGCGGCGGCTTAAGGCGGAGGCGATCTGAATCGCGGAGCGAACGTCGGAATGAATCGTGAAAACCATATTTTCCGGTATTACCAGACGCCAATAAATTGGGGAAAATGGTTTTGCTTGAGTGGGTGAAAGATGAGATGCGTAAACTGTGAAGTTGGAACGGCAAAGAGGCAACAATGGAGAAAACGACACATCATCACCGCGCCATGCCGCCGCCTTCATATTTATTGACTTTTTATATATTTTATATACTTTGCAATTTGAAAATGGACATGGATAAAAAAAAAATGGGTATACACAGAGAATTTTTGTGTCATTTTTATGCAGTTTGAACTGCAAATTGTCTATTAGTGTTCTAAATTTAAATCAATTAACAACTAAAATTATTTTATTTAATTGTGATCTTTTATTGTAATCAATTTTATCCAAATCACATATTTACTTTCTTGTAAACAAAAGTTATTTGTTAATCACTCTCCAAACCCCTTATTGTAGTACAAAGTAAAAACTCTAATTTAAAAATTTTAGTAGGCTGGCCTACCATTATTAATGTTTTTATTAGGTGAATTTGGACACCTAAGAATGAAGATATTGATTGATGGCTTCCTAGCTAGCACGATTTTGTATTTAATTCCTTTTCAGCATTTATTTTATGCAAAAATTCAACTTGACTTTCTAAGTTTTACTTCATACTTTTACTTCTTCGCACAAAAGTTTGATGTTAATACTTTTCTTAGGACTCACAAGATGAATATAACTTATCATATATTATTGTCACGTAATGGATTAAAAGTGATGAAGTAGATAATGAAAGTCCATATAGTAGAACTCTTATTTTATTTTTATCTTTTTTTAGAACTCTTATTTTATTTGATCATTAAATTACAATAATATGACTTTTGATACCAATTATTGAAACAATGAATATCCAGATGTAATTGAAATTTAGAAAAATTGCACTTTTTGTCCATAAGTTATAAGGTAATTGTAGAATTTGTTCATAAATGTTAATCATGCTCACTTTTTGTCCTTAAATTATTATTGACATTGTACTTTTCGTTCATGAGTTATGCCAAAATTGAAAGTTTTGTCCCTAATGTTTTATTAATAAAATGGCGAAAAGTGCAACATCAATGTGTTAGGGACAAAAAGTAAGTATAATCAACACTTATGGACGAATTCTACAATTACTATATAAATTAGGAACGAAAAGTATAATTTTAGCGTGAAATTTGCAAATGTTGTAAAATGAAATGACTAGACCCCACATCTTCATTTGAAAATCAAATAATCAAGAAAAATTATCAACTTTTTTTATACATGGAAAATGAAACACTACTAGTAATAATTACATAAAACCTGCATGGTAAAATTACACCAACTAAATCTGCATGCAAGAAAGAAAATTTTGAATTTTTTAAAATGATTAAACAAAACTTCGGTTCAGTATTGCCCACGACAAGACTAATTTTATATCTCAATACTTATTTTAGATTGACCAAATCCGGATGACTTATTCTTCTTTTATCAATACTTATTCAAATATGCTTTGGGCCTTCTTATGTGGGTATACACTATTAGACTATACCCATTACCCACATAAGAATGGGTATAGTGAAGCTATGCCTGCTAAGGAATGGGCATCTAACACTATTTTTTTCAAGTTCACACTTCACATTCACATCATTTTTCCAAGTAATATTAATTGAGATGTACAAATGTTAATAAGAACAACCACATTGGTTGTAGCCTGACTTGATAAGATTGTGGAGGGATTAATCATGGTGACTCAAATGACCAATAAAGGTTAGATTTTTGTTTAGTGCGCACAAAAAATTTCCTTTATTTTAAAATTTATCACAAGAGATTAAAAATTGAGTCTTACAAGAGTTTAAATACTTATAGATGAGTAATGAATCATTGTTTAATTTCTACGGTATTGTTTTCATTTTTTTTTATTATTATTATGTATCCATGTTCAAACTTCAAACGTCAATTTGCGGCGTGCCGGCGTTGTTTGTACGCTAAACATTTATATGGTATGCTTGGTTGTGCGGAAATGATTTGCTGAATTCAAAAGAACCAACTTTTAAGACCAAACAGTATAAAGAGAAATTAATTTTGGCATTTTATTAAGTATATTTCCTTCTCAAGGAGGTAATTGGGAAGAAAATAAATAGTCCATAGAAAATTAATAATCCCTTCATCCCCATATAAGCAATTAAGCATAACCTCTATCAGCACTTTGGGGCTAGTTCAGCTGATTCGACCAATTACCATAAAGTATTGTTTTAGTAATAGCGTAGGAGTTTGAATCACACTAGGAATTTAAAGGTCATTGAGTGATATTGAGCGATCAGAGGTAATAAAGATTCCATTCTATTGAGAACGTGGGCCTTGTAGAATCTTTGAGAGATCTTAATTGACCAGAGGTAATAGAGATTCCTTGTGACAAGACAACACATTATTATCCTGAGAAGCCTAACATATCACAACCCCCTCTACCCCAAAAAAAAAAAAAACAAAAAAAAAAACCTTCAATCCCATGAATGGACCAATGATTAATGAGTTGCAATAAATTAAAATTGTTGACATGGGGGACCAGAAGTAGTTGGAAAATGATCCTTTTTTTAAAACATTTCATTTGTTAAAAAAAACCATTATATATATATATATATTTTAATTTTCAATCATTATCTAGTCTTAACGCTCAGCTGGTCAGAATGAAATTTTTTAAAATAATTTTTTTTTAATTTTTATTTATTTATTTTCAATCATTATCTAGCCTTAACCTTGAGCTGGTCAGATGCATTTACTAAAAATTTGGGAAGCTTATGCCATAAAAATGGAAGAATTGAATTTGTCCAAATTGGTAAATTGTTCCTTTGGTGGATGACTCGATCCTTTTTTTGGAATGCCTCTTGATGGAATGAAAAGATCAATATTACCATACATCTTTCAAAAAAAATCAATATTACCATACACTAAAAGAAATTTTTAAACAAATTTATAATATTAAAGATATTCTAATGCTACTATAAATTAAAAAGAGGAAATATTATTTTTGTAAATAAAATGATAATTAATTTCAAAGATTATATCAATCATTTCTATTTATAGTAATATATTAGCCCGTGTGAAGTGACTTTTTTAACATTGTAAAATTTTTATAAATTCTACCCTTACAGATGTTGAGTGCACCATTAGTTATCATCGGAGCACTCTGAGTTTTACCCAGTGCAAGTTTAAATTTTGTAATAATTACAAAAATGTCACTATATTTTTTCTTTTTCTTTTTCTTTTTCTCCATATTTTTTAACCGTTGACCAACCAAGATAAACGGATGGGATTGCATGGTTCAAGTTAAGTCGAAACCTAGTAACCAAGACTCAAATCTTGGACTGCGAGATTAACTACCAAGGTGGCAATCAACTAGTCTATGCTGCCTATTTTGCAAGTGGAAGCAATAAACAACATTTATTAGTAAAGGGAATGGGCAATGACACGTTGCAACTTGTAGTAACTGACAAGTGAGTGGACAGGGATTATCAAGGCATAACAACCTTTGTTCCCCTTCTAACATCACTAGCATCATCATCGGACTCATAGCCAAGTGATATCTACTCCACCCTCCTTGTAGTAATATTTGGTGCACCTTGTCCTTTAGGTTGGAAGTCGAGTAGGTGGCCAATGCTGGTCAAGGCTAGTCTGATTTTTAGCCTAGTTGTGAATATTATTTAAATCCATTGCTTATTAAATATAATAATTATTTTTACTCAATTTATAAATGGATATGGTCACGTAAAACTATCAATGATAATTGTACTGCATACTATCTAGTATCTACATGTTGATATGCACCTTAAAATTGTATATTATTATTAAGTAATGTCTATCACATTCAAATTTAAATATTTATCAAACTGGATGAGTGCCTTAGCTCCTATTATACCAACTATGATGTTAACACTCAATATTCAAATAGCAACCCCCCTCCCAAAAAAAATATTCAAATGTTTATCAATCATATATATATATATATATATATATATATATATATATATATATATATATAGTACAAAATATTGATTTTTAAAACAACGGGCGACAAAATGGTGGCGACCATCACACGGTTCACAACGCACCGTCAGAACTCAGAATGCACAAATTACACACTTTCGTTTATGGTTTTTTTTTTTTAATAAAAAATTTTAAATTCTCTCGTCAAAGAATCCTAATGGTGCTTGGTCCATATTTTTAAGTATGAGAATTAAATTCAAATTCGATTCCATATTTATTTACTTTTTTTTTTTTGAATGACTTTTAAATAATTCTAAATGATTTATTTACGTTTTTTTTTTGAATGACTTTTAAATAATTCTAAATGACTTTTAAATAATTCTAAAATGATAGATAGGCATAATAATGGACCTCTAATTTGATTATTTCATTACTTCTTTTACAGGATTTCAACTCAAAACTTTTGCTCTCGTTTAGTAAATGATTTTTGAACATAGCTTTTAACTTTTTAATTAACTTTAACTATTTAATTTGATCGAAGATCAATTTATATACTACCAAGTACCAACTCGCTAATATATACTACTAATCGGTCAAACCAACAAATAATTAATCATTAATTATTGTCAAACAAGGCCAAACAATTGACACCTTGAAAGAAGGTCACAGTATCAGACTCCTGCCATGGTAATAGAGTGAGAGTACTAAAAAAAAATAATAATAATAAAATCCACCCATACCTCATAAGCGGGACTACTTTGTGATTACAGAAAGAATCAAGCAAACATCTACATAATACTGAACATGTGATGTACATGCAGAACCAAAAAGCAAATAAATAAATAAATAAAATCAGAAGAAACTGCCGATCACTCCAAATCTAAACGTCCTACCACCATTCACATGATAATGAAGTAATAAGCATGCATTAAAGTCAGGTAATATGACAAACTGTTGCATCAGAATCAGTAATCAATCATCAGCTCCAAACCTCCTCATGGGCACAAATTATACCATGGACCAGGTCTTTGTATCATGTATCCTGTTTTAAAATGACATTCAGATTATGTGCAGCTAACATATTATGTGCCCAAACACATAATTTATTAACTGAAGATACGTAATATGTTAACTACAGACACATAATTTTTGGACCAGAGTCCACAATGCAAAGTAGACTTGGTCCATGGTATAACAATTGCATCTCATGCTAACCACTTCTACTCTTAACACAATGTCTTATTAAGGAACAATTCAGTGAAAAGAAAACCACATAATACAGCAAACAACATTACAACAAACAGCTGTGTTTTGATCATGAAAAACCCAAATAACAATGCCAAAGTTCTTGACTGAACTAGCAAAATAATTGATGTCGTTTTTCCAAATTCCAGGTCTAATAACAATGTAGAACACAAATAAGGAGAAACAGATTGGACTTTACAGAAGTTGAATGTACATGTATGGCAGTTTGCAAAGAGAAAAACAGATTGGACAATGGGAACAGAATGTTTGCACATGTCTCTCCACAAGGGCAAATTTTTCCAGCTTAGGATACACTTTTGTTAAAGGCAGATCAAAAAAGGTAGACAAGTATATACACTTCCAAGAAAAATATGGTCAAAAGGAAATGAAGTACCAATTAGAGCAAGTGTAAAGCATATAATGACTTTTGGTGCAAGTTAAACATAGAACCATACTGTATATGCAGGCAACTGAGTATTCTATAGAGAAATGTTAAAGAGACCAACTATCAAGTTATTACATGTTATCAAAACAGAACCATTCAGCTACTGTTTCTATCTAAGCAAGCTACTGTTTCTATCTAAGCACCACTTGTAAGAAGTGAAGATAACATGATAGAAGTTCAGAATCGCTCAAAAAGATATAAACAATAAGTTTCCGATACCACCTATGCATAGCATATACTACTTGATATGAGGCACACAACTCTATCAAAGTGATTGGCCATCTAGCCATGTCATCTCAAGTATGGTTTAACACAAAATAGAAGAAAGAAATGGTCAGATCGGAATGGTCATAAACCTTGAACAGACAAAATAACTATACAATTTCAAGCTTAAGTTGCAATCAGTGTATCACATTTATTCCAAAACTGAAACATAGAAATGGGTAAGTATCATGAATTATAACTTCACATATAAATTATGGACCACTATTACTTTCACAGTTTCACAGTAAATAATAACATTACATACAAGAAAATAAAGAATACCAAAGTTAATTATAACCTTTAACAAATACATATCGCATTCCAATAGTAACAATAGAGCAAACGTTTAACACAATAAATTCAAATGTAAACAAACCCATGGCTGCAAAACTGTTTCTTCATGCTGCAAGTCACCTTTCATCACAATTCAAGCATGCTGATTGAGGTTTTCTGTAGGAAGCTGCGAAGAAGCTTCAGGTATACCATGGACAGATTTCATAGTTTGGTATTGAGCTGACATCTGGGGTGCAAAAGGCTGAGTATAGTATATCTGTGCATGTGTGGGATCAGTAAAAGCATAAGCATAATTTCCAGTAGCAGCAGATGTAGGTACAGTTGACTGAGATGGGTGATGGATCTGAGTGAAGCCAGCATACTGTGGGAGATGCTGGCCAGGAGCAACCTGAACCAATTGTGGAGCAACTGCAGTTCTATATGAGCCAGCATTCATTTCAGGTTTAGAGGCAGGAACGTTTCTAGGAGTATTATAGTCAGAAGTAGGAGGGACAACTGTAGTTGCAGGAGGTGTTTGAGGACGGGTAGAAGCTGTAGGAGAAGGCTCACTAGTTTGTTGCACGGGCAAGTTGTACGTTTGTGTAGGTGTAGGCTGCTGCACAAAGTAAACTGGAAATTGATGCTCAAGAGCAGGATGTTGAGGATGATGATGCTGCTGCTGAGAAGGATATACAGGGTAATAGGATGAGATTGGCATTGCCCCTGCCGGGATATGGTGGACAAACTGCCCAGCTTGAACATATTGTGGATGTTGATGTTGATGCAATTGTGGATGGTGATCAAAATGACCTGGCAACACATAACCAGAATCCTGAACTTGCGGTTGAACCTGAGCCCTACTATTTGGATCACTGATCATTGGATCAACTGGATTAGCTGAAACCCTAACCCCTGGCTGAATTTGCATCATAGGATCTTGATAAATGTACTGTTTTGGCCGAGACAATGGATTTGATGCACTACCCTCGCTGGACCAAACAAAATCCCAATTCAGATAAATTATATTGCTACTTTTGACATTTTATCAAAAAAACACATAGAATTCAAGATAAAGATGATCATAAACTAGAACTGAGACCAGTAAAGGGTATGGATTTTTGGTGTACCTTGAAACCGACCCCGGGGAAGGCAAGTCAGTAGGCGTAGGAGGTTTAGGCTGCATTTGGGGAGGCTGCTGTGAAGGTTGTTGCTGCAGTGGTGGCTTTGAGTAACCAACAGGGACACCGTGCTCCGATCTCTCATCATCAGAATAAACTCGGCTAGGATACTCCCCACCTACCGCCACTGGTGGCGCCGGAGGTGAAGTCAATGCCGCAAAACCCCCCTCCTCTTGTTTTTGTTCCACCTTGGCTCCGGCCCCAGCCCCAATAGTCATCTGTGAGAAATGCTCCTCGATTCCCACTCTGTGATTATCCTCCACGCGCACTCTAATCGGCGGTAAATTCCCCAGCGGAGGAGAGGATGATGTCGAGTCGAAAGACGATGTCATTGCCAACATAGGCGAATCCGGCACCGAGTGAACGTCTTGAGCATTCACTTTCGCGTGGTTTACACCGCCGTTTTTAATGTTTACCGAACCATCCGGCAGAGGCTCCGCATCTTTTCCAGTAGAATTCCCGTTTCCGATATCATCGTCCAGTCCGAGAAGGCAATTCACCGATGAAGATTCGGAGAGGACTTTTGTGGAAGTGGAAGTAGCTCCATTAAGCGCGTTGAGAAACCAGTCTTCGGACTTGGTTGAGCTCTCGAGAAGCGACCCGATTGACGACATCGTGTCGGACTTTGAAGGAAAGAGGAATAATCGGAGGCGAGATGTCTTCGTACCGTTTGAATTGGAGTTGATGCGGTCGTACTCATCGATCATGTTCTCCAGGTCTTCATCCGTGGTGACGGAGATTAAGGAGTCGAGGTCCTCGTTGGGGAGCTGGTACTTGAGCGAGAAGGAGCGGCCATTCAGGAGCGTTTTGGAGAGGCGGAGGGAGAGGTCGGAGAGCGACGAGTGCCGATCGGTGACGATGATCCTCGTATCGCCGCCGACGTAGCACAGCGACTTATCGTGCGGCCGCGGAACGATGTGGCCGCCGTAGCTGCACATCAGCCGGAGCTTTCCGCCGCCTGGAGCCGCCGCCGCGGCGTACGGCGGCGGCTCATCCCAATCAGTGTTGCGTGACCGCGGCGACGAGTCTATCGAGTCAGCGTAGTTGACATGCGTTGGCGGCGGCGGCGGAATCTGCGGCTGTTGTTGTCCCGCCGCCGCGACCGCCGCCGCGGCGGATGAAATTGGTCCGCTTGAGAGAGGCGGAGTATCCATAGACGGCCGCAGAGGATTTGGGCGAAATTTGTTAAAAGGGGGGTAAGAGGTTTCGCCAGGCAGGATGTGTCTTGTACTCGAAATTCTCCAGCTGTTTTCCAATTTATTTTATTTTATTTTTTTTACATTTTCTTTTAAATCTTCAATGGATAGATTCGTAAATTGCATTAACACAACAAAACTTTTAGTAATTAAATTATTACCCTTGTGAACTTTAAAATGTTAGATTCATCCCCTACACTTGTAATTTTTTGGATCAAAGAGAGGAGAATCTAAGTAAATTATTGTGTTGATCACGGTTCAAAATAACGTCACTAAATTTATTAGTTAGAATAATGTACATTATGTTTTAGAATAATGAATTTTGGAACAAAATAATGTATATTATGTGTTAGAATAATGTATTTTATGTGTTAGAATAATGTATTTTATGTGTTAATGTACTTATGAATTAGAATAATGAAACTTCTAGGTAAGATAATGTACATTATGTGTCAACCTTACTGGTACTCTACAAGAACTCTTCTTGACTTCGGAATTCTCAACCGATCTTTTAGTAATATTTACAAAATGCGTGTAAGAGATTCGATCAATTCTTTCCAGCTATTGTTTTGATGAATTTTCATGTTTGTCAAGCTATTTACAACACGGTTTTTTTTAACAATAAGGTATGATATCTATATTTTATGAATATTAAAAGTTGTGTTTTTTTTTTTTTTTGAATTAAAAAGAATAAAAACTCAGAGAAAGAAATACTTGCATCTCATGATGATCCTTTTAGCGTTCAGGACTCTTACACAATCATCATTCAAGACTCTCTGAATCTTGAGATGTAGTTTTGCCATGATATTCCAATTGCTCGGTTAGACAATCGTTAAACTAGTCAAAATGTCAACAATATAATTTAATTTTGTTAGTAATAAACATGATTTTCCACAATATCACAATCTTTACCCACTCAACAGAAGTCTATAACTATGACCCTACTTTGAATCTAATGAAAACTCATCATTCTTAAATTTGAATATGGTGGTCACCAATTAAGTTAACAATGAGTTCACCAAACTAAATATTTAAAGTGGCACATAAAGTTATTGTCAATTACAGATTTGTTGTTTTATCCCACATATTTTGGAGTTCCACTCGAAAAAAGTAGAAATTGGAGTACTAGACATTAAAAAGATTTTAAATAAAGAACATAGAGTTAAAAAATAATAAAGTTTTAAAGTCAAATGTTGCGATCATTATTGTATGGACCATACTATTAAATAATGAGCATTCAATACACAAATAATGTATTTTCAGTATATTAAAATTTTACATTGTATTCAGAAAAAGTACATTATTTTGTATAATTTATATTCTTTACACAAATAATGTACTTTTAGTATATTAATTAAAAATATACTTTTTATTCTAATCCACAAGCATTGTGTGGACCATTGGCCACACAATAATTTGCCTAAATGTTGTCAATAAAATTACATTTAGAGGAAGTTTGGTATTTGTTTCATCTATTAAATTTCTGGAAAAATGTTTCCAAATAATATGTTCGATAAAAATAACTTTACAATGGTCTTGTGGTCTAGTGGCATTTGGTTGCACCCCATGTTGGAGGGGGCAGGTTCGAGCCTCAGGTAGGTTTATGAACAGATACTACATTGTAACCGAGTCAGTAATACTCAAAAAAAAATTATAAAATAAAATGATAAGAACATATATATTAGATTGAACATTATTTTATGAGTTAATTATTGAAATGATCCTTAACTATAGTAGAATTATTAATTTGATTGTTGACTTTTTTTTTTTTTGTCTAATTTAATCTCTCAACTTTAAAAATCTTAACTAATTTGATCTTCTGCTTATTTAGCCGTCAGACATTCGAAGCCATTTTGTTCAATCTAATTTGATCACATGTACCATTTCCTCTATTATTAAACCGAATAGTTAATTACCGAAATAGTCCATTAATTATAGTAAAATTATCAATTTGGTCCCGAGTAAACAGATATCTGACGGCTAAAGAAATGGATGACCAAATTGGTTAATATTTTTTAAATTGAGGGACTTAATTAGGCAAAAAAAAAAAAAAAAAAAAAAAAAAAAAAAGGAGGACTGGTAAAACTTACCTGTTACAATATATTATATTTAAAGAAAAAAAAAAAAACAAGTCCCTCTAATATTCCGAATTAGTCATTTTAATCCATCACAATCTTCATTTTTTAAATTAATCCTTAAAACTTAAAAGTGTTGTTTGTGTGATTTAACTATTTTAGTCCCTAATGCAGTAATGCTAATACCATTTATTATCTTTGGTTTATCATTTTATAAAATCTTAATTATTAATGTTTTTTTTAGAACATTAGTTATTAATGTTAGGGTCACACTTGTGTGAGACCGTCCCACAGATCCTTATTCGTGAGACGGGTCGAGTCGGGTCAAATAAACATGCAAATGTCATACTTATATGTGCAAATGTCATACTTATATGCTCAAATATAATACTAATCAAGAATACAATTTTTGTTACTTATAAGAGAAAAAGTAATACATTTTTCATAATAAGTAATGTTAACAAGTGCCCCTTACTTATAAGGGCAAATATAACACTTTTGAGGGAAAATGTAATACTTTTAAATTGAAATGTAAAAGTATTGTATTTTCCCTTAAAAGTATTACATTTGCCCTTATAAGTAATAAAAATTTTATTCCGGATTAGTATTACATTTGAGCACACATAAGTATGACATTTGTGCATATAAGTATTACATTTGCATCTTGATCCGACCCGACTCACGGTGAGATGGTATCACACAAGTTTTTGCCATAATGTTATAGTTATGGTAAAATCACAGTTCCCTTTCAAGTCCTTATTTCCGTAATATGAGAGGGAGATGATAAACGGAGTAGAAGCAATGTGTTTGGTAGGAGAAGAAAACCAAGTTGTGTAGGTGGTGAAGAAAAATCAATATAAGAAGTTGTTCTTGTACTATAAGCTTGGCAATGGAATGATTGCATAAAATTGAGGTAGAGTGTAATTTTTTTTAAAAAAATAAAATAAAATAAAGAGAGTGCTAAAGTAATGGGATGAATTTGAATTAATTCAATCAAATGAGGTCTTTTTTTTTATAAGGCTCGCTTAGAAGACTTCATACGGCAGAGTCATCCTAGGGCTAAAAAACTTGAGTCAGATTACCTTAGCTCATCAAGGTCATCTTGACATTGTATGATAGTTTAATTTGGAGTGGACGAACTTGACCTAGCAAGGTCATCTCGACAACTTGAATGAGTTCAAACCTAGTGAAGTTAATGGCAAACTCTAAGAGAAGCATGCTAAAAAAAAATTTAGAACGATAAGCTCATGAAGGCTAGTTTAAAGTTGTTGTAATCCGACTTAAGGCTTATTAAGCTCAGCAATCTAATATGTCTTTTACTGTGCTTTTCTTAGAGTTTGTTATTAACATTACTAGGTTAAACTCTCAGACTTTAATTATTAATGGTTCTTTAGATATTTAGTTTAGTATCAGTACATCAAACTCTCTTAGGAAATAAAATATTTTCTTTTCCCTTTATATTTACGTACTCTATATCTTATTAATTATGTTATTAGCCTTTCTCTAATTTCAATTAAAAAATAGAAATAAAATAAAATTGGTATGATAGTTCCATGTAATATTATCCATGACAATTTAATTTCTTAACTATTTTCTTTTCGAAATAATAATAAATGAATCCTACTTTTGTTATAGGTGCCATGGAAGTTTTAAAAATAATATTCCAAAACTCAGAGGAGAAAGAAATCACAAAAATTATTCAACTTTTCTCATATGTAACGGTTATTTAAGAGTCATTAATGAATGACTAAAATATGTTGAAAAAAGAATTATACTTATAAAATTTATTAAGTGAAATTATAAGTCACGAAATAGTAAATTTAGTATAGTCAATAGGACCAGTTTGAGCATTAACTCAATTCAAAATTATTCATTGGTGTATGATGTAATAATCTAATTGGTTCCTTAGCCAACAAGGGCAATAATGGAATTTCACATAATTCTAGCCACCTAATGCCATCTGCAATAGTGTGAGGTTTTTGATGAGATTTTGCAAGTGTGATTAAGAAAGAGAAAATAAACGTGTAGGAAAAAAAAAACAAAATCAAAATTTGTAAAATAAAAATAGATTTACGCGCTCATGCGGGATAGTTGCGCCTTATGCAAGGTGAGGCGCAACTCTCCACTCCAAAGGTTGGCCCCACATTTTCTTGAAAAAAAAAAAAAAAAAAACTCCACATTTGCAATAGAGCCTTGCACATTCTTTCTCTTTTAAGTTGGCATTTTTAGTCTCAAAAATCGTGAAAAAACTTCAAATGGGAATGGCCTAAAGGACATAATGCTCTTGTTCTATACATTTAAATAATGCGTTTTTTTTTTTGAGTGAATGGAGAAATCGCAATTATTATTCAAGAGTATGCATTAGATAAACTCCGCATTGTGACTCTAACAAACATATGTTTTTACTTTTATTTATATAATAACTATTATTTTATTATATGAGATATTATATGCAATAACACAAGAGCGAACGTTGACAGTCGTCCCTAATGTGGTTGACTCCTGGTGAGCATTGAAAACAATGATTTTATCACTTAATAAACCTCTAAATCATTGGTAATCTATCGCTTTCACTATCTTGTTGGTCCAAGTATAAGGCCAAGACCCAGGAAATTTTGCCTTCTACTAAAAGAAAAAAGGACAGATATATAAGCCTATTTGGTATAGTTAGCTTATCCGTTAATTTTGATTTGTTTGACCACTATTAACTGTTTGACTTGATTAAATAACAAAAATATGAGCGTTTAATTAAATAATTTTTTGTAATAGTTTATTGTTTCAAAACGCTAAAATTAAAAAAAATCGCTTTTAATAATTTTTTATTAATTTTTTAAAAAAAGCATTTTGCAAGCAATCAACTAATAACCTATTAACTAGCCAGACTCACAAAATCAATAAGCTATTTACCAACCACCCGAAGCAAAATTCAAGTTTAGGAGGACAAGAAATAATGATATTTCATGACTTTTTTTTATAGTCGCAAGTTGCAAGATTTGGCGTGAAAATGCCGTTACCGACATCATCTAAAAATCTTGTTAACTGTTGACGTTAATCCAGGATGCTAACAATCCCCACGCGCTCGCTAATCCCTTCCAACATTTCTAAAACTTTTCACTTTCTCGTTTTTCTTTTCTTTTTTTCCTCTAAATTTTCTTCATCTTCCTCAAATAAATAAATTTTTTTAAAATAAAATCTGTACCCATTTTGAGGAATTCAAGCCTAGAGAGCAGCCCACTGGTTCAACTACTGTGATTGTTTAGTTACAGCGGTCCCATTATATACAGTTCTTTGTCTCTATAAATCACTCAGAAACAACAACAAAAAAATCTCAAATTTGAAGATATCTCTTTCATTTTCATGACTAGCAGCACTATATGGTGCTTTTAAGATAAGGTTTAATAATGCTTTTTGAATCATAATCTTATCTTTATTATTCATAATTCAAGCACTAATTATCAGTTTTGCTGCCCATACTGTTGGGTTCTGAAGAGTCTATCGCACACTCTTTATTTATTTATTTATTTATTTATTTTTAATTTCCTTTTCTGGGTGTTTTTTTGTTCTTGGAGTTTCAGAATCTTTGTATGTGTTTGTCCTGAGAACCTAAGATTCAGCAATGGCTTGGAGGAATAAGATGCCCAATTTCAGAGATATGATTCAGGTTTTTGTCCTTTCCCAATTGTTCCTTTTTATCCTGTCTTGTAAATTATTAATTAGTGCCTTTTTAGTATAGAATTTATGTTATTGTTTAGTGTTTACACCATAAATTTCCATAATTCTTCAAGTGTACACTAAACTGGTGTGGTTAATTCAGTAAGAAATCTGTAATTTTCAGCTTTCAATTGCCCAACACACCTCTTTGAAGTTACTTCATTGTAGTGGCAATAAAAGGGATGACTTTCCCAGTTCTGCAGAAGTAAGCAATGGTAGTTTTCAGATTCATAGGCTTGGGGTTTGGGTGGGGTGGGGTGGGCTGGGGGGGGGGGGGG
>NC_044929.1:1027059-1075430 GCF_003576645.1 Ipomoea triloba | reverse complement strand
GGGGGGGGGGGGCGGAGGAGTTTATGTTCTTTGAATTACTAGCATATATTTGAACCTGGGAGGTGCGGTTGAGTAGAAGGGACTCATCGATCCTTAACCAAACGTCAACGTATTGATCCTTGGCCTTGGGTATGGAACAACCTTAAATCTCAAGGCCAGCTATCCCACCCTTAGAGGTGCCTTCAATTCAGCGAGAGGATTAGCCATTGTGTCTGGCGGTGCCTTCAATTCAGCGAGAGGATTAGTCATTGTGTCTGGCGGTGATTATTCAATGGTAATTTTCAGGTTTATAGGCTTGGGGTGGGGAGTGGAGAGTTTATGTTCTTTGAATTACTAACATATATTTGAAAGATGGATATTGGCGAGGCAAAATCATGAGTCCTACGAATCATGGTTCACATATGTATTGTGTTGATTTCTTTTGATTTCTTGTGTTGATTGAATGCATAAGTTGCTTGATGTTGTTTTCTTTTTCGTTTTTTTCTGAATTTTCTCCGTTTTGATTCGAACTGAACAGGGTGCACCAGATGATGTCGAGCCGGGATGCCAGCATACTATTCAGTCCCACGGTTCAACGCTTGCGTGGGATCACAAACTAGACTGGCTCATAATGCTGCTGCTTTTGGCTATAGAGGTTGCCCTCTACATCGTCGGTCCGTTTTATCGTTTTGTAGGCGTGGACATGATGACGGATCTTAAATACCCCATGAAAGAGAACACGGTCCCTGTTTGGGCTGTTCCCGTGAGTATAACATATGAGTAACTGTTAATTTGTTTATGCCAATGATGCAATTATAAGTCCTGTTTTAATTTTGTTATATATTTCCTAGTATTTATTAAGAAAGTTCGATTTGATCGATATGACATGAAAATAACTAGTCAGTGTTCTGTCCACGAACAGATATATGCAGTGCTTATGCCTATTCTCATCTTCGTTTTCTTCTATATCCGAAGGAAGAATGTCTACGATCTGCACCACAGCATACTAGGTAATTTACTCGGTGTGGTGCGTTTTATTAGTGGAAATCCTGAATGTTACGGTGAAATGAAATTCTGCACTTGTAAACCCTAAGGATTTCTTGAGTTTCTAATAATTTCCTTAAACACTAAACTGCAGGGCTTTTATTTTCCGTGCTTATAACTGCTGTCTTGACGGATGCAATTAAGAATGCGGTTGGCCGGCCTCGACCTGACTTTTTCTGGCGTTGTTTTCCGGATGGACGAGATGTAAGGAACCAGAAGGCTTAGAAATCTGTCATATTCATTGACACAATAATTGCATCGGTCTGTATGGTACCGTTTATACATACATACAACTGTTGTATGTATGCACGCGTGTGTGTAACTTCCACAGGACTATTCGTGAATTAACGAATTACGTGTGGTGTTGAGGATAGAAATCATCAAAATTATCCAGATCGATATGCTTTCTTGACTCTATTGTTGTACTTATTATTGGATCTTTGTACTCGTTTCAGCGATATGATCGTTGGGGCAATGTGGTATGTCATGGTAATGAGAGTGACATAAAGGAAGGGCATAAGAGTTTTCCAAGTGGTCATACTTCGTGTAAGATTTTTTTATTTTTGTTTTTATTTTTTAAAATACCTTCGAGACGGTATAATTTGGGTTTCATCAATGTTTGTTGAACTGGAATTGTCAAAGAAAAATAAAAATCCCTTTCATCTGACAAAGATTGGTTGTTTTACAGGGTCCTTTGCGGGGCTAGGGTTCCTTTCTTTGTATTTAGCAGGGAAAATTAAAGCGTTTGATCGCAGAGGCCACGTGGCAAAGCTATGCATCGTTTTTCTTCCTCTTCTCATGGCGTCTCTCGTCGCTGTTTCGCGTGTGGACGACTACTGGCATCATTGGCAAGACGTGTTTGCTGGGGGTCTCTTAGGTTTGTTTCTCGTTGCTCGGTGCATATATAACTCAAGTAATTATGGGTTTCCTTTTACTCTCGTGTATCTTGCTTTCAGGTCTTGTAGTCGCAACATTCTGCTATCTCCAATTTTTCCCACCGCCATATCACACTGAATGTAAGCCCCGTTTATCTCCTCCCGTTTTACTGTCTATACGCATACTAAAAATTATTTGCCCTTTTTGACTATAGTTGTGTTTTGTCGTACTTTCCTAAGGCTTTCGTTTTTTCGTGATCCTTCTTCTCCCTATCTACTTTTGGAATTTGGATTATTATACATAACGTATAAACTCTTTAGCTAATAGCCAAAACATGCCATCGTTTTCTTGTGCTTATTAAGAGGGCAACTAAGTTTACGAAGATGATTTTAGAAGACACGAAACAAACATCATAGTAGCATCAAATAAAGCACACACGAACCACTCCCTCATAAGATTATCATCACATTCTAGTTTCTCAAGTGTTGGAAATGATTTGAAATTGCACTACATGGGAACTGAATGAATCTCGAAGGTGAAATGGAGAAACGATTTGATGTTAGTTTGTGTTAAGAGTTTACATTGATAATACTAGTTAATTGATTGGATATTTGGATTCAGTCTTTTAGTGTGTTTTGGCATAGGTGCATTATAGCCCAGTTGAGTGACCTTGAAACTAGGAATTTATACTCTCGAGCCTTAGTTGGTATTGCCAAAGGGTTTCCGGGTGACATCTTTTGAAAACCGAAACAAGACTCATTTTTGGTAAAAATGGAAAACCATCGAAACCAAACTAATGTTTTCGGCTTCGATTTAGGTTGGTTGGTTTAGTAGCATAACGGTTGGTGTTTTGTCGTGCCAACAGGTTGGCGTCCCTACGCATACTCCCGAGCAGTGGAAGAGTTTCGCAGTCATTCACAAGCACATGCCGGTGTTGTTAATGGACCAAATATACAGTACCTAGAGCTGCCCGCACCAACAGCAGATCAGCAAACGAGCAATCCCTCCGAGGATGTGGAGCATGGCAGAACGCGAATACTACGAGACGACAACCTTTGATTGGGTCGAAGTTTCCAGGGTAAATTCAATAGTTTCTTGTGAATATTCTTCAGGTAAGAATTTCACTTCTACATTGCTAAAAGAATGGCAGTGAAGAAGCTTGCAGAGAAATAGCCTTTCTTCTTTCTTTGTGTAAGAAGTTTAGAGCAGAGTGGTAGTGTAATGTGATCATGGGACCAACTGAGGTTGAAACATGAACACGTAGAAACAGTTTGTGTTTTTGTTTACTTATGTTGAATATAATAATATAATAATGATTGTCTTGAATAAGAGTAAGGAAAAAAGTAAGGAAAAAGGTATTCAGAATGTTTATAATTCAAATTGTGTATCATTTAAGTCTTTTGTAATTTCTCTCTTGTAAACTCATTTAATTGATTAATAAAATTATATAATATCACTCTTTATTAAATTAAATAGTTGAATGATTTAAATTTAAACGTTATGTAATTTGTGATTTATATGCCTTACAAGTTACAAATATAAATAAAATTATTTTTCAGATGAAAATATCATTTAAGAGAATAATTTAAAATGATGCTATTTTTAGTGTATAAGATTTATAGTGATTTTAATGAAGAACCGTGTGAACTGTGAAGGAGTGTTTTCCTCCTTTTAAAAATGAATTGCTTTCGCTAGAAGGAGGGCTTGAACCTCCGACCTTGTGGTTAACAGCCACACGCTCTAACCAACTGAGCTATTCCAGCTTGTGTTTACAACATTTCAATTAACATATTTATATTATTATAATTTTATTTTGAAACATTCACAAAAACAAGGATGTCATTTTTTGAATGGGATTAAAAAAAGAAAACGTTCAAATAAGTAAATAACCAATGTGAACTTAGGAGGATATCTCATTTGGGCATGAAAGTAATTTGAATATTATTGACTTTTTTTTTTTTTTCATAATCCTAAACCTCAGGCCACCATAAGTTTTTAATTAGGTTAAATTTTAATTTTTACATTTTAGGACACAAATCTTTCTTTCTTTTTTGTTAAATATTATTTTTTAAAAATTATTTTTAAAAATATTTTAAAATTAGGTGACATGTTAGAAATTGGGAAAACCTGAAAATTGAATGAATGACATTGATAGAGAATATCCATCTGGCTTGGAGTTAGTACAAGCGGTCAAGGTTTGGTATGCATCACAGCTAGAGCTCAAATCGACCGACATCGACTGAGAACAATATACTTCTCGACCTTTCCCGAAGGGCGACCTCGTTGGTCTGTCCTCGGGACCTCTCCGAAACAAGTTCTTATTATCTTATCTAACATGGCTTAAACCGACCTCACTACCTTGTTCCCACATAAATCATCCATATATGAAGGAAAGACATCTCACTCCATGCGTGCGGTTCTAACCGCGCTACGATCGGAGCCTGTGCATGCACTCCACGTACCTAGCATGCAGAGGGCTCGGAACTTGTCCCCTAGCTACACTATAAATACTGCATTAATTGTAAGAGAGTAAGGCTTTTGGCTGTGTTTGGAAGCTATAAGGGAACTCGGGAACTTCGGACCCGCTGTCACATCACTTGAGCCCATTATTGAACCCAAGATATAATTTGGCCAAGTATTTTAACATGGACCGACCTTAAGTGCGTAGCCCATAGCTTATATGGTCGGCATATACTTTACCCGGCATGAAATGAGTTTAGTTTAGGGATTCAATTGTATTGTTTTTTAGGTTCAGTGGTCTAATTGAATTATCATGCGTAGTTCGATGGTTTATTCGACCTTTATTCCTAAGTAGTGAATGAATACTTATTTTTAAAAGTAAAAATATTCATTTAGTATAGAAGGGAGAAAAATTATTACTTTTAAAATAATTGAAGGGCTAATATGGATATAAGAATAATTTAGAAAAAAAAAGGTATAAACCTATAAGTGAAAAGTATTATTTTTTGTATAATTTAAATATTCTTCTGAAGATCCACAATACCAGTAGGACAATTCTACAATTTATACATGGTATAGCAATTTACAGTATTTCACGTCGCGGAGTATAAAACAACCCAACCAGTCACTCTCGAGAGCACAGACTCAGAGAGAGAGAGAGAGAGAGAGAGGGAGAGAGAGAGACAGAGAGAGTACGGAAGTTCATCCATGGTGCGACTCTTCTTCGATAAGCTTGCTCTCTATGCAATTCGTGCCTTTCTCTACAGTTTTATGAATTTTTTTTTTAATTTTTTTTTTATTGTGAATTCAAAAATTCCCCCCCAATATGGCAGGACGACGAGGAATTGGAGCCGCTCTTCGATTACCACCGCGTGCAACCTTACAATGCCATTTTCCTTGACGGTATGCGCTCTCTCTCTCTTGCGTTTGTGTATGCTTGTTTAAGTTTCTAACTTTTTTCACTGTTCCTTTTGAATTTGGAAGATGATAGTCCAGATTCATCGCCAGTAGCTAATGCGAAAAAGCGGAAAATTGACACTTCTGTTGTAAGAACCTTGAACTCTTTACGAACTCGAGTACATTTGTTTGAATTTGACTATATATCTGTGTGTGTATTTATTGTATTTGATATTAGGATGAAGAGAAACAGGACAATAAAGATGTAATTCAAGTAATAGATTGTGAGGAAAAAGAAGAGGAAGATTGGCTGAAGCTACCGACAAAGATTTCAGCTGATACTGTAAAGATGCGCGAGAATTCAACCATAAGGGAAATAAGGTATTCACAGCAGTATATTAATGTTGCACATTCACATTTATTTAACCTAGTTGGTTGTAAATTGTATTGTGAATAGGTTTAAGTCTGTAGTGATGTTATGATGGAAATAACTAAATTCTAATGTTTTATCAGGTGGAAAAATCCTGTTTCATACCAGAGTGATTTATTGAATCAATAATTATCTATTGTTGTATTTTACTGTATGGAACTATGCTTTTCACAAAAACCATCAGCTTATTGACCCAACCAATCATATAATTTCCAATTATTTTTAATATTATAGGTGAGGAATTAGAAAAAAAAAACACTGTTATCTTTTCAATAAGCATGTACCGAAGAGAAGATACCTCCCCTATGATTATTATTTTAAAATGTTGTGCATTCGCTAAGTAGATAGCTCTCTACTTTCAGTCTCTTTTAATATTATAGATGGCTGTTCATAGGTTAAAAAAGCAGGAGCTAGCATCCCTTGCTGAATCTGCAAAGGATGTGCTACGAGATGTTGAGGATTCTGTAAAAAGAGATCTTAGCACTTCATTGCAATCGAGTGAAGGAAGTGTTGCAGTGCAGCAGACAAAACCTTGCAGTGAAAGGGCTAAAATAATTATTTGTTTTCAGGACAAGGATGGCGCCAAACAATTCCTTGTTTTCATGGTATCATCTTGCTACTTCCCCTTGAAAATTAAAGTCTGCACATGGCTTCTGCATGTCTGTTATGGTATCATTAACCATATAATGCTTGAAAATGAGGTTTTTGTTGGATTTTAATGCCCATGCTGTGATTCCTAAGCAATGGAAGGTTAAGATCTTAGATACTTTTCTATATTTTGCAGGTGCGAATGTCTTGTATAGTTTAACCATACAGTTAATGTGTCAAGTTTCAAAAACTAAACATATTTGATTGTTTTTTCTCAAAGTGAAGTAGGGACCCCTTGTTAGCACCAGACATTTAGCCAGCATGACCTTGATGAACTTCACTTCTATATGTTATAACAACCTGAATGCTTCTAATATAACTATGGAAGGAAGTAATTTGTAGTTCAAATTTTCAAGGTATTGCTAGGACAGTGAGATGTCAATCTGTCACATGGTCTTAGCCTAGGCAGTGCTGTAAAAATTGCTAGGCGCCCATTGGGTGTTTGATGTGTGCCTAGTGGCTAGCACCTAGGCCACTGATGCAGGGCAGGCTGGGGACATGGATATGATGCAGGAGGCAACAATACTTTTATCAATTATTTAATAGATATTTTAGTTAAGAGTAGAATTGCTTAATAGTTGGTTGTCTTAGTCTTTTAGGTGTTCTAAGTTATTTGATTCAATTAGAAGTCTTTGTCTAATGATTATTAGTTATTAGAGTCTTGGATTAATGGGAAGAAGAATTTTAAATCCCAAAAGGGGACTAAGGGAGTTTTGGGCCTTGAAGTGTAGCAAAACACTTCTTCCTATTCCTTCTTCGGCCCGTGACTTAGACCATAACATTTGGTTTTGTTGCCATTTTGGTGTTTTATCTTGGCCTTCAAGGAATTTAGTTATCCACTTCTTTAATCTACACCTAGTTCTCTGAGATGATGTATGCAGTACTCTTTCATTAATAGCTTCAACCCATTCTCCGATTCTTTAAGAGCGATGAATTCCAGATTGTCTGAAAGTGTGTCCCTGGCATTCTGGCAATGGAACCAAATGTTACCGTCTAAGTCACAGGCAGAAAAAGGAATGGGAAGAAGTGTTTTGCCACACTTCAAGGCTAGGTTTGCTTGAGATCCCAAAACTCACTTAGTCTCCTTTTTGGATTTAAAATTCTACTTCCCATTAATCCAATGAATTCTCCCCTTCTATAAATCTATAATAGGGAAAATACAAGACTCCAATAACTAATAATCACATAACTAATTAAGACAAAGACTTCTAATTGAATCAAATAACTGGAACACACCTAAAAGACTAAGACAACCAACTATTAAGCAATTCTAATCTAACTAAAACATCTATTAAGTAATTGATATAAGTGTTGTTGCCTTCCTACACCATATTCCTGTATAGGTTGCCTAGGGGCTAGGCCACCTAACTGGCCGATCACCTAGCTGGCCAATTTTCCCATTATTCCCTTTGGCCTAGGGGTGCCTAGGCCGAATTTTACAACACTAAGCCTAGCCAAGATCTTTGTTTTTGAAACTGCTGACTCAAGTATTTTATTTTATTCTTAATTTTTTTTAAAAAAAATTCAAGATCTGAATTGCTTCTATGAAGTGCTCATGATCAGAGTCTTGTGAAAAAAGGGTTTGGATTAAAGGTATTTTCACTGAAAACAGATGTTTCTGAATTGGCTGTTTCTTGAAAATTAGTAATATTAGAGATGATATATAGTGTCCTGATCTAAGATATTGAAATGCTTTCCATTTAAACTTTGCTATTTGTATGACTCGTGTCATCCTTCTAAACATGTGGGCCTTTGGTGTTTAATTTCCACATGCTGGTGTGCTGGTTTTACACTAGTATTTGAATTGTTAATAGTATACTCTTTGTTATTATTCAATATTTGTATAAATCATAACATAAATATTTCTCCTTTTGTTCACACAGGATGATAAATTTGAGCGACTTTTCAAACTGTATGCTGACAAAGCTAAGCTTAATTTACAAAACTTAATTTTCCGTTTCGATGGGGACAGAATTAGTCCCACAGAAACTCCTCATAGCCTTGGGATGGAGGACAACGACATTGTTGAAGTGCATGTTAAACCAAGCTGATTCAGGTAAAAGGCTCTTATGTCTTTTACTGAAATTTTTTCTGTCACTCTATCTTTTTGGGACATTTTATCTTATAACTTTTGATTTATATGAAGTATGTTATCTGATCATTAACGAAGAATAAAGTGTGTGATCTGCAAATAAGATAATATTTGAGAACCTTAGTCATCTTAAAATTCAAAAAGTCTGATTTACTAGGAAACGCCTATCAGTTCATCATCCTAGAAAATCATTCGGAGGGTAGGTTTAAACCGTAGAGAGGTTGGTAGTTGGTAGTTGGTAGTTGGAGATTCAATTTGGCTTTAAGGAAGGCACTTCACAACGTATCATAGAGGATATGATGATATCAAAAGTCTTCATTTCACTTGATTTTTTTTTTCTCTTCCGTCTCTCTAACTTCTGTTTACACTTATCCATTTCAGGTTTTCCTTTTGTGCTCTAGATGATTCGCTTTTTGGTGTCCTTGAAGATTTTTTTTTGCGTGTTCCATTGGTCTTTATATAAATTTAGTGTTGCAATTGTATAGTAAATACTGTTTTTGGAAACATAGAATGCAACCTTTGAAAACATCCTCATTGTTAGAACTTAGGTTACTTGGTTTGCTGATGATGGTATAATCTCTTATCCTTTGCCTTTCATGGTGACCACTAAGTGCATCATATATATATTCACGTCTTATCTATCTGTCAAGTGGTAGTATACCAATACCCTTTGGGTTTATTGGGCATTATTAGTAAGTGGAACATTTTGTCGGTGGTGCAGAAAATTGTATTGCTGTTGTAGATCAAAATTACTGAAACAGAATGTTTTTTTTCCTGAGTATTATTGACTTTATTATAAGGTAGTATCTGTTCTATACTTTCTCTATCTATTGTAGTCTAAAGAGTCAATACCCCACTACTGGGGTTCGTTCCTATGACCTTCCCTCAAGGAAAGCTACAGAGGTGTCATTTGAGCACAAGGTACTTAGCTGGTACCGAATGTTTCTTGTTTTCTCTCAACTTAATTCATTTTTGCACTCTTTAGGTTTTTTTTCCTTCATTTTCCTTATATATTGAAAAAAGAAAAACTACAATCCAACAACAACGAGTAATATTTGAGGTCTTTCATAAAGAACCACATAATCTAATATTTATTGGTTGTTTTGTGTGTTAAATTAGGAGATAATTGAATATGAGTGTAGACGTTGTGTTGTCTTGGCATGAATGGTGGCAATAACTTTCAAAAGGGATAAGATTATCCAAATCAAAAAGTCGTGATCATAGTGTACAAAATAACTTTTGCCCCATAATTCATTAATTTTCACGTAATTTAAATACAGTTGAAGCTGCCGTCAAGAGCATATATAGGAGCTACGTGGGACGTTTTTATATTTGGTCGGAAATACTTTTTTGTTTTATATTTGAGCAGACGTTTAAGGCCTATGAGATACGGAGGGAGATTTGTTGTTGACAATATTGTTGGCATGTTTATGGCAACTTTTGTTTTCCTCTTTGGTCCATCTCAACGTTTAGGTGAAACACTGCACCAAGTTTGAGATTACACCTATCTATAATATATGCTCAACAAATTATACTGATCCTTAATTAGAATAAGACTCGAACTTGAGACATTCCTTATGAAAAGAACAGTGATACCATCAAATTATATTGATCCTTGATTGGAATAAGACTCGAACTTGAGACATTCCTTATGAAAAGAACAGTGATACCATCAAATTATAAGATATTTAACAATTTTTATAATTTTAATAATTTATAATAAACACAAAAAAATCTAACTTGACATATATTTTACTATGTCATTATTGTCACATCATTCATTCCCCTATGACCTAACTACTACATAATATAATTTACAACATCATAATACAACATTAATGCCAAAGACCTTGTGCTTGGTCAAGCGGTATAACTATGGTCCTCTCAAATGGGAGGATCGATCCACACATTCCATCACCGGTCAAACTCTAATATTCATGCACGTACAAGGGATTTAATCCACACATTTCATCACCGGTCAAACTCTAATATTCATGCACACACAAGGGATCCCATCCACACATTTCATCACCGATCAAACCCTAATATTCATGCACACACAAGGGATCCCATCCACACATTCATATTTTTAATGAGATTCAAATTTCGAACTCCCACACTATCATCTGTCTTGACATCAATTCAAGTTATGCGACAAACTACTACGATAATGGAGAGCTTTCTTTTTTAAAAGATATATGATGAGGTTACATTAATATTAATATGACATGCATGTCACTGTTGGTAGATTATATGATGATATAGTTGGGTAAATGACGAGGTAATGACAATGGTGGGTGCCAAAATGCTGACTAGGCAAAACTATTTTTATTTGAGAAATTAATTTAAAACAATCTTTGTTTGAGAAATAAGATTTTTTTTTAAAAATACTTTTAAAAAAAAAAATTCCGGATCTAATAAATTCTTTTCATTCTTTATGAGATTCATTCCTCACCCTGTGATCCTAGCCAGCAAAGGATCACGGGGGCAAACTAGCCTAGGTTACCCATAGCTGACCGGCTCAAACCCAAGGGTTTGAGGTTTGAACTTACGACCTCTCAGTTATAAGTGGATCTCTCTTACCACCTGGGCTAGGGTAGTTAGTTGATAACCTCTCATAATTTTCATTGATATCACGTGCTTAATAAATCAAAAAGAAAATTTACAATTTTAATCATTAAGTTATAAGATAATAGTGAATTTGATCAATATATTATAAGTATCACAATTTTTTGTTCCTAAGTTATTAGTTTTTGGTCATTCTATTATTAACAATATTGTTAAATCAAGCTTCTTGTAAGAAAAAAGCCCCTTTACTAGTAGAGGCAGAACGAAAAGTCGGAAAGCATCCCACTTCACTCCACAAGGGAAGATTACGTCCAGCCTGCCATATATTGCGAAAGACGAGACCTTTTAGATTATCATTATTCTTCATAAATCTTAATTGATTGGAATTTGGAGCTAGTAAAAGAACTTTGAGTGTGCATAATGGATAAACTCCGCTCTTGTATAATAGCTCGTAAATCACATATACGAGGTGAATCGCACTAAGAAGACCAACCATGTGCTACGGGCGGGCAGACTGGACCGAAAAGGTGTTAACAAGAACCAAACTCATAACCTTATAGTACGAAAGTTATGCTCCATCCACTCAGTCACCCCTTTCGGGACAATTATATTCAAATTTAACTCAAATCTATCAAATAATCAAGGCACTCATTTCCTTTTCCCAACTTATATAAAATGCCTCAAACTCGCCCCCCACAATCATCAATCGCCAACAATTCATTAGTCAACATCTATATCTAAAATGCAAAGAAAGTTCAAATTATGACATTATTGGTGGATTACTTAATGATTATAGGGCGAAACTATTTTCAAGTCAATGAACAATTGTTTTTATTCTAGCACAAAATATAGTGGAACACTCATTTGAAATTTGTGATTATGATTTTAATTACTTTTTTAATTAAATAATTATTTATTTAACTTTTCTTTAACCCTCCGTCTCATTTTATATATTTGATTTAAATAAAAAGAAATTATATAATTATTTATAAAATAAATTTCATAAAGTAGGATACCTAATTTAGTGTTATTAAATAAAAGTGAACATGATTAAATAGATCCTTAAATAATAATAATAATAATAATAATAATAATAATAATAATAACTAATTAGGTCACTATAAGTTCATATACTTGTTTTGGTGATTAACCAAACACAATAAGGAAGGCTACCTAATTTAATATTGGTTTAAATGGTAATCTCCTAACAACCCACGTGACGTTTAGATGTGTTTTTGAAACTGAGCATATATCCCAAAAATTGGGAACAGAGTGGAGTGGAACATAATTTTCGTAATCGAATGTCGCGATTTTAATTCTTGTCAATAATTTTTAGGTTGAGACTGTCGCACATGTCTTTTTGAGCTATTACATATGATTAAGGTTTGTTTTGTGCACATTTTTTGGTGTTTAAAGTCCTTAATGACCCATTTGATTTGCGGAAATAAGTTCACGAGAGAATTTACTCCTTAAATTTGAGGGAAACAAATTGTTTACCTATTAATTTTTTTTTCTTTTCTTTTCTTTTTCTGATTTTCGTGTTAGATTATTAATTTTTTTCTTTTTCTTCCTTTTTTTGTTTTTCCTCCTCTCTCTCCATTAGTGACACCTCAAAAATCACAAAAAATTTAATGGTATTGTGGGTGCTTTAAAACGATTAAGAAGAAAATTAGAGAGAGACTAAGATGGTACTTTTTTCTTTTAGAATAATAAGACATGTTTGGGATTGTTAGATTTTGTAGAGATAAAAGTTGATGGGCGTGGGGAACAAGGATATGGTAGGCCACAAAATCCTCTATTCTCCAAACAACGCCCTGTGGGCAGCCGTCATCTTCTAATCCCTACCGTGGCATCTTCTCATTGGCTGGGCCACCCACTACCGGATATCACATGACCCTCTTCACATGCACATACATGCACTTTCGCCTTTGGGGATAAGACTCCTGGCCCCCACCTCCTTGCTTACGTGTCTCCCTCCACGTCACCCCTAATTTACCGCATTTGTAGTCAAGCGACATAGCTGTGGCCCCCTAAGTGTGAGATCATAGGTTCGATTTCCAGTGGGGGCGTTGATTCTTTGTGTTTCAGTTGATTGCGAAAGTATAAATGAATATATATTACATCGTAACAGAGTCAATAGTATTCAAAAAAAAAAGTTATGCATTTATTTGTTTGAGTGGATAAATTTTTATTGAGTTTGTTACTGCGTAGTTTAACTAATATTTAGACCATTCACGTGTGGACTCTAGGCATGTTATCTTGAATTTTACTGCTAATTGAGATAAACTGTATAATACGTGCCAAAGACCTTGTGGTTCAATGGCACCTGGTTTACACTCCCACATGGAAGGGAATGGGTCCAAGTGGAGGCGACTATTAACTTTAGTCAGTAGTACTCAAAACAAAATTTATATAGGGACAATTTTACTGACCGCACTTGATGGAATGAAAGAATAAAGTTATAGGGACAAAAAAATTACCGAAATTATTCACCATTCGACATGATAATAAAAATCTTTTTAATAATTGATTGTCCACATCTTGTGTTTAAAAATTGTAAGATTCGTCCATACTTGTTGATCGTGCTCACTTCTCGTCCGTAAGCTATAACTGACGTTGCAAATTTTGTCATTTTTCTAACAAAACATTACCACCACCACTTATTATTATTATTGTTGTTGTTGTTGTTGTTGTTGTTTTGTAACAAATAATATGTTAATTTGCATGAAATAACTAAACAGGAAAAAATAAATTTCATTTTTAGAAAAATATAATTTTATAACCTTTAGCCAAACATTAGAAAATTAAATTATTTTTCAGAAAAAGAATCATTTTCTAAATTTCCAAACAAACTATTAATTGTAAAGTTATTGTGATATCGACACATTTAATTCTTAATTTTTAATTTGACCATATTTAATCTCATACTTTTTTTCAAAAAAAATAATTAAAAAAATCTCATACTCGATCTCATGATTTATTATTAGTATCTTCACATTTAGTTATTTATTACCATTTTCATTTAATTGACTTTAATTTTTGAGCCATTTTGATAATTTCATGATTTTAATTTTTATTTATATTTAAAAATTCTCATGACTGGCATAATAAATACGGAGTAACATATAACATAGAAAATGCGAAATTTTCATAAAAAGAAACAAATTCATCATATTATGTCATTACAAACGTTTTTCAATAGAAGCAGACTAAAATTATAAAAATTAACTCCGATTTACTAAAAGTTAAGAGTCAAACATGACAATGTTAATAAAGTTGCATAAATGTGATTACATGTGGAGAGGTATGGAACTAAAAGTGAAATTTGCCTAAACTTTTTTTAATTGTAATTAATTAATTATAAGAGGTTTTGAATGAAATAATAGCCAGTTGCTCACATAAGGCCAAAGTTTTATTGAGAATCTACCAATAGTATTGCTCACATAAGCGAAAGACGCCAGATGTAGTAATTTTTTTTTTATTATTATATCACGGACTGTCTTTTTATAATTTTATTTAATTAATTTATTATAAAGTATTTTATAGAATAATTATTAAATATAAAAATTATAATAAGATTACATTATTTAGTTAAAAATTTGATCTAGATACATTTTTTAAATAAACAAATGTGGCAAGTCGCCATCTTTGACAGATAACTACAAGTAAATTATATGTGCATCCTAGTTCATATTGCAAGGTGAGTTATTAACATGATTACAGTAGGCGCTAGTCGCTAGTCGAGCGGTAGACTAGCGCCTAGGCGGTAACCTATAAATAAATTTAAATTTATATAAATATAATACAAAATTTTAACAAGGCTAACTCGTCCGAGTTAACTCGGCTAACTCTGTCGAGTTGGGCGAGTTAACTCAGCCGAATTGATCGTCAACTCGACCTAGTCGGTCGCCTAGGGAACAATTCGCTTCGGCCTATCACCTATGGGCACCTAGTGCCTAGGCGGTCGATTTTTGCAACAATGGTTACTAATAAATATTTATTTTTAACCAGCTTGGTTAGGATGAATGGTCGTGCACTCTCATCTCTTACCCCATCTCGTATGGAAAAAACCAATTTAGCCAAAAAATATTTATTTTTAGTTTTTAATATTATTAAATGTTCATTTGGTAGATGCTATACAAAAAAGTACTGCGTAACACAAATTTTGATTTTTTTTAAACAATTAATTCTAATTTTAGTTCTTCAATTTTTAGTCTTTGACTTCAAATTTTATACATAATTTTGAAAGCTTACCCACATTTACTCCTTGATAACTAAGTTTGGCATAATATTTAATACTTGATTAGAACTAAAAATGGCAAAATATTAAAAGTTTAGTACCAAATGTGGTCCATTTTAAAGTCATGAAAAATAGAAAAACATAACAGTATAGAAATTAAATTTAAAATGAAAATGTACTCTTTTAAAGCATATTTGAGAAAATTAAAAATCGATATTGTAACATTTTAGCACACATACTTTAATTTCACTTTCTGTTTGACTGAGAGTGTGTTAGCAAAAATCAAACATCTAACCAGCAGGTACGAAAATCATGCTTCACCTACTGATGATGTACTCTTTTAGAGGCCATATATTCTATACTAATTGATTCATAAAATGTGAGCCAAAGTTTTTATCAATTTCTTTTTCTCTTATCAATAAAATCAAGACATAATAGAAATTCTACTAGAATCACTTATCATTTTTATTACTACATAAGGAACAATATTTTTTATGGCATACACACTTTAACTCATCTCAAAAAATCACAATTTTTATTATTTTATTTTTTGAAATAAAATCAACACATATAGTAGGAATTACAAAATGTTTGGTTGACATGAATTCCAATTCTATTACAATGTAATTTAGCGAAGCTGGAAACTACACTATTTAGTTAGAGGAAATTGCAATTCCCTCAATTTGTGAAATTGCAATTCATATATCCACTAAGAATTGGAATTCGGCACATCTTTTAAAAAAAGTTAAAGAAAATGACTAAATTATCTTTGATTATTATTATTACACAATGACATTTTAGTCTTTATCTCTATAAATTATCCCTCCCCATTCCCAATAATTATACTTTTCCATACCAAACAATGCAATTGAATTCTTACTTTATTACATTTTATTCTTTTCCACCAAATTACAATTCTTTTCCCTTATAATTTATTCTTTCCAACCATTATAGTATGCAAATTCACTTACCACTTTCTTTATTACTCACCTACTAAACCATTGTTAATACTTTATAATGAAAAACTTTTTATCATTTCTTATGCAATCAGTGAATAGTACGTGGCAAAGATACTTCAGAGTTTAACATTTTCCATGGAGAGAGATATGGGAAGCCAACCTCATGTAAGCACTATCCCGAAGGTGCCACGTCAGACAAAAAAGGTAATGTCTTGCCTAGCTTGCAGATAGATAGAGAGAGAGAGAGCAAAAAAAAAAAAAAAAAAGTAGATAACAAAAGGGTAATGACAGCAACAGGGAAGAGTTCAAAGCCACTGCTGCTGATCATCAATGATAGACTACTCTTTCTTGTGACCCATTCTTCAGTAAACCCATCTGTTCTTTTTCATTTTTTTACCCTTTTTTTCACTCCCTCACATAATCACCTCCCTGCTGATTCATGAAAGTTGACTTCTTTGCAACAAAATCACAGGTTTCTTGCAAGAAAGTTCACTTTTTTTGCCCTGATTTTGGAATGTTTCACTGTTTCTTGGTAAATCATTAAGGTACAGCCCTACAGGGTGTTGCATTAGTTCTTGTTATTCTGATGTCAATGCTATTTGTATCCTTATTCTCTGTGAAATTTGGTAGGTACTAAAGTTCTTTCCTTTCCTTTCCCTTTTTGGTTTTTTGGGTTTCTGGTTTTTGGATTAAATATATGCATTTTGCTATCCTTTTCACTCACATATAATTACCTTCTTGCTGATTCATCAAAGTTGACTTCTTGGGCTGAAATCACAGTTGTGTTGATTGGTTTCAACACCTTTTAGCTGTAATTTTGACCCTTTTTTTCTTGGGGAAATATTTAAGGTAAAAGGATGTTATTTTGAGGTTAATGTTTACTGTTATGAGACTTTGTTGTGAAATTTAGTTCTTTCCTGTTTCTGGTAGCTTTTGGATTAAATATTCTGTGATTGCTGGCCCTATTTTGTTGAACATATGTTGTTTGTTGAATAGTTTAAGAAAGGGAATTCTGTTTTAGTATAGTCTGCATTTGATCTGCTCATGAAATGGTGGTAGGGCAAATCTTTAGTCCAGTTCAAGAATGTTTTGAGGAATTTCTTTAGAGCTGGCTTGATTGTGCTATTGGGATTTTAACTTAGGGAAAATGGCATTTTTGGTCTTTCAGTTATACCCGTCGTACAAACTTAGGGCTTGAGTTATATGCGTGACTATCTTTAAACCCTATGTTATGCGTGAAGTGGCGATTTTAGTCATTCAGGGACTATGCCCCTTAATAAAGTGGCGGATTTGGTGCTTCAGAGACCAAACTCGCCACTTGGTCATGTATATAACTCATGGACTAATTCTGTACCACGGGTATAACTGAAGGACCAGAAATGGCATTTTCCCTTTTAACTTATTCTGGTTTTGAATCATTTAATTAAGCAACTTGTACAAGGAATGAGGATTATTGAATGAAAGTTGTGTTTTAATTTCCTTTCAGAAATCTGTATTTTGGAACTGATTCAAGACTTGTGAGTTTACAAGGATGTTGTTTTGATGTTTTCTGAATGGGAAACGTCGATGATATGGAGAAGACTTGCGAGTACTGCATGTTACTGAAGCCTGTTGTGTATTGTAGCGCTGATGCAGCTCATCTGTGCCTCTCGTGTGACTCGAAGGTTCACTCAGCTAATGCTCTTTCCAGTCGTCACCCCCGCACCCTCGTGTGCGAGTCTTGCAGGTGCAACCCCGCGTTTGTTCAGTGTTCCAGCCACCAGATGTTTATGTGTCGTGATTGTGACCGCAGCCATCATGGCCCGTCTTCCCAGCACCAGAAAAGAGTGATCAGTAGCTATTTCGGGTGCCCTTCTGCTAAGGATTTGGCGGCATTGTGGGGTTTCGACTTGAATGAATTGGATTCTAGTACTTTTCTTCAGAGCCAGCTCGTTTCCACATCGAATATAACCGTGGAAAGATTCAATGGGAGTTCAAACATCACGAAACGGTCTAACTCATCTGCCCGAGGCTCTTCGGGAGTGTCTGAAGTCAGCCCCGTGGCATCAGTAGTGGCTGCAGACTCAGAAGTTGGATCCAGCATAAAGTATTCTAAGGTAGTTACTTTGCACGAGAAATGGAGCCTTTTATAGTTATGAAATGATTCGGTCTATGGGTTTTCGTTTCACACAATTTGTGCATTGTTTATGGCAGGCTCTAAAAATGGGCAACCAGCAGGAGCATAGTTGCCTTATTCTGCAGCAGATTCTTGACCTTAAAAGGCTTCAACTGACAGAAGGCAACGAGAGCTCGTCTTTAATTAGCAGTCACGCCCAGAGGGAATCGTCAATCAAGTGCAAAAAAGCGTTGAATGTAAACAAAACTTTTAGTCAAAATTTGCCACGCTCACCTGATCTCGCTCCTGAGCTTCAAGATTGGGGAGGTGCTCCCGAATCGGCTGCTGATCCTTTCCCGTCAGCATTTCCACAATTGGATGGAGACTCGTTTTGGCAATGCAAAAGTCCAATCAACAGCAGCCTGGTTTGTTAAAACAATCTCGACCCCTCTTATCGTGTCATTGTGGTTTATACTTTATACATATCCCCTCGCAATCCATGAGCTCGTTTATTGCTTGATTTCTGCAGCTTTGGCCTCAAAATATGCAAGATCTTGGAGTTTGTGACGAGCTTGGATGCTTGGATAGTTTTAACATGCCCGACGTGGATCTGACATTCCACAACATCGAAGAACTTTTTGGTAGCGAGCAAGAGCTAAATAAATCACTACTCGATGAAAAAGATGTCATGTGCTCCTCCTTAGATAACGATTCATCCATTGATTTGTCGTGCAATGGCTACTCAAAGATGGTCGAGGTTTGAAACGTTTCTTTTCAACTGAAATTAACTGTTATTAATCGTTTTAGTTTATGAGAATTCGACCTGCTAAGCCTCGTTTATGCATCTAACCATCCTTTTATAACACAAAGTATTAGACTTCCTGTTAGGATTAAGCTCTTATCACTACGCCAAAAGCTATAGTTAGTAGTAAAGACGCAACTTTATTTCCTTATACCTGCATAGCAGCCAGCGCCATATTTCAAGAGGCAGTGTGCTGGACTTGGTCCTTCAGGCCTTGGCCCGAGTCACCTGGTGCTGGACTTGACCCGTCAGACACTCAGACCTCCACTCAACACTTCCACTCTCCTTTTTAGGTATCAACTATTTGATTATATTCATAACAGGATATATCAGCAGCTTCCTCGACTTGCAAAGCCCCGTCGGGCAATGATGAGAGAGCGAATAATCCTTCTACGCGTGTTCATTCTCTTCCCACAGTCAAGGATTGCCCTCGCCCCATTAGGCAGTCGTTTTCAACATTATCCTTCTCTGCCTCGAGGTTCAGCAATGAAAGCAGTGGTACTGAATACATGGACAGTGGACTTTCCCCGATCGCCAATGGACTAGAGCTCTCGTGCAACTCACATGACTCCGAGAGTTCGCCCTTGGATGACAAAGAAAACATTTCAACACGACACAAGGGAAAGAAGAAGATCCGTCGGTATGTCTCTTGAATCATCGTACTATGGGTGCTATAATTGATTTGTTCTTCATAATGTCTCGTTTAATGTTTAGGCACGACAAAGAAGCTCAGTATACTACTCGAAGAGCTCGATCTAGTATAAGGAAGAAGGTAAAAGGGCAACTTATAAAGACGGGAGGCTATGAATCTGATGCAGCAAATGTAGCTAGGAGCATTTAAAGTTACCTTCGATCGTGTACATATACTCTTTCCTCGGTAAGCCAAGTACGTTCTCCAAAAGTCCCTTCTTTGTATCTTCATCGAATTGTTCATCTATGCCTCGTGTATAAACACTATTCTTTTCCTAACACAAAAACAAGAAAGAAAAAGAAAAGGAAAAAAAAAAAAAAACAAATGCATTTTAGCTCTCTGAGGTGAAACAGTTGCCTTGTTGCCTGTATTATACTGCTCAGTGAATCTGTAGAAACATTGCTATTCCTGTGCTTATTGTACTCTATACATCATTTTCATTTCTTGTTGGTGTTATAAATTTTTCTGGTTTCTGATGAATTGGAATGCATAAATTCATGTCAGCCTGTCAAGAATGTATGTGTTTTGAGTTTTTGCCTTTGCCCTTAGAAGGCGAAATTCCCTCACCCTAGCCCGATAGGATAGTAGTGGGTAAATGGACTGGTGCCTCGAGCCCACAAGGAGCCCTCCCACACTGCGGCTGCTAAGGCTCGATCATGTGTCTTGCACTTTTGTTCCCTCACCCCAACCTAACAGGACAGTGGTAGGGTAAATGACAGTGGCGCAATGGCCCATTAGGCACCCACAAGGAGCCCTCCCACACTGTGGCTGCTAAGGCTCAATTATGTGTCTTGCACTTTTGTTCCCACACCCCAACCAGGACAGTGGTGGGGTGAATGACAGTGACGCAATGGCCTATTAAGTGAGAGGACCGGTGCCTCACGCCCACAAGGAGCCCTCCCACAGTGCGGCTGCTAAGGCTCAATCATGTGTCTTGCACTTTTGTTCCCTCACCCCAACCTGACAGGACAGTGGTGGGGTAAATGACAGTGACGCAATGGCCTATTAAGTGAGAGGACCGGTGCCTCACGCCCACAAGGAGCCCTCCCACACTGCGTCTGCTAAGGCTCAATCATGTGTCTTGCACTTTTGTTCCCTCACCCCAACCTGACAGTACAGTGGTGGGGTAAATGACAGTGACGCAATGGCCTATTAAGTGGGAGGACCGGTGCCTCGCGCCCACAAGGAGCCCTCCCACATTGCGGCTGCTAAAGCTCAATCGTGTGTCTTGCACTTTTGCCTACAATTTATCACATAGAAACCAACTAAACTGCCTGTGCGGGTACGTATTCTAAGTTATGACCAAATGAAATCTTGACATATCAGACAAAGACTAGCTACCCTTTACTGTTAATCTGTTATGTTGGTTGGAGTGGGTGCTGATCTATGCTCTGTTGTGATAACAGTAATCCCATTCTGATCAGTGGATGTGTCATTGGGAAGAATACTTATCCATATGGTCTCATCCTTTGTCTCCTTAAAATTGCCACTTCTCCCTTTTATAGTCAATGGCTTTTCAAGTTTTTTTTTGGGTGATGAGAAAACATGTGGCAATTATTTGAGGGTGTTTACTGGGTAAACTCTGATCATGTGTAATAGCTTGCAAACTACACATGAGAGGTAAACTGTCCTAAAAATATCATGTATGACGGACTCGTTCTGTAAGACATTGTGGTCTAGTGACACCCGATTGCACTCCATATGAAAGGCGGTATATATATATATATATATATATATATATATATATATATATATATATATATATATTAGCAACAAAAGTATCATATACAAAATCACTTAATACACAAACAAAGACACCATAGGACTTCACACACATGACAAAACTTTGACAAAAGAGGAGGTTAAAACATTTATGTAAAAGTCAGTTGAGAGGTAAGTGTGGCTAGCCAGCCTCTTAACAACCATGACAAAACAAGCAAGTTTTTTTGAGGTGACACCAAATGTGGGATCATTGAGGAGGTGTACACCAAACTCCAAACATCATGTGTAATGTGTAATTCCCACAAACAAGATTATGATTTTTTAATTTTTTTTTTGGGGGGGGGGGGGGGGGGGTTTAGATATTAGATGGGAATATAGGATGATGCATTGTTAGTTGTTTAAAGTTGTAATAAAGAAGCAAACACCCTTCTCCAACAAATGCAAAATCATTATTGTTTCCTTCCCTAAATGCCACTTCTCCTAAACCAAACTCTCTAATAGTTTTTGAACACCCAATTAGTCTTCTACACCAAGCAAACATAGAGAATAACCATTGAATTTTGTAGAAGCTTGTTCTCAATTGTACCAAATGGAAGAACCAAATTAAACAAAGTGAATATTGTTTGTTAGTTGTTGATTCTGATCTGCCTATAACCTATTTGGTAGGTCAAGTTAATAATGTCATTTGGAAGATTTGATGATTGAAGAGAAATTATGATCACCTAATTGGCAAAAGTAGGGCACATGCAATACATACCACTGACCAAAAGGAAAATTAAAATGAATTTATCATGCATACTTCTTTTGGTATGTATAAAGGAAATTATGTTGAAACTTATATACTCCCTCTGTCCCGTTTCGGTTAACGGGACTTTAGTTGAAGTTATTTTTAATTTAATTTTTTTATAATATTAAGTTTAGTATCTTTTTTTTTTTGATAATAATCTCTCGAGACTAATTCATTGAATCATAAGCGGAAACGTTTACAAGAAAGATTAATGGAATGGACAAACATTCCTTACAGTCAGACATAGAAACAAATTTTCTAACAATGTTATCGAAAACTTGAATCGCAGACTGTTTCACAAATTTGAAGCTGAAGTCGACAGGAGCACTCCAAGCTTCTTTACTATCAATAGTAATTTGGTCAAACATAACGAAGGCATACTCTAGTTCAAAAGTCGTTGACACCACCTGAGTATCAATCTTCATTCTTTTGTGGTTCACATACGCCATGACCAATTATCGTTCTACGTACGCTTATAACAAGAACTCGCCAAAAAAACGAGAGGGAATAAACTCGCAAAAGAAGAGAGAGGGAATAAACTTGCTAAAGATGCGAGAAGCAACAAATTCGATAAATAAACGAAAGATATAATAGCAACAAAACTTACTAATAAAAAAACAACACTGCTTTTAATCAAGAAAAACCACTCCTTCCTACTTCACCTTTTGCAAAACCCAAAACCTTCTTTTCCTTATTCAATGGTGATGTACTTCTTGACAGATCCGAAGCTGGGGAAGAGGAATAATGTCGGAAGGGAAGGAAAAGGGGCGGCGATAGTCGAAGAACACGGCGACAGTGCGAGATCGTAGGTGTGGTGGACGGCGATGGGGGAGGCGAAAATGGAGAGGAGAGGCAGAGAGAAAAGAGCAAAAGAAAATGACAATCGTGAAGAGGAGAAGACGCCGCCTCCGCTAAGCATGCGGAGGCGGCGGCTGCCGAACCAAGGAAAAGAAGAAGCAAAGAGTTTAGAGAGAAGGAGGAGCCTTCTAGGGTTTTTTTTTTAATATAATATTAAGTTTAGTATTAGTATATAAAGTTTATATATTTAGAAACTATATTAAAAGTACTATTAAACACAAAAGAAAATTAAATTTAAAAATAATTAAAAATTATTAAATAAAAACGTGAATTGATAGGGGTTGGCCTCTTAATAGCGTAGGGCTACTGCAGTCTCCAACTAGCTCGGTTATCGCATTTAGGTCGGGAAGGTAGGGATCGTGACCGGTCAAGGTCGGGAATGATTCCTCTTGACGACCTGATCAGATATCGAGCAGGTGTACGGAATGTATGGGAGGTATACTCGGAGAATATCATCATCCAAAATATTTAAAATTACTTTGCAAATTGAATGAGGATAAATACTTCATTCGTTCAAAAATACCTAATTGAGTGGGTGAAATATGGTGAAAATGTCACTATAATTTTTGTCAAACATTTTCTCAATCAAATCCGTGGCAAATGATCTACTTAATGCAGTTTACTCATTGCACACCCGTGGTGGTCTATATGTATTTTTAAAAGATTTTTAAGAGGTTATAGAATTGTTAGAGGTTGATGTTGTTGGGTATCCCCAATGGCGCAATGTCGTTAGTTATAGCTAGCCTTTGTACACTACTTTCGGGTGTCCACCTTTCATTAGAAATTTAAAATAAATTTAAAAAAAAAAAAGATTTTTGCTCCATTACAATTCAATAATTTTTAAAAATTGTATTTCCATATTTCATTTCATCATATAAGTTGATTTTTTGTGATACGACGACGGAATACCATAGAATGTAGATTGGGCGGAATAGAGCTGCAGCCTGCAAGCATGGAAATGTCTTTCCCGCTTAAAATGAGTAAAAGTTATAAAATACCCTCAAATCTCCAGCTCGAAGAATCACTTCCCAAGGGCATCTAAAGTCCAATCAAATTCTGTTACAGTTTTCCCGGCTTCACTCTCCCATTCCCATATTGCCCCCCTCTCATTGTCTCCTTCCTTCTTCCCGGTATATATACGCAGTCCATAAACCTCTCTTCTCCATTTCCTCAGGTCCAGTTTCTCTCTCTAGAATTCTCTCTTTCGCTCTCTAGGAATTGCGCACGAATCGATTCCAACTACTTGCTGTTTCATCAGGTATGAATTCTCTCCTCTCAATTCATCATATTCCTCGCCGATTTCACTAATTTGTGATATATAATGTGTGTGTGTGTGTGTGTATTCATGTTAAGGAATCTTCATGTGCATGTAATGACGAAGATATATATGTATATATATTCGTATTGTTCCATTCACTGACTTGTTTGCAGTGATGATCGGAAGTCTATAGATGCGCATACATATATAGAGAGAGAGAACGCGAAAGCAGAGAGAGATTTCGAGCACCGGCTTCGGAGGAGCAATGGAGTACGATTTGCTGTCTTCGCCGTCGTTTCTTAGCCAAGCGTCTAACGCCTCCTTCGATTTCAACTCGCTCTACAATTCTATTATGATTCCTCCGAATTCTCTTCATATTGGAGAATCGTCCAGTGGAGGTGAAAGCCAGGCGTTGGAGGCGACGACATCAGGCATTCCTCACTCTCAGCTCCTGCTGGACCAGCAGTACCACCGGGACCTGATGGACCGCCACAATGCCGTCCTCGCTCACCTCCGCGAGACGGCGAAACAAGCCCAAGCGCTCCGGCAGGAGAACATCAATCTCAAGATGGCGAACCTCGATTTGAACAACCGCCTTACCTTGCTGCTCAAGGCGTCGTCGGATTACGCTGCTAAGTTCGGTGCCCCGTCCAAATTCGGAATGAGGAGGAAGAGCGTCCCAGTTGGAGACGACGAATCGACAAGCCAGGGACAGTTGTGGGAGGACATGGGTGCGACGACGTCGTCTGGAGACTGTCACGAGAGCCCAACTAGCGTGATGGACTCGGGTCGGGTCGAGAGAAATAACGTGGACAGGGTTCTGCTTCCCAAGAGTATCTCTGTCCGCTCCAGTGGCTACTTGAAGACAGCTCAAGCCGGTGGAAGTAGGCCTGAGAATCGGTCCAAAGCCTCCCATACAGCGGTAATTTCTTTTTTTTCCTATTTCTTTCAAACAAAAATTAGCTCTTACAAATTCGGTATTCACTCTGAGAATTCGATCCATTCCTATTCTTACTCAGAAATTGCAATCTTAATGCATGAAATAAGCACAATATACGACTCACGCTGATTAACATTGATATCATATCAAACCCCCAATGAGTAAGATTGCATGCTTGTGTTGTGTTATTAGTTGTGTCTAAATTTTGAGATAGTACACTTTAATTTCTTGCTGTATGGATGGTTGATTATTAGTTTCTTGCCGAATTGAAGCATATATTATATATACAACGATAGAATGCAAGATATATTAATGCATGGTAGACTGACTAGTTAAGCATTTGTATAACTGAACAATAATGATAACTTGCAAGTTGCAGCAAAGGATATAACTAATTGTGGGTAAAATTTAAGATCTAGGATTATGAGAATATTGATTAAATTTTGGAAAATGCTTCCTCCCTTCTTGATGTTGCTTTCGTTCATTGGAGTGCCCATGAATTGGTTGATTTCACCACTAATTAAAAAGAGAATTTAGTAACCAATTAAATAATGTCAGGTCATGAGGGATAGATTAGGGGAGAAAATAGGAGGGATATCTAGCATTACTCTTAATTTTTTTTAATTTGATGGTGTTGATAATGTTGTAGCAAAGGGTGTATTGGGCTTAGTGAGTTGGCCCAAGCCAGGCATGACACCATTGGTTTAGATTTTGATTTCGCTTCAGCGCTTTATTTCGGTACTTTAATAAGGAAGTTGTTTAGAGAATAGGGGGATATCTAGCATTACTATTAAATTTTTTTGATTTGGTGGTGTTGATAATGTTGTAGCAAAGGGTGTATCTGAAAGGAGCCAAGAAGGAAGAGCAGCCACTAGAATTGGAAGTGTACAACCAGGGGATGTTCAAGACTGAGCTTTGCAACAAATGGCAAGAAACAGGTGCATGCCCATATGGAGACAACTGCCAGTTTGCACACGGCCTGGAGGAGCTCCGCCCAGTCCTCCGCCATCCACGCTACAAGACTGAGGTTTGCCGCATGGTCCTCAACGGCGACCCTTGCCCTTACGGCCACCGCTGCCACTTCCGTCACTCCCTCACTGACCAGGAGAAACTCATCAGGGCACTCAACTCCAGGTCCCTCAATTCCTCACTTTCCTCATGAAATTTGCTCTAATCTTGCAAAACCTACTCATCATGATCATATTAAAAAAAATAATAATAATCATGCTGTGGTATTGATTAGGTATTTGAATAATGGGAATCAAGTGAGTTCACATAAAAAAAAAAAAAAAGAAAAAAAAATATGATTACTTTGAGCACAAACTATATATACTGATATATAGGTGATGATTTGTAAGAAAGAATAAGAATAATTGTGTATAGAGAGATAAGAAAAGGTGTATGTTCCTTTGGATTATGGAGTAGTAAGTACATTGTTACCAAGTTGTATTCACTTTACGTTTTAATGTGGAACACTGGAACATGGTGCATAATGATGAATACTGTTGTATATGCTTGTTAACTTGTCTAAGCTCAATGGTAGGTACTGCCTTTAACATTTTGGATGATAAAGCTAGTGTGATATCATTTGATTTGTTCCTGTTAGAGATTTTATTCAAATAACTATTTGTACTTGTGTTAAAAATATTATTATGTTGACTCAAAAAAGTAAATCTAACTAATATTTTATAAAACAGATGAAATATCACTTTAATTTAACCAACAAAATGTTCACTTGGAATTAAATTTTAAATTTATGATGGACCAAGTATATCATTATTTCACAATGCCACCTTAATTTAACTTATAATAACGTTGCTACATGGACCATGGTCCACAATAAAATTTGTCGAGTAAAGATGTCAATCTTAACCCGAAACTAATGAGTTGGCTTGACAAGACCTAAAAAATTTAAGATTATGGTCAAAAAAATTGAGTCCAATAAGCCCGAAATTGATAAACTAATAGCCCGAACATGTTAGCATAATAGCCCCAATAGTTTGAATCACTTAAGGCTATTCTTTGTATCACAGGTGTTGTGAAACAAGCTTATATGGAAGCTCATCTTTAGTAATTTTTATTGAATTTGTAAATAAAATTTTAATGAAATTATTACAAAATAAAAATAATTTTTATGAAAATAAATAATGAAAAAATAAAAAGTTATTATAGTTATCATGTTATAATGTAAATATATTAATTATTTTTAGTTAGAAATTGAAAATTAAAGTTTAGATTGATTGAATGATAATATAAGTTCATATTTATAATTGTAAATGTATTTGTTTATTAAAATTAAAAGTTGAAAATGTTAATTTGTATTCTATAATTAATTGCAATGAGTTGGAAAAGATGTTAAATTAGCTCAAAGCAACTAACTTTAACTTTCCCTTTATTTTCTCTTTTTCTCTTTTCATCCTTATTTTGAAACAATTTCTCCTCGAGTCCTTGTGATCCGAAATTCGATTTACTTGAACCTTTGTCTAGTGTAGTTGATAAATGCAAGATAATGGATTCTTAGGAATATGAACTTCTCCATGAACTAACATATAAGCAGTTGGAGTTTAAACTTCACGAGGAATTTGAATTTTGTTAATTGTATTGTACCCAACAGAACAAAATAGATTATTAATTGTAATATATTGACAGCCAATAGTCCAATACACGGAGCAGACTAAAAAATGAAAGATTAGCGAGCACTAAACAAACAGTGTTAAATGCAAGCTCCATATATTTTTTGTATTTCAACCCACTCAACACTTGACAAGCAGCTCCATAACTCCAAAGCTTCAACACCGATAAACCTGCACAAATAACTCCAACACTCTACATCGAAAACTTAGTACCAACAAACACTCAAATCAGTGCAAAAAGGATAAAAATAAAGGGTAAATGAAACAACGAACAGAGATAGAGAGATAGAGAAGGATGACGAAATTTACCCAGGTAGCAAATTAAAGTAACAAGTAAAATGAGAAGTTAAGGAAAGGGAAAAATCCTAGAAAATTATTGGGATGGGAGGACTTGGTAAGGGTTGAAAATGGTCTTGGAAGACAATGAAGAAGATCCAAGAACACTTTTATATAGAAACCTTACCTAAGTCCACCATACCAACAACTCTCTAAGATCTATCTTCCTTTCCTTCTTACTCAGATGGAAGGGGAAGAGAGAAGTGGCGCAGTGGTGACTGCTGAGCGAACCCTAAGTGAGAAGTGTTCCCATTTATAGAAAGTTGGCCTCACCCAACACCGCGTCAAAGATTGATGCTTTCTCGGTAAGTGGGTAAGATGCTCAAAACGCGTGGAAATAATGGATACCCACCCGGCCCCGCCTCTCACACTATTAACACAAACACCCATGGTTAAAATTTGAATGTAGACACTTTTTTACAGATACACATAAAAAAAAATAAGTTATCCTGTCCGTCGTATCAAGGAGTAAATATAATAGATCACCTTGCATTGTCTATTCTAATTTAAAAATTATGGGTTTGAAATGAATATATTATTTGTCTTTAATTATTAAATTATGTGTTATAAGCCAACTAGTGAACTACTATCTAGTGTAGTGACACATCTATTTCTATGAATGGTCGCATAATTGAACAGAATTAATTCTTTGAACTGAAAAAGGTTGAGAAAGTATAGAGCATATATTACCTTGTAAAGGATCATGAGTGCTTCAAAAAATATGTGATAAATAAATTGAAGGCACATTATTTGTTTGTTACATGCATAATATGTTATCTACATAATTCATCTGCTAACACATAATATGTTAACTACAAATATGTTAAAATATAAGAACCGATAATATAAGAATTCATGTTATAACTTTAAGAAATTTAATTAAACATTTCATTTTCTATATTATCCTCACATATCTTTATTTTTTTGTAAGGGTATTTAAATTTTTATACAAATCAATATTTCAAAGAAATCAAATTCAATTCTTTTCCAGATCCAAAGAGGCTGTAACTGTTGAAATTTAATTGGAACTTCAATAAACTTTTTGAGTCAAAAAAAATGAAATTTAGCCATGAAAAGCATAATATAACAGTACAGAACAGTAATTACACCATGAAAAATGGTAAAATATGTTATTGACTTCCAAGTTAGCAAACTGGACAACATGATACCTACATTAATTAATGCAATGTACAGCTACTTTTGGAAACAGCTGAAAAATGTATATCACCCTTCCAAATATCCCCACTAAGAAACTGCATTTTATACCCTAAAAATAAGAGGGGTGCGCTATATTACAGAGAGTATTAAACAACAAATGAAAATAGAGTCGGAGCTCAGCCCGCCCCGGGCCACGAATCAACTATGAAGCTGCTTCTTCTCTTCTCAGTAGCTCCTGACAAGAACCGACAAGAAAGTGTACACAAGTAGATATTAGCTAACAGTTATGGTTTTACATGTTTACGTGGGCAGAGAGAAAGTCCATGAGGATTACCAATTTAGTGGCGGCGACTGACTGCCGTTGCCTTTCCTTCTTCTCGCGCTGGCATTCGGAACACCAGCTAGAAAAATCTTTCTGATACTTCCTGAGCTCTCTAAACACAGAACTGAGGGGAAAAACGTTCAGAATGTAGAATTAATCCAACAACAGAGATCTACTTATCTGCTTCAGATAACCTAACCATTCAAGCATAATCATCAATGTCCAACAAATGGAAATGCATATTGCCCAGTAGTAGTACCTTCTGCACCAAAGCAGTAAGTTAATCCTCTGGCCTGCTGTTGTGGCTCTAGCACCATGCCGATGCCGACCACGGTGAAGAACTGCACGGCCCGGGACATGGGCATAGTCAAAGCTCTCCTGTCACATATAGTTACAAACTCCAGATGAATGCTGAATCTATGGTAATATCAATCTCACCAGATAATTCATACTCCGTAATAATTATAATAAGCTCAGATTCCATGTCATCAATACTTTAAAATGCACTATTGAGAGCTGACATCTAAAAACCCAAAGCGGGCACACCACACCTTTGTAGAGGTTAAAAAAGATGGTTATTTGGCTATATGTGAATACAATTCTACTCAACAAATTGTTGAATTAACATTCTAAAACATTCATAAAGAACCTTCCCACAATGAATTCTAGGGTCACACTTGTGTGAGACCATCTCACGGGTCTCAATCCGTGAGACATGTCGGGTCGACATAATTTGGGTCATGATTGACCTATATAATAAAATAGATCCGTGAAACGGTCTCACACAAGGTTGTGCCTAAATTCTATACTTGTTCCCCTAAATGCTAGGTAACACAGCCTGATTCTGAAACAGCAACCTCTGATCCTCCTTTATGAGCATACCCTGTCCTTGAAAGACAAGCAAAATTGCAATGGCATTCACCACCCACCCCTCACCCAGAAAACACACACACACACACCAAACCACCGCATCCCTCATTCTTGTGTGCTCCCAATATGTACCTCATCAAGCCACCACATCTCCTCCTTCCCTTGTCACGTTATTTTATATAGCTTCAATACATCAAACAAGGCCATAGACTAGCCTGGTCATGTATGATGTGGTAGTAATGGAAAAATAACCACTGAAACAATTTTCTATAATCAAAACTATAACCATATGATAAAACCTCCTTCAATTCAAAATAGCAGAATAGAAATGCACTGAAACTACAGATGATTCTGATAGATGGTTGATCAACAGCAAACAATATTTTGAACACACTTACCTCTGGTTGTGTTTCAGTATTTACATGTTTCTCACAACGTATGCCACGAAAAAACAGTTCTCCACCAGAAAACTGCTTGCCCAAACACACATTCAACGTGACTTCTGAATCATCCACGTGGAAACCTAAAAGGTAAAGCTGCTGAGATCCTAGAACTAGATATATATACAGTGGCATACTAACTCAAGTAATAGCAGGCATATAAATCTCCCTCCGGGACTCATTAAGTGCATACTTTTATCATGCATGCAGTTATGTTGTAAAAGAATTCTTTGCCAAACAACAGGAATGAAGATAATGAAATGTAATAGAGGCCATTTTTGCTGGAAATCATAAAGATTATAACAGAATAGTTGTTAGAGACACTTCCAGTAAAATTGGTATCCATTATTAGGTATTGATATTATTCATTAGCTCAAATTTAACATGCTGAATACTTTGATGCAGCAGGCAATAAAGAAAAGGTATATTTAAAAATAAGCTTTGACAACATACAAGCATGAATATGTGGTTTCAAGGGAGAGATATATTAATAAGAAAAGAATACAAAAATGCATTGTCTTATGCCAATTAATTTCCCAGAGGAATTATATAAACAGCATCAAAGCTTGGGAAAATCAGCCTCTCACCTAGGTCAACATCTCTATCCATTCCATACTCAACCACAAAACCATGATGTGTATCAAGAGTGGATCCACCAACCTCTGAAAAGAAAGCTGGACAATAATTTAAACCAGGTCAATCTAAAGGCATGTGCAATCACCTACAACCCCATCCCTTCCTTACTTCCCTCTAAATGTATCTAGGTAGAAACTATTACCTTTAGAAATAGGACGAATGAAATCTTCCATCAACTTCTCAAGCATGGTTTCCATGCCAAAGTCATCAAGAACAGCACCAAATTTGTTCATTGTATTTGGTCTCATAATTCTGAATTTTGTTTCATGGACCCACTTTTCAAAATTTTCTACCTAAGCAATCAGAACCTGATAAGAAAATAGAAAGGCTAAACTACAAAGAAAAGCTAAAGGAGTATTGCTAAAGAATAACAACACCAAAGGGAAAGTACCTCAGCCAGAAGCATTTCACAGAAACGAGGCTGCAGCATCTCAAAGGTAAAAACCCCAGGAGAGGGTTCAGACATTATATTTCGGAAACTGTCTTCTGTGTTTTCATTGATTGCCTTGATAAATGAGGGCAGAAAGAAATTTGCAGCATGCATAGTATACAGATCCCTGTGCAAAGGCTGGAAGCGCAAGGAAGCCAATTAAAAGGAAGAAACTCAAGCGTAGCCTAGTAGCCCAGAAATTATGTGTAATAAAAAATTAGAGCCAAGTCAGCATGATAAATTTTGTAAGTTATGTAACTATATAGGGATTTAAACAGTTATCTATACAATCTATCATAATACATCAATAGTTATCTAAATGATAATATCCTAAATCAGATAGGCAGCAACCGTAATGTTAGAATAACAATTCAAGAGTCACTTATGGCTCTTCACCTTCCATTTATTGATTAATGATAACACATACAAAAAAACTGTACAACAGTTCCATCTTTGGTTCTCTAAAAGATATTGGTAGTTTCACATAAATGGTACTAGTTATTGCTTGCTCCTTCAGCTGAGTGTTTATCCAGAAACTCTAGTGCTGAACTTCAAAAGAAAAGTTCTCATTTCAGTTATCATTGCTGTTCTTCAACAACTGAAAAAAATTATAAAAAGCTGTTCTGCAGAAGAGTATTAACACAATGCATACCTGATAGTTTGATATAATCTTCTGCCTGTATTCTCTGTGCTTCTGGACCTGTAAGTATGATTCAAAATGATAGAAAATATGAGAAAAGAAGTAAATAGTACTCTGTATAATGGAGTGCATAAGTAGAAGGTAAGGACAAAAATATAAACGAAGATAGTACACCACCCTTCATTCACTTACGGACCCAAAATAAGAAGAACGAGAGATCAGGCAGTCAAACGAATTATCAAAAGAACTCAACTGAGTGGAGTCAAGTGCATTTATATATTTATATAACAATTTGAATAAAAGGGTATATTAGAAGACTCCAAGCTAAATTCCCGGTTTCTACAAGTGAAGATATCAAACTAAAACCCAACAAAATTCAAATTTTTAATCTTCTCTGATATCCTCACTTTCCCACATTGTATCAACACTAGATTCAATGCTCTAGTCTCCAATGCCCACAGCAACCTAAATTTCCCCCCTAAACACCCATTCATGCATTAGAATGAAAATGAATACATGCAAGAGAAACAAGGGAAAAAAAAAAAAAGGTAAACTTCGGAAAACTTTTCCTGATACAGAGACACAATCAAAACATGCAGGCGATTCATAACCGGGCAAGGGAGAACAAATAAAATTGCAAAAATGCAGAACTTACGCGAGTTCGTTCGCCCTCCGGGGAGTACCTGAGCAGAATTTCCCGCATGTACTGAACCTTAGAATCGCGGTTGGAGTTAAGGATAGTAGGCGGGAGATATCGCTCGAGAGAGCTATACAGCAGCGGGCTGAAGTCCAATTGCAGGTCGTCATAGTTATCGGACTTATGGTCCATACTCGGGTTCAACCTCAATCTGTGCGCAGTGTGAGTCTGCACAACGACGCCGTTCCCATTGCTCCCACTCCCATTCCCGTTCCCGGCGGCCGTCGCCTTGTCCCGATCCACTGCGGCCCCATCGAGAGACATCTGTGTAGATAGAGAACGAGGGGGAGAATTGTGCGTATTCGTAGAGAGAGAGAGAGTCACGGTGTGTGTATATCTAGAGAGATAAGATTGATGTCAATGAGATTAGTAGTATGACATGTTTGAAGAGAATGGATTTTTAGGGTTTCAGGTTGGTTTGTTGTTGGTGAAGATGAAGGTTAGGGTTTGGTGTTTTACAGTCTTACCTGTGGGCTGTTGCTATGCATTTTGTTTTGTTTTTTTGTTTGATATTTTTTTAAATATGGGTGTTTATTTCGTACACTCTATGGTAGTATTTCATCAAAAAATGGATTTCAAACTTCCAATGAATTCAATTTGATAGTGCAAAATACGGATACGAAACCAAACGGGAAATACGATCTATTATTGCATCAAAAGATCCAAACTCGGTTTACAAAGCAAATAAGGGCTCGAAGGGCTCGGCGGGTCGACAGTGGGCTTTCCTACTGTCCGAGCTCACTTCAAGGCTTAGTCAAGAATCAGCCAAAAGATCATCTCTATCCTCATAAATGCGGTATTTATAAGAGGGAAAATGTAGGATCGTCGGGCCTCCGGCATGACGAGAACGTGGCCTGCATGCGCCCGCCTCACCCCGGGCCCAAGCGAGAGGGAGCACGTGGCGGCCCTTGACACGCCACGCCGCCGCCCGATCAAAGGTACTGTTCAGTCCGTGACGCCGACCATAAATCGATCGGGCCGAGCTTCCGGTCTCCTGACCATACGGTCTCCGATCAATACTGGAGCGACCATACGGTCTTCGACCGGTATTGGAGTATATTTACTATCACAATTCTTATTGTTTATATATAATTTTCTTACAAAAGATGTTACTCCGTATAATATATATCATAAAATTCTTATGTTAGTTGATCATCTACATCAACATTCAATAGTTATGCCGTGTACCAAGGTCCACCTTGCAAAAACGATGTCGTTTTTTTTTTTACTAAACATATTGGCCTGAAATGTGAAACACAAACTCTACATTCACAATTTGTAAACTCCACATTAACACATTACAGGATTATATGTTTAGTAACTATATTACCACTGTTATGCATTCACACGTTCAAAACTCTATATTCACAGATCTTATACTCCATATCCACAACTTGAGAACTCCGCATTCACACATTACAGGGCTACAAGTTGCTAGAACTTCTTAACTTTATTACAGATTCACACATGCATAACTCTACATTCACGATTTCTATACTTCACATTCACACATTTCTAGGCAACTCTACATTCACACAATCATAAGTCTACATTCACAATTTCTATACTCTACATTCACACTTTGAAACCTCTACATTCACACATTTTTGGACAACTCTATATTCAGCAATATGTTTACTAATTAAAAAAAAAAAAAAAGACAAAACGACGTAGTTTTGGACCCAGGTCCACTGGGTCCACAACATAATTTGCGATCAACATTCTCAATATTACTATTTTTTGTTTATAGTTAGGTGGGACATTATATATCAATCGCTTATACAATACTCTATATTAACTAGTTAATTAAAGAGCGTTGCACAATTCAATTAATGTTCAATTATAAAAGAAATTGTAAAATTACATTATCAAAATAAATATAAAACTATTATAGTTTAATTAAATTTATAATTTGTTAAGAATTTATATTTATTGATAATATTTTATTAGGAAAATTGTTAAATAGGCCCTCGAATTTTATTGAGAAAATGATCAAATGGTCCCCTTCTCCATCCATGAGGTTTGGCCGCCATCTCCATTTAACAGACACAGCGACCAAAATGATCACCATCTCTAATCGACAGAGAAGACGGCTAGTCAGTTTCCTTCCCTAGTCGATTGGAGCCGGAGATGGCCACGCCTTCTCCCGTTATGCCTTCTCCAGCGACACCTTGGTCTCTACTCGTCAATTTTTATTGTCGGACAACTGCCCAAATTTGAGTGACATGGTATTACAAGTCACTAATAGGTAATTGCGCCTTGATGAACTAAATTGACGAGTTTATGTATCTAATTGCAACTTTAAAACGTTTGAGGGTCTAATTGACTTTTCATGTAAAGTTCAATGGTCTATTTGACCACTGTTTATATTTTATTTGAACAAAATATTTGTATAATATATTAAGTAATTTAAATTATCATCAATCATATTTAACATTCAACAATTTATACTATCAAATATATAATTATGTGTAGTTGAATAATAAATTACTTCATTTTGTTGGAATGCAACAAAATAAAATAAAAAATTATTAAATTTATTTTTAACCATCAGAATATTTATATATAACATCAGTATAAAAACTAGTCAATTAAAATATAACATTTAAAAAAATAAATTTCAACAGAGTCCATAGAAAAAAGAATCCTTAGATTGAAAACGGTATAGACAAGACTAAAAAGATAAGTATATAAAAAGTTAATTCAAATAATAGTACATCTTTTTTTTTAGTAAATTGGATCTTTCTCTCCGTCCGTCACGGGAGCTGGCCCAGGGGAACTCGTCACTTGCGGGAATTGAACTCGAGTTCTCCCGAAATTCCTCCCTACAAAAAGAACTCACTTACCACTTGAGCTACCCCACCGAGTTAAGTGATAGTACATTGATTATTAAGATTTATCAATTTTTATTTTCGACTTTCAATTTTATCACAAGTGATTCATTGGCTATATATTTTAAATTTTCATTTGGTGCGCATTAAATTTAATGGTAATAATGAAAAATTGACTTGTTAATGAGATGGACAAATTGTTTGTAGATAATGTATGCAACAGTGCATCGTTGGACTATGTTATTCACTTCACTTAATTGAATTAATTAAATGTAAAAAAAAGAAATATTTTTTTAAAGATTTAAACAGGGGTCTGGTATGCTGTTATCATTATTGCATGAACCATGGTCCACACAGGTGTGTTGACCAAAAATAAAAAGTACATTATTTTTGTACTTAAGGTACATTATTTTTGTACTGTAGGTACATTATTTTAGGGTACATTATTTTTGTACTGAAGGTACATTATTTGATAGTAATTTTTGTACTGAAGGTACATTATTTGCTATATACTATCAAATAATGTACCTACAGTACAAAAATAATGTAATTTTTATTTTTGGTCCACACAGCTGTGTGGACCATGGTCCATGCAATAATTTGCCGGTATGCTGGTGCAAATACCTTCATTGCATCAATTACTTCAATCATACGAGTATTTTACCACCAATTTGGCGAGGATACATGTATCAAATTGGTGTGGCTACAATTTTCATCCCTTTTGATACGAACCTCCCACAAATGTGGATAATATAAAGTATAGTTAACAAACGAATTCAATGACAAATTACCATAACCCTTCTTGACGTGACTTTCGAAACAACTATAGGTATATCAAACTCCGCCCTCAATGACTCGCAAAAAAATAAAAAATAATAAAAAATTACGAGGTGCCTCCACCAATCTCACCGTAGTCTTGCAAAGTACTATCATACAAACCCTCAGTTACACAAAGGCTTTGACAAATCTAGTTTTGGGTAGGCATATAAATACTCACAAGTACAAACCAAGTGCACACAAAAAGTCAAGCTTTATTAATAGTGGTCTAGGTGTCTCAATCTCGTCCACATCGAATCGCATCGGTCCCCTTCATGTGCCCTTCGAATCGCATAGAAATGCTATTACCGCTCCCCTGATGAGCCTATGGCAAGGCAAAACCAGATTGGAACGTATGAAGGTAGGCTGGTCTGCGGGCATGAGGGGCCTCGGGACGTCGCACGAGCGTTGTGTGTTGCGCCAAACTATATGGCCGTGACAAAGTGGTATTAGAGCGAGACATACTTATATTGTTGCACGTTATGGTGGGGTCCTCAGGGGGAGGACTATGCGAGCACTGTACTGCGAGGGGCGCACGTGCTTATAACGGCTCCACTCCGGCGATCCGCAAGGGCGGATGTGTCCTAGCGAGGAAAGGGGACTCTAGTGGCCACCAGCCTAGCCTGACTGCTTTGTGGATGGTAGTCTTGGCGTTGCTGCGCGTATGCAATATATTGTACGTCGATCTTTAGGCGAGTCCATCTCCCTTAGCATGAGGGCGTGCTAGATTTTGGGTGGGGGATAGTGTCACATACTGTTTTCCGTGATCGTGTTAAGACCTAGTGAATGAATAAACGAGCTAACTGGTTAGCTTGCTTTACGGGTAAAGGGGGCACAATAGCGATAAGGAGAGTTCTGCCTTAGACGATAGGTCTGGTCGAGTTAGGCACGCCGACCCGATTAAGTTTGGGGAGCCTGTCGCTGGTCTAGACTTGACTATGAAGGTGACCAATGCGATTCGAAATGCACAACTGGTCGGGAACTATTGCCGCTCTCCTGATGAGCTTATGGCACGGCGAAACCAGATTGGCGTGTATGAGGGTAGGCTAGTCAGCAGGGCATGAGAGGCCTCGGGACGCCGCAAGGGCGTTGTTTGCTGCGCCAGACTTTATGCCCGTGACATAATGTACCCATGCCCAAACCTATATTAGAATTTTTAAGAACATGGCCCGATCCAAACTCAAAACAAATTACGGAGTATTTATATTTTCACTCACAAATTTTAAGTACCCGAACTTACATTTAAATCTCTGAATCTAAATCCATGTCTAATGTTCGAAACTCGACAATGATCGTGAGGGATTATGTTTAAAGTGAACAAATTCTTTGTGCACACCAACATATGATATTATTTTCTGAGTCACTGAGTTATCGTGATTTATATTTTTTTATACGCCCTGTGACTCTGTCGGACTGGGATATGAGGGGCAGGATTTAACATTTTGGTTCAAAAATTTATTTATGATTCCAAAATTGCAGCAATAACGAAAAAGTGTGTTGAGGCACTCACGTGCGGATCACTCGTCAGCATAAAAACATTTCCACATCTACTGGCAAGTGACAGACGGAAAGAACGAAATCTTCTCCATTTCGCCACCGCGCAACCGCCGAATTGCCGCGACCCGATCCACCGACCCGCCGCCATTTTTCCCGACCGACCTCGATTCTCTCTTATTTCCCGCCGGACCTCAGCCGTTTATGACCTGGCCTACTCTCCAAGCTTTTCACCCGCAATTCCCCTTCCAAAACCCTAAAACCCACCGAACCATCAGCTCCAGCGCCGACGCATTTTCCGCCGCCGCCGTCAGGATGAAGGACCGGATGCCGTCTCCACACGGCGCCGTTTACGTCCCTCCTCACCAGCGCCTCCGCTCCGTCATCGTTGCTCCCTCCGCCACTCCCCAGCCTGGTGCCACCACACCTATCGATTCGAAGCCGAGTTTTAGCAGCAAAACCTCATTCCCTAAAGCTAAACCTAACAATCCATATCCTTACTTGCCGCCTCACCATCAGCTCCAACCGCAACAACAGTGTCATTTCCGCAACACGCAGCCGCAGAAGAACCCTCAGCTTGATGGCGTCTACGAGGAAGGCTCCCACCGTGATTACGAGCTCCCTGTCTTCGTCGTAAGTTTTGGATGCTTGTTTTGCGTTATTATTGTATAATAATGTAATAATTACTATTTAACTCTTGTAGTTCTGTCCTTCTTTAATGCTTAGTGTTAAATTGAGCTATTTTTGTGTTCTGATAAACCTCAACTAATTATTCTGACATAATTGCATTTAGGCATCAATACATTGTTGTTATGCTGCATGATCATCCCACATTTGAGTTCTTAGTGAGTGAATATTATCCTGCCTATTAGCTTCATGTTTTGTGTCTGGCATTCTTCCAGGTTTTGTAATTCTTCATTTCAGGATTGCCTCTAATCTTAGTATCTAAAGAGTTTATATTTCAGCAGTATTATATTCCTCACAGATTTAATGCACTTGGTGGCGAAAATAGACCAAATCATGTGGCTAAGTTTGGAAGGGGCAGATTTTGGTAGTAACAGTAGATGGACTTATGGATATTTGATATTTCCTGAACTTTTGAGAAGGTAGGATTCACTTGTATTGGGAAATTAACTGAAATAGGCAAAAATGGAAGCATATGGACAACAGTAGCTAACTTTTAAAATTTGGCCAAAAATCGTCAAAACTACTTTTGTTGTAGGGGCGGAGGTACAGTGTGGGCCACTGCCCCCACTGAAAATTTTGATTTTTATAACTAGTATTATCCCAACTGAACATATTGTTTTTTTTTTATTTTTTTAAGAACTAGTATTATGTATTCTTGTTTTATTTTTATTATTTTTTTAAAAAATTCAGAGCATCTCCTTCTGTCGTTTTGTTCTGCCCCTCCATCCCAGACTCCCAAACCTCCACCTTCTCCTTCAGGGCTTTGGCGCTTCACTCCTTACCCATAATTAAAAGCTCTTGATTATATTAGAGGGAAGTACCCAACTTTTCAAATCTCACTCATGGCGCTCAGCAATGATGCGTTTGTTGGGTTTTGTCAAAAGACAGGAACATAGAATGAACTAGAAACCAATGCCTCTCTCTTTCATATCTCTCGCATTTACAGATTTTTCTCTTTAGAAATCCTCATGAGAATGTAAATTTTGAATCAGTAATTAGTGATTATACTGGTGGAGAAAGAGCTATAGATCACTAAATCTCACGTGAACATCAGATCCCTAAAATGACGCTACCTTAATCTCGACCTCAAGATCTCTTTTCAGTACTTAATTATCTCTTCTTTCAAATTCGAAATCGATTGCTTCAACTCCGATTATCTCAGCATTCTTCATAAAGTCAGGCATGAATATCTGCAATTTTCTCTATCATTCTAATTTGATTAATTCATTTGCTTGATTAGAAGACTGTGATATATACTTCATCTATTTTACCAAAAAGAAAGCCAAAAGTTCCTCTGCATGTAATGTATGCACTAAGCTTTTGTATATTCTAGGATCAAATTTGAGCTGGAATATGGCTATAGTTTCTCCATCTTATTGGCTAATTCTAATAATATTGCTTTCAAGTGTTTACTTATTTATTTATTACTTGATTACTCTGATGATATGAGCTGGATTAAAATAGTATCAGAAATGAAGAATGTACTTGTTGCCTATTGGTGATTACTTTCTTGATTTTTAGTAATTGCATTCTTTTCTTATTTGTCATGGGTTGTTTGTGGAGTGTTCTGAACTTTAGATTCTTTCATATTCCTCCTTTTACTGTCAAATGCTATACTACCAAGTACTTTATGAACTAGCCTAAAAGGTGGAAATGTGAAATGCTGTTAGCTAGCTGGATTTTAAACTTCATCTGCATGTGGTGTTCCGGTGGCTTAGTCTTGCTTCAACTGTGTCTTTCAACATGTGAGTGCTTCACTCCACTCAACTACAATCCTGGCTTTGCCTCTTCTTTGGCTAATGCATTTCGTTGAACATTTTCCCTTAAAGCATTTGCAAAATGTGTTTTGTTATCTTTGTTTTTCCTTGGAGGGAGGGGGGCACCCGAAGAAACCCTTTAGTACCTTCTCGCGCTCAGGATCCCTTGCTGATCATTGCTTAATGTCCTTTCTGTCCTGGGGGCTGGGGTGGGGTCTCGCCAAATCAACCCAATTGTCCTCATGGTTGGTTGCAACCTTCGCCAAGATGATGATGAAAAAATAAAAATTAGGCCCAATTGCATTTGAGGAAAAAGTTACACATTAGTAAAACTTGCTTTGCTTATTTTTGTCAAAGTTATAAAATTTGTCTATTTTCATCCATCTCATCCCATTTTTGCCTATTTTAATCCATTACTGATTACCCCATTTGTATTATTATTATTTTGGGTACTTATTTCCGCTATCTTAATGATTGTTCTTACTGGTCGAAGGATTGGCCTGGGGCATCATAATATTTAAGTGCACTAGCTATTGTGCCCATTAACTGTCTCCTATAAAGAGTTACTCCATAATATCTTAGTGCATACATTATTGGCACACATCTATCCGCTCAAAGGACTTTAGGTATATCACTTACACCACCACGGAAATGAAATGACAAGAAAGTAGTGCCAATTATGAAAGAAACACCAGGTTTGAACCCCAAACCAGATGGATTAAAATGCTCCTGAAGGAAGTAATTTTATTTTGTTAGGGAGACTATATGTGTTTTCTATCATTCTATGGTTTGGGTTTTGAAAGGCAGAAAGGGTTGGTCAAATTCAGTAATTGGTTTGTCTTGTTAGTGCATTTTGATGTACTTGGGTTTCATAGTATTGGTGCTCCACTGCTCCTTTTAATAAATGTATTTAATATAAAAAAAGCCTGGTAGATTTAATGTGGATACTTAGTCAATTCTACAGTATTTAAGTAATACATTTATGTCCGTGACACAATTAATGTTTGCACATGGATTTCAGGGTTCAGCCACCTCAGACAAAGTTGATGCATGGAAATGGAAGATGACCACCCTTTTACGTGACAATGATAATCAAGAGATAGTCTCAAGGGAGAAAAAAGATAGGCGAGATTATGAACAGATTGCAGCTTTAGCAAGTGGCATGGGTTTGTATAGGTATGTTTGACTTTATGTTTTAGGTGTTCTATCTTTAGATTTGTGGAGTACAGGGTTTTGAAATGAATTACCTTTTCACAGCCATATGTATGCAAAAGTAGTGGTTGTTAGCAAGGTTCCATTGCCAAACTACAGGTTCGATCTAGATGATAAACGTCCTCAAAGAGAGGTATTTTCTTTATGCTGTTCAATGTTCACATATTGTACTTATCTGTGCAAACACTATTATAATTATCGATGTTCCGTTTTCAGCCTTACGGCTGCCACGTCATGTCTTCACTTGCCTTTGTTAAGTTTTATTTGACTTAAAAAAAAAAGCATATTGATGCCTTATTTTGCTTCCAAATTTCCTTGCTTTTTTCTTTCTCTTTTTTGAGTCCTGATTCGTAGTCTACATCTCTTTTGCCTTTTCTATCATTTCTGTTTATCATGGTATAATTGATTATGGGTTGACAGGTAATTCTGCCACCAGGGCTGCCAAGAAGGATAGATGATCACCTAAAAAATTACCTTTCTTGTAAGCCTAGCACAGCTATGTTTTCAAGGTCAAGCAGTAATTGTAGTATTGCTACTGATGAGGGGCTTTTTGAGCTTCCTGAACCACTGCCACATAATACGGCTGCCATGGAGAATATCATTCGGCGGAGGAGTATGCAAATGCACACTGAGCAGCAGAGTTGGCAGGTTGATTTTTTTTTTCTTCTTCTTCTTTTTCTAACATTGACCTTATTAACTTTGGAGTTCATGCACTATGCTGTAGGAATCTGCTGAAGGTAGGAAGATGCTTGAGTTTCGATGTAGTCTTCCTGCTTACAAGGAAAAGGATGCAATATTGAGTGCCATTTCACAGAACCAGGTATGCTGATATGCATTGTGGAGCTGTGAAACAAAATTTGGGCAGACTTGAAAACCCTTGTACCTATCGTACTCTACTAGTCTACTATGCTCTCTAGCTTTTCTTAAATTGATTTATTATTTGTTTGTGTGTGTGTGTGTGGGGGGGGGGGGGGGGGGGAGGGAAGGAAATGGTGTTCTGGCATGAGTATTGAGGATCAGTGTGAGCTGTTTATGTGCATTCTTCAATGAAGCAGTTTTAGGTGCTTTAATTATTAACCCTCTGCTAGTTGGTTGGATGTGTTCAATTTTCCAATTCACTGCAATTATGCATAGTGGCTTGAGATTCTTCTCCTCTTTCAATTTAGTTATATCAGACACTGTATGTCAGCCTATGTGAGGTGCATTATTCTTTGAAGTGTACTTAAATCACATTGTACTTCCTAATGTACTGAAATGTAAAAGCATGTCAAAGGAGCAAGAGGGAGGTGATGCGTTTTGCAATTTTGGAGAAAATATTTACCCTATGGATATGGCTAGGATGAAGAAACTATTTTTTCTATTCCACTAAGGGATGCTTTTGTGATGGGAGTGGTCCTCTCTTGTGTAGATGGCTTTCTTCTTTTCTGTTTTGAAATGTTATTTCATTTATTTGGTTATATTAAGTTCAGTATGAAATTTTAGACAACTGTATATAGTTTAAACAAGGGAAAACTTTTATCTTTTTTAATCTTGATAGTGCTGGTAATGAGAAAAATGTTTCCCATTTTTACAGGTGGTTATTATATCAGGTGAAACTGGTTGTGGGAAGACCACACAAATTCCCCAATTCATTTTAGAGTCTGAAATTGAATCCATGCGTGGAGCTGCATGCAGTATTATATGTACCCAGCCTAGAAGAATATCTGCTATGTCTGTAGCTGAAAGGGTTGCCGTGGAGAGAGGGGAGAAATTGGGTGAAACAGTTAGTCTCCAAATCTCTAGCTGAAAAAACTTTATGTGAACTGAATCTCACATCAAAGTTTTTCTGACTTGTTCTAAGGTTAATTATTTTTGGTCTTCTCTTTTCAGGTTGGCTATAAAGTTCGGCTTGAAGGTGTTAAGGGAAGGGACACACATCTCCTTTTCTGTACCACAGGCATCTTGTTGAGAAGATTGCTAGTTGATAGAAACTTGAAAGGTGTGACACATGTCATTGTGGATGAGATTCATGAGCGTGGAATGAATGAAGGTAAAGTGCCATCTTCACTAGGATATAGTTATAATATGTTTGGGGGAGTAATTTTTAACTATTTTACATGTTCATGCCAGATTTTCTGCTCATTGTTTTAAAAGATTTACTCCCTCGTCGACCAGAACTAAGGTTGATTTTGATGAGTGCAACTTTAGACGCGGAGCTTTTTTCATCATACTTTGGTGGGGCTCCCGCAGTCCATATTCCGGTAAGTTACAAGTTAGTCACCTTTTTTTCCACTAGAGAGAGAGAAAGGTCTGGGAAGAGGGGGGAGTGTGGGGGTTCAAGCTTGTATCCAAGGTCACCTAAAATTTTGGAGAATTGAAACATATGTTTGTTATAAACTGTACCATTTTTTTTTTATCACCCACTTCTCACTCACAACCAAAAAGGTCCAACTTTCCTGACCTTTGTTTGCATATAGAGATGCATATATCCTTGTTCTTTTTGTCTTGTGTTTGTCTTGCTACTAGGTATGTCCGTAACTTTTTTTATACCGCTTTTGCACTTTCAACACTGAATATATGCTAGAAAGTAGAAATATATATATATATATATATACATATATATATATATATATATATATATATATATAAGTACAATGCTTGCAAAATGTCATTTATACCATTTTCTGTGGTGAAATGACTTATCCTTAATGATAATGGGACTGAAGTTATTTGTTAATTAACTTCATCACTTCCCAATCCGATCATCAAATCTCAGTACTTGGAGATAAGAACCTCATAGGGATTTTTTGGGCGATTGTTTTGATGTATACATTAATTACTTTTTGATGTTGGAACTTTTCATCACCCCCACCCCCACCCCCACCCCCACCTACCTTTTTTCTTTTTCTTTTACCTTAATTAGAATTGTTTCTTAGTTGGATTAAACTAATTTTCATTTCCTCGTTGAATATTTAGGGCTTTACTTATCCAGTTCAAACACATTTTCTGGAAAATATTCTGGAGATGACGGGATATAGATTGACACTGTACAACCAAGTTGATGATTATGGTCAGGAGAAGGCGTGGAAAGTAAACAAGCAGGCTCCAAGAAAGAGGAAAAGCCAACTTGTGTCTGCAGTTGAGGTATACTAAATTATAAGCAGCTTTCTTACTTTCCTTATATGCTCTAATAATGCTGTGCTCATTTCTTCATTATTATTAGGATGCCCTTGGAGCTGCTGACTTCAAGGATTATAGCCCACAGACAAGAGAGTCTCTGTCTTGTTGGAACCCTGATTGTATTGGCTTCAACCTTATTGAATATCTTCTGTGCCATATTTGTGAAAATGAGGGGCCTGGTGCTGTTTTAGTTTTTATGACTGGTTGGGATGACATAAGTTCTCTTAAAGAAAAGCTCCAATGTCATCCTACTTTGGGAGATGCAAGCCGGGTCTTATTGCTGGCATGCCATGGTTCTATGGCCAGTTCGGAACAGGTGAGTGTATACAATTCCTTGTTATCCTGTTCATTCACTATATATAAATGTCAGAGTTTATTATGCATTTGAGTATATACACTTCTATTATATGCAAATCAGCTATATGGAGTGTGAAGAATGTTATGACTTGTTCATTTTTGTTTATTCATTTGTCTGTACTTATGAATGTTTTGTGTGTAGAGGTTAATATTCGATGAGCCTGAAGGTGGAGTTAGGAAGATTGTGTTGGCTACTAATATTGCTGAAACAAGTATTACCATCAATGATGTGGTTTTTGTTATTGACTGCGGGAAGGCAAAAGAGACATCATATGATGCACTCAATAATACTCCTTGTTTACTTCCTTCATGGATATCAAAGGTTTCAGCTCAACAAGTAAGTTATTTATTTATTAAAATGATTGTTAGATGTTGGACAACATTGCGAAATTAATAAGACCTTATCTGTCCATTCTCAAACAAAACCATCAACCAAATTTAATAAATAAATAAATTGGGAGGGGAACATAACCCTAGAGACTGTTTTTCTGTACTCTTGCCAAACTAATTGGGGGTGCGCGTTAAAATAGGTTCCTGCACCTCAGGCATCATATGCAGCATGGATTGCGTCAAAGTGACACATCATAGAAAGGAATTGCCATTTATGCAGGCGATCCCGTTATTACGCAACGAAAAATTTTAGTTTAAGAATTGGCTATTTATTTTTAATGTTTGATATGCACTTTTCTACTTCCAATCTTTCAGTCTGCATACATAAAATCTTCATACTGCTTTGGAAACTTATTAACTGTCTTCTTTTTGGTCCACTCTTGCATTTAATAGAGAAGGGGAAGAGCTGGACGTGTTCGGCCTGGAATATGTTATCATCTTTATCCTAGATGTGTATTTGATGCTCTTGCAGATTACCAACTGCCTGAAATTCTGAGAACACCTTTGCAGTCACTTTGTTTGCAAATCAAAAGTTTAAAACTTGGTAGCATTTCTGAGTTCCTATCCAGGGCTTTGCAGTCACCAGAGTTGTTAGCGGTACTATACTTAATTAGATAAAATGTTCTGGTCCTATAGTATTTCAGTTTATTGGTTTCAGGAATAACTATGAGTTCTCTAGCAATATATAAAAGTCATATCCTCCATGTGTAGAGCTTTCAAATTATCCAACAACTCATTACCTCATTTTACTGGCAGGTTCAAAATGCTATTGAATATCTGAAGATCATTGGGGCTTTGGATGAGAATGAAAATCTCACTGTTTTAGGTCTGAGCTTTGTTCAGTGCCATCTCTTTTATTACAGAAATTGATGCTAAGGCTGCATCCTGACTTTACTTTGGTTTTCCACCTGGTTTCCAACAGGACGCTACTTAACCATGCTTCCAATGGAACCTAAACTTGGAAAGATGATTATACTTGGAGCTATTTTCAATTGTTTGGACCCAGTTTTAACTATTGTGGCTGGTCTTAGTGTTCGTGATCCTTTCTTGGCACCACTAGACAAGAAAGATGTACGTTCATCTTGGGTTGCAAAATGGTTATTTCTTTTTGTTTTAATTTTTTTTTTATCTTCTACAATTTTTTATTTATTTATTTATTTATTTTTTTTTGTCTTGTGTGGTATATTCTCTCTATTAATCATTAATGCATATCCAGGAATAATGTGATGAATGCATTGTTCAAAATTTTATTATTTTATATCTATTTTTATTGAATAACACATTGAATATCTGTATGTAATCAGTATGACTTTAAGTATATAGCCATAGTTGGTGGGTTTTGTACATATTTTTATCATTGGAATATCAATCCAATATGAATGTATTGCCCAAAAGAAGTAAAAATATCATATGAACATGCTTTAGTATCTTTTGTGTTTCACTTTCTCTGTAATTTGGATGGTACCCCCTTGGTGCCTATGGTATTTAAACTAAGATTGTACAAAGATCATTTCTAAACTAAAGATGCAAAGAAGCCTTTGATCTAAAAGAGTAGATTGGCTAGTCAAATGCTGAACTTGCACTTTTACAACAGCCATTAGTAAGCTGACGCTTCAAACAAGTGAAACAGCTGTATGATGCTTCTTCCTTTCATGTGCCAATATTGTATGTAACAAGTGGTGTTTCTTATTTTCAGCTAGCTGAAGCTGCGAAGGCTCAGTTTTCTCGTGATTATAGTGACCATCTTGCTCTTGTCCGTGCTTATGAAGGCTGGAGAGATGCTGAAAAAGATCTTGCTGGATATGAATACTGCTGGAAGAATTTTCTTTCTGCACAATCAATGAAAGCTATTGATTCTCTTCGAAGAGAGTTCTACTCTTTACTTAAGGATGCTGGCCTTGTTGACAGCAATGCTGCCATTTACAATGCTTGGAGTTACGATCATTGTCTACTTCGAGCAGTTATTTGCTATGGACTATACCCTGGAATCTGCTCGATTGTGGTAAGCCTTTATGAGTTTCTCTAAAACTGGTTATGTAAGCTGGTTAATTTGATGAATTAACCACATTAGTCACGCTTAATTTGAAGTTACCTGTATGCATATGTTTATATTATTTAGAGTCAATAATCTATAACAAGTTCACAAGACTACCCCCCCCC
>NC_044929.1:1005339-1026688 GCF_003576645.1 Ipomoea triloba | reverse complement strand
CAAGAAAACATGGCTATTCTATTATTGAAGCTGGATTTATTCCCCTGCCATCCCTTTTTAGTCCTTTCACTTCATACTAATATCTTGTTTCTTCAATTAAATACTTGTTATGGCAATGCTTTGCAGCATAATGAGAAGTCATTCTCATTGAAAACGATGGAAGATGGCCAGGTGTTTTTGTACTCTGTAAGGATATCTTGTGCTTATTGGCTTCTTGTATCTTCATTCAAAGTTCAAACACATTTATAGTTACATATTTGCTCGATATACATGTGCAGAACTCTGTTAATGCACGGGATTCTAAGATACCATTCCCATGGCTAGCTTTCAACGAGAAAATTAAAGTGAACTCTGTTTTTCTTCGGGATTCTACAGCTGTCTCTGACTCAGTACTGCTGTTATTTGGTGGAAGCATTTTGAAGGGCGATATGGTGAGTACTCTTTTGTCTGTTATTCCCCGAAAGACTACTCGAGAATGAGGATTCTTGTTAAAGCCCCAAGGCCACACATAAAGTAATTTATTTATTGACAATATCAAATGATCTGACAGGAGGGCCACTTGACAATGTTGGGTGGATACCTAGAGTTCTTTATGAGCTCTGCAATAGCAGAAATGTTCCAAACGTTAAGGAGAGAGCTTGACGAGCTAATTCAGACCAAAGTAAGTGAAAAAGCGAGCAGCTACATGTGTTTTGGTCTTTCAGTTTCTATTTTGTATTTTGTTTCCATTGCATTATTTATAGTCTCAGTTGATAACAGTATGTGCTCTTTCCATTGCACAATCACTTAATTGATGATTGATGTTAAGTTTGTTTGTGCAGCTCCTATATCCGAGGATGGATTTACATGCATATCACGAACTTCTGTCTGCAATACGGTTGCTTCTCTCAGGGGATCAATGCAGTGGTAAATTTGTTTTCAACCGTCAGTTTCTACAACAATCCAAGCCATTTGTTGCTGCATCATCACCCGCAGCAGCCTTGATATCAAGAACCGAAAGTGGTCCCGGGGGCGATAACTCTAAGAGCCGACTACAGACTATACTAAGCCGAGCAGGCTATGCAGCCCCTGTCTATGAGACAAAACAACTTGGTAACAACCAGTTTCGAGCAACAGTGGAGTTCAACGGGACACAGATAATTGGCCGGCCATGCAATAACAAGAAACAAGCAGAAAAAGATGCAGCAGCCGAGGCTCTGGATTGGTTGTTAGGGGAAAACCGAGCAACAAATGGTAATGTTGATCAGATATCAATGTTTCTGAAAAAGAGCAAGACAGATCACAGTTGAAGTTGTGAACTTATGATATAAAACGGCGGCCACCAAGTGATGTGTGCTCTAAGCACAGCCTCATCATATTATTCGTCTTGTGACACCGAGGCAGTGGTATGTCAGTGCCTGATTTTGGAACGAAACATCACGTGGGCATGCCAATCCCCGGAGGGGACTGACTTTGCTAATTTGGTGAAAGAGTCGGTATGGGTATGGAGCAAGCGGGGAGTTGCGTGTGTTCAAGATAACGAGATACCAGTCACTTAGTAGGCAATGGCATGGCTCACTCAGCTATTTCATAAACAACTACATGGTGGCATCATAAAGATGTGTGGTTGGGCGTGGGGTGGAGTGGGGTGGGGTGGGGGGTATTTTGTTAAAGGATTCAGCATGGGGCAAACAAGCAACTAATTCTTTGAGCTATCTAGCTTGAAAGCTAGCTAGTTACCAATGTGTTTAAATGTTTAATTCTCTTTTTTGTACATAGTTTTTGGAATGTACAAGTTAGGGGATAATCCATTTGTAGTTGTAGTAGTAGGTTTTTCTCCTTTTTCTTTTTCTTGATTTTTTAATGCACTGTTGTTTTTCGTTTTGCTACTTGCGCTAAGGTAAGAATGGAAAAGAATTATGGGGTTCCAAAATTTAAAAAAAAAAAAAACATAGGGAAATTGGATAGAAATAGAAAATTGATTGTTAGATTTGCAGAAAACAGTGTAGAAAATATTATTTTTTCGCAAACCAACCACAAATTCTGCTATTTTTCTACATAGACGAATCGTAAGACTAAAACCAAAATCACACTTCAGGCAATTTATATCCTGGACTAGAGGTTCACAAATCACAATTGTGGTCCAATATATAGAATTTGACTTTGTAAAGTGCAGAATCTATGTTTATAATGCATAGAATTTATGTTTATTATATCGTGTTTATGTGTTTGTGTATTATGAACATAAATTCTGTGTATTGGTTCAGGGTTCGCGATATAATGGGCATGCTTCAAAACTCAAAGGTAACACTTAAAAAAGTCATTTGTAATTGTTAGGCAGATGTCGGTAAGAGACAAGTCCAATACTAGGTAGCTAGAGAGATTGTTAGGCAGAGGTCTAAAAGGTCAAGTCCAGTACTATCTTTCAAATATGTGGCGATGTATAACAAAAGTAAAGTTACGCCTTCACATTGGCTATATAATTTTTAGCGTAGTTGCGGTATTCTTAATTTAAATTTATACTCGTAGTATTATTTGAATGTGTAATACCTCAAGAGGAAAATTGATTCTCCTTTGGTTTCTGGGTTGATCGATTCAAACCAAAAAGACCAATAGACAGCTCACACAGAAGATCGAATTTGTAATCTTATGGCTATCAAGCTAATTGTCTGACCAAAAGAATACATTGTGTATATATATGGTATGAATTATAGATATTATAGATATTTCACAAACATTCTCTGGACTAGATTAGTCGAATAATGTTGATGGAAATTGGAATCGGGGGCATTAATTTTTCACGTCTAATCTATTTATCAGCTAGTTGCTATTGCCAACAATAGTACAATACTCTAATTATTGCTTCATTTTTTGTTTTTATTATTTATTATTCTAATTCTAATTTCTAAACCTAATTACACATATATATGCAGTGCAATAAATTTCACATTTTTTCTTCTTTTCATGGAACTGGAATCTCATTGCCTCCTCCTAAGACTTACATCCACATAAAATTTTATATATAAAAATTTAAAAAAAAAATCTACAATAATGTCGAATAATAATTAAGAACACGGTAACCAAATGGTGTCATTTTTATAAATGACATGATGGTTTTATTTTCATTTCCTTACAAAAGTATGCATATAGTTGTTCTTGAATAGAGTCTAATCGAGACTCGACTAAATTAGTTTCATCATGCAAGATGCAGATACTAGTATAATATGTCCAAAAAAATATATGCATATACTAATACATGATTTTATTTAATTAATATATGATGGACTCAACTAATGCATGAGAATATAAATATAAACAATCAGAAAATTATATTAATAAATGTTTATTTGTATACAAATAACAAATTTTAATTATAATTTGTGATTATGTAATATAATTTATTCAAACATTGGAATATACAGCTCTTTTGGCCCATGAATGTAGCTGGTGTTTATAATTTAGCATGCAACAACCTCTTTAATACATATATATGCCAACTTAATTAGGTTATATGAATTATGATATATACTAATGTTTTCAATCAATCAATATTATCCTATTGTTAGTCCATCTGGTTTGCAATTACTTCTTCTTCTTCTTTTTTAAAGAAAAAAAAAATCAGAATTTTGTTTGTAATTAAAATTTTTTTGTCATCACTTATAATCAATATGCTATCTTTCTTTTTCATGACAACTCAAATTGATGAGGCCATTATATTGTTTGTATGTACATGATAGGACACATCATATCAATTTGAACATTGTTTGAAATCTTAATTTTTATTCATTTCATCATCAACACTAAATTATATAGACCTCAATGATGAAATTACAATGTATGTTTTAAATGTATATATACATAAAGGATGCCGTTGTTCGTGTGAGAAATGTAAAGAAATCTTGTTTATCCATCTAAAAATGGTCTAAATGGAGATTTAAACTTAGAAAAAAATGTGGTGGAATTTTTATTCATTTCATCATCACCACTAAATTATATAGACCTCAAGGCTGAAGTTACAATGTATGTTTTAAACGTATAATTTCATGCATCGATATGAAATGGTCAATAATTATAAATTAAGAGTATAATAATGATAATTTTGTAATTATTACAAAATGTAAACATATATTTGAACAAAATTTTATAATGCTAGTGAACACAAAATTTATATTATTAGTCAAAACTCTTCTTCTCCCAAAAGGTTGAATCCCCAACTCCAAGGGCTCACACGCCCCGACCCGACAAAGCTTCTAGGAGGATGTAAATAAATAGTAACCCAACTACACATAGGGGCTAGATTTTTACTCACTGCGTACAAGAAGCTCTCATCACTTTGAGATGTTGCTCCCACACTGTCCCTGGTGAGACTCGATTCTTGGTCTTTTCTCCAAAACTCAAAAGTGACATAATTGTATCAGATAAATTAAATTTAAGGTGTGGTAAAAATCCCCACGTGTGTATAGCCGCAAATCCGCGATAAAGTTGATATGTGTTACGGACACATTATTAGTGTACCCAACTTATCTCACGTTTGACATGATGAAAATATAGAAGTTTTAGGCTGTAATGATGAAGAAATCTTTGGACGGTGTAAATTGAAATCTAATCATGGTACCAATGTTTTGTTTGCCCACAAGTTTCAAGGCAAATGGGCAAGTGAAAATGTAGTGTCAAATAGTCACATGATATAATAAGATCATCATTGATTTTTTATTTTTTTTTTCTCTCTCAAAAAGTTGAATTCTTAATCCTAATAGCCTCACACCCCTGTCCGACAGAGCATTTGAGAGAATGTAAATTATGATAACTCAGCTGAACACAGAGGTTAAATCTTTGCTTACTGCACATAAAGAGCCATCATTTAAACCTTAACCACTCAATTAATTATCCACATATGACCAATCAATTAACCTTTCTACGATCAACTCATAGCTCCAATTCAGACCTAAACCTAATGTATTCTAGACTTATATCTTCATCAATATGCCATGTGTTTGGATATGTCATATCAATAAAATGGGAACATAAGTTAAAAGAATTTGACCATTCATAGATAGCAAAGAAAATTATGTTGTCTAACCAAATTTGCCCTTTTTCACAAGATTCCAGCCTTGTAAAATCACTTTCCTTAAACCACCATGCATTTATGGTTTGTATTTTTGCATTGAATTGTCTTTATTTCTTCTAGCTCTTTATCAACAAACACACAAACACCAATTGCACTATAACTCACCTGTCAATTCTTTACTCCAACTATATGGAAACACAATCTTAAAGGACAAAGTGGCTAGACTTAGAACCACCTTTCACTTTTGTAGAAACCTAAAACTAAGGTTAGTAGCCTTTTACCTACCTATGTGTTCACGAGTTTAGCCTCTGTTTGACAATATAAATTAATTAGTCAAGACATATTCATTCAAATCAAGAACTAGAAATTGACGATTTTAAATGGATTCAATTTTGAAATAAAACAAATATAACTATGCTCTCATTTTGATCCCAACCACATGTTATCAAGTATAATGTTAGTGTTATAACCGCTTTTTATGATGTTTGCTTGATGAGAGTTTGAATTCATTGGAATCTTTTTTATTTTATTTAAATAGTATATGTTCTACCAGGGTTCGATTTTGTGATCACACATTTGTAACGGGCTCTCGACATGTCTAATACGTGTCACACATATAATTGGTTGGCTAGGGAGTAGTGCCCTGACAGTCACGTGTACTGATATTCATGACCACCTACTGAGGGATGCGGTCAGTCTAAAGTTAAGCGTCTAAGCCTAAATCTTCAAATAGCTCTGCTCGGGAGTCGGGATGAACGTACCGGACCTAATCGGATACCAAGTAGCTACATTAGTACATGGTACATAGAAGAAGGTATTCTTGGAGAATATTCTTACAAAATACATAAAAGTCAAGTGAACAAAAACATTATTAGTATTCAATGTATCTTAAAAAGCCTGAAATGCTGGCAACAGCAATTTAGATAACATAAACAGAAAACTAAAAAAAAAAAAAAAAAAACTAAAAAAAGATAACATAAACAGAAAACTCAAAAAAAAAAAAATCAAAAAATCTAGAGAGGGCAATTTAGGCATTATATAAGAAAGGTACTCTCTAATTAATCATCAAATTCCATGGCAGGACGTATCCTTAATTCCTTATATTACCAGTCTGGCCTTTTGACCGACGTACATCAAACTCTCTCTTCAGCTGTTCTGAACTGTCAAACAAGAAGAAGAAGAAGAAGCTCACCCGATCCATACCTATATATACACCTATATATACGTACACACTTCCACAGAGAGAGAGAGAGAGAGAGGCATTTCAGCTGCGCCAAAGCCCTCATTCCTGCAAATCTTTCTCTGGCTCTAATCCAACGGCCACTGCAATCTTTCCCTCCAATCGTACGGCCACGCCTCGCCTGTCAGCTTTTCTGAATGCAAGTACCATCCCCCCTTTTATATATATATATATATATATATATATGAATTTGCCTTTTTAAAGCTTATTTTACTACCTTTCCTCTCTGTCTATGGAGTGTTCGATAAATAGCAGTTATCTGAGCTTACAACAATTTGATTACTTGATAACATTAGTTGATGGTAGAAAAATATATTGTAAATTAGTATTTTGATTACATATAAAATACCTTTTCTCAGAAAGTTGATAGAAAAAATTGCTTAGAGTAACTTTTTAAATTTTAACATTTTTAGAACAATAAACTATTACAAGAAGCTAATTAATCAAATTGTTTAACAAACTTTAATTGTTAATAATGGTTAAATACGTTAAAATTGAATGATAAATTAACTATATTACCAATCATGGCTTATATGTATTTCTGTAATTCTGTTCGTACATACACACGTGTGTTGTTTATACGGTATTTTTTTCAGTGTGGAATACGTAATATTATTGAGTTTTGTAATCTGAAAGTGCCACGTGTTGGAGAAGGTTTTTGGGATTGGTTAAGATGATAGGCATGCACCATACGTTACTTATGCTGCGGTTTTGGAATCGGGGTTCTAGTAATTTTCTCAAATCGGATGGCTTTTCAATTGGAATCGTATACGCCTTTTTCTTTTGGTTTATTTGAGGATTTAGGGGTTGGCGCCTTGGCTGGCGGTACGTGATGCTGTTTTGAATTTAAATTTTTTTTTTCGGTGGCATGCAGTGGAGGAATTTTGAAATTTCGGCTGGATTTTGTGGTTCGTACTTGATAAAGGTCAGTTTATTTGAGTTTATCGCGAATTCTTATGGAAATTTGTGTTATTCTGGACAATCTTAGTTGCTTTAATTAGTTTCAATAGGGTTTTAGTGCATTAAAGTAGAAAGATTTTAAGTTTGAAGAAGAGGTGTCAACTATCATTAATCATTTCTTCTTACTGTTTATTGTTTAATGCTTCTCCATCATTGCACTTCCAAGCTTTATATCTTGTATGTTTTTTGTTTTTGTTTTTTGTTTTTTGTTTTTTTTTTTTTGTTTTTTTTTTTGTGTGGATGTTTGTAGATAATGATGATCTCTTAGGTTTATGTATGTGTTTTGAAATTTAGTAATAGTTTGAGTATGAGTGTTAAATGTGGCAGAGCTAATTTTTAGGCTTAGGTTTTCATTTGGATTGAGTTTTCTTTTAAGTTGCGTATTTTTGCATTTGGAAGGTAGATTTGTATTCAAATAGAGGTAATGAGGTTGGGAATAAACCATCAGTGCAGTCTGATTTTGCTGAAGTTTTAGATAAAAGATGCCAGATAAAATGAGAATTGGATTCTGGGACTGCTTTTTTGCCTTACTGGTTAAATTAGCAGTACATAAAGTTAAATTATGATTACAATTTGGCTATCCTTTCCGTCCTTCTCTTGCCTCTATTGCATCTCAGTCAGGAGCAAACTTGAAGGTTTCTAGTTTTCTTCAGTTTGCTCTAGAATACTGCAGAGATCAGCAGTTAAAAATTTTCACAGCTGAAGGTAACATTAATAGCATGATGGTTGTGGTAGAAGTTAGGTGAGAAAGGATTACTGGATTAGACCATAACTTTGGTGGACATTGTTAAGAAAGGCATGGTGGTACAAGGCTTAGTGCTGAACTAGTGTCAAGAGAGTTGAATGGAGAAATAGAATCCATACATTCGACCCCAAATAGATCAGGATTAACACTTTGTTTAGTTTAGCACCCAATATTTTTGTTTTACTTGACCATAGACTTTACATGCTTTCTAATGGAGTATATTAAACACGCTTCACAATTATTGTGGTCTTGATGAGTTACTATATACTTTTTTGTCTTTGGCAAGAATATAAAAATAGTTTGAGTTACAGAGTATATGATATAGCATTGCAACACATTTCACATTTCATCGAGGCTGGGATTTTATAGATTCTGAGCTTTATTTCTGTGCATATGTTAGTTTAATATATTTTTATATGGTTCAGCTTTTCTCACTGGAACTACCAGCCTCATTTATCTTTTGAAATTTTTTTATATGCAGTAAAGAAGCTGGGTTTTGATAGAGGAGGCTTATGGAGCCTAATGGTCATAGAAGGAGTAGCAAAAAGAATGTTGTTTCTTTGCAAAATGGTCACTTGGGCTCATCAACTTCTGTTGATGAATTGGATCCTTGGACTGCTTGGGCATACAAACCGCGTACAATTACGCTGTTACTAATTGGTGCATGTTTTCTCATGTGAGTTAATTGATCTCTCTATGGGTGCATAGTTCAGACACTTCTTTACAATTGTTATTTCAGTATTGTCCTCCTTTCGGAAGTATACAATTGAGAAGATAACCGCAGTTATATTGTCCTCCTTTTGAAAGTATACAAGATTGCTTTCCTTTAAGTCTCTCCAATTGTCTTCTCAATGATATATTTCTTGATTTCTGCATCTTTACTAATTCACTGCTAATTAATTTTTCCACATGTTTCTGACATAAAATATGTTTCTCTTGAAGATCTTGATTTATTTATGTCAACATCATTTCAGTTGGGCAAGTGGAGCTCTAGATCCAGAAAGCACCTCAACTAGTGATATTATTATATCTGTGAAAAGGTTTGTGCATTCTCTTCATGGTGTTTTTGAGTTTTTGCCTTCATTATTAATGGTCAATTATTCAATTTCTTAGCAAATGTAAAAAGTTGTTTTCCTTGTATTTATTAGGGGAGTATGGGCAATGATTGCAGTGTATCTTGCTTACTCTTTACTGCAAGCCCCTTCAACGTAAGTTGTGAACTCTAATTTTTTATGATAATTTACTTTTGTGTTTCTTCTTATTAATTTGTTGTTATTCAACTCCCTTTCTGCTTTATATTGATGAGTGGCTATCTGCACACTTTAATTTCAAGTACCTACGATTGCAGAGTTCTTATTAGACCACATCCTGCCATCTGGCGTCTTGTTCATGGAATGGCAGTCATCTACCTTGTTTCATTAACATTTTTGCTTTTTCAGGTTAGTTGTTTGTCAAGATTCATTTTTGCTTGTTTTTGTAAATTATTTTAATGGATTGCTCTTTCGACTTTGTCTAACCTTTGTTAATAATCATTAATAAAACTGTTGGTCTGCTAGATATGTGATTCTACTGTATACAATTTTCTTTAATCCTCTTTTTCTCTTTTCTTCTCTCAGAAGCGTGATGATGCTCGCCAGTTTATGAAATATCTGCATCCCGATCTTGGTGTTGGTAATGAATTTGGGCCTATCCTCTAGCAATTAGACATGGATCAGCTCATCTCTTATTGGTGATCCATGCAACTCGCATCTCCTTTCTTGAAAGTGCTTTGTTTTTTGTTTAAGTGCATTATTACTTGTACAGAACTTCCTGAAAGATCCTACGGTGGTGATTGCAGAATATACATATCTGAAAATACGACCAACAAGTTTAAGAATGTTTATGTATGATTCTACTTTCACAATCCTTGTAAAATTGATATTATATTTTTTCCATTAGTTATTTTACCTTGGGTTCTCCTTTTTGTTCTTGACCATTTAGTCTATCTGATTCATTGCTTTGTCTTATAGGATACTCTGTTTGATGAGTTTGTTCTGGCTCATATTCTTGGGTGGTGGGGAAAAGCCATAATGATTCGCAATCAGCCTCTGTTGTGGGTCTTATCAATTGGCTTTGAGTTGATGGAGGTAGAAGTCTTGGCCAAATTACCCCCCTAAGTGAATTGTTTAGATGAGTGTTTGTCATTTTTTAATCTTTTATTTTGTGCTTTCAGCTTACCTTCCGTCATATGTTACCAAATTTCAATGAGTGCTGGTGGGATAGCATTGTTCTTGACATATTAATCTGCAACTGGTTTGGTGAGCATCGATATAATTTTATTCGCATTTGTTTTTATGAAGTTCATGCAGGCAAATAATATCCCTGTATTTAAACAGTGATAGGAAATACTCTACAGGAGAGATATCTGATATAGAATTAGAACCAGGCTTCCTTTTCTATCAAAACAGAAAATTTCCGTGAAACCTCTATTTTCCCGCTTGCTAATCCATACCAAATTATGCATTGATGTAATATGTTCTTTTGTCATCTACAGGTATCTGGGCAGGGATGCGAACTGTTGGGTATTTTGATGGCAAAACATATGAGTGGGTTGGTATAAGCCGGCAGCCAAATATTATAGGCAAAGTATGTATTTCCTGAACTATACAATTGAAGTACTTCTGTGCTTTGTTGATTTTTAGTTATCCTTGGCCACATATTTCTTTTATGTACACTGAAAATTTTCTGGGTTGAAAGTTGTGGTATTGCATACTGTATCATAACAAGCTTTTTCTTTTGCCATTGAGACGTAAGAATGCTGTTGGCATCTATTTTATTACTGCTTAAAAAACTCTACAATGTTCATCTTGTGATTGGAAACTATTTTTTTTGTTAATGAATATTTTAGGTCAAACGAACACTTGGTCAATTTACTCCGGCATATTGGGATAAAGATGAATGGCATCCACTTCTTGGTCCTTGGCGATTTCTTCAAGTTCTTAGTCTTTGTGTTGTGTTCTTGACTGTAGAACTAAACACATTCTTCCTTAAGTTTTGTCTTTGGGTACCTCCGAGAAACCCTCTGATAATATACAGATTAATTTTATGGTGGCTAATTGCAATTCCAACCATTCGCGAGTACAATACTTACTTGCAGGACAGGTATTTCTTTTCCCTCTACTCCCATACGGACTTAGACTTGCTTAAAAAGACAATACTTACATATTTGGATTCTCATTTCCTTACTATTTTGCTTTTTGCCATGGCATACACGCTCGCTCAGAAAGCCCGTAAAAAAGGTGGGATCGTTTTGTTGGCTTTCCCTTGCTATCTGCATCGTCGAACTCCTGATCTGCATAAAGTTTGGGCACGGTATACTCTCTTGCATAAGCTTCTTTTCTAAGATGTGTCCAATCAAATATATCCATTTTCGCTTAATAATCTGCAGCTAATACAAGTGAATACTAATCCGTTTCCTTCTGCATCATCTCTTTTGCTAAGCTGTATCCAATCAAATATGTCCATTTTCGCTATAATACAAGTGAAACCGTTTCATTTTCCTCCTGCTCCACGTTTCAGGATTGTTTGACGAGCCGATGCCCAAATGGTTAGTTATATTCTGGACATCTGCCGGGGTTGGCTTTATCATATTCTTGTCAGCATGGTCATGGCAATTGATGAAGAGAAAGCGGCAATGAGGGTTTAATTTTGGCACGTCGGTCCCAAATTCTTTGATTTATTTCTGGCGCTTCGGATTAACTCTGTGTTGTAAATGTTGTTTGCTGTATATGCATTATGTTGTGTTGTGTGGTTAGATATGAGGATGTAGAGAGAACTCTATTCTTTATTTGTAGTGCCTTCTGAGATGCAATTTTGTTGGCTCTGAAAGGCATAATCTTTGTTGTTGGGAAGATCATATTGTTAGCACTCTAATTTCTTCAATATGAGTTCTATTTGGTTCTTGTTTTCAATATCTAATCTAACTTGTATTTCTTATGCCAAAGGCCTTGTGGTCAAGCGGCATGGCTGTCTCCAGTGGGGGCGTTGGCTCGTTGTGATTCAGTAAGTTGAGAAAGTATATATGAACAGATATATATTACATTATAATAGAGTCAATAGTATTCAAAAAAACTTGTATTTTTTATTTATTCGATAAGACGTTCGCATGAAAAAATAAATAAATTTTATTATTTTTATTGTTATTGTATTTTATTAATAACCTCCAAATCTATGTCCATTTCCTAGTGCAACCCAGAAAATCTATGTTCCTAAGACTTGTAATTCTTTGGTCATGTCTCCAGTTGTCTCTATCACCCCTTAGTTATTTCCACTGTTTACTCCCATTTCATCACCTTTTTTTTTCTTCTAATATTCTTGTCTTTGACTCAAGAATTCATTGTTATTATCAACAAAATTGTAGTTTTTTTGGGTGTGGAAATAGTATCCATTATTCTTCATTTTCCAAGATTCTTCATAGGAAAAGAATCTATTGTGTGTAGCATATAACTATGTAAACATCCACCTTGGACTTAACACTCCAATTTTATTTTAAACTTCCCCATACAAATAGCTTTCCCTTATTTCTTTACTCTCTTGCCCACAAAGACAAAATTTTCCTTGCTCTCAGAGCCCTCACATCCTGCTCCAACAGAATAGTGGAGGGATAAATCACGATAATTCAATGGTCCACTCTATATCATCTGCTGGTGGGCAAAGAGCTTGACACACTCTTATTACAAAACCAATAAATTATACTCCGTATTTCAAAATAAAACGTTTGAATGACCTGGCTCTAATATCTTGTTAGGATCAAATGCTTACCATTAAATTAAAAATTATAGTTCATAGCGAAAACACAACTTTATTGACTTATACCTCCACATTTTCCTTGTTAGGATCAAATGCTTACCATTACGTCAAAAACTATAATTCATAGCGTAAGCCCAACTTTATTGTTTTATACCGCGACATTTTCAAAAAGCAGGGTGTTTGACTTGACCCTTCAGGCGGGGGCCTTTCACGGGCCTCCGCCCAACATATGTGATTCAAATGGGAAAATGACTAATCTTCACCTTTTTATTGTTTTATTATCATCAATAGACAATAATATTCTAATAAATACAGAATTTCACCCAAATTTTCTTCTTATACATACAACAATGTATATGTACCAATGCCTTTTATGTACTAACTGCACACTTTTTTCTTTTTTCTTTTTTAGTTCTTTTACACCCACACAGATTACATCTCTTATTTACTGATTCTGTTCTTGCTGCTGCCATTTCATGCATTCTGAGGTTAAATTTCAGCCCAAAAATGAATCAGAATGGCTGAAAAGAATGGCAAATAAGTCCATTTAGAGCATATATATATGTTTCTGTCAGGATGGAAATGATGGCATGGAAGGCAGCTTTCTCTTCCAACTAGTCCTTCCTCGAACGATCTCTTTGCTCTTCGCCTCCTCGCCTTCTGTTTGCAGCAGATGCGTGTAGCTAAACGCCCCTCGGGTTAGGGACTCGAGTAGTCCATTGCCCTGATGAAGAATCCCTGATGCCAATGAAAATCCATTTAGCAGACTTATGTTGTTGTTGTTGTTGTTCTCGTTTGGCTCGCATAGGGATTGAACGACGTCTGAGCTTCCACATTCTCGCCTGTATTCGAGTATGATGTTGGATAGCTGATGAGCCTCCAAGAATTGATCAGGGATTGTCTGGGAACAGAAAACAGAAAAAATGGGTATTTTTAAGGTTTGGTTGGACTAATGTTTGATGAAGAACAACAACATTGGGATTATTTTGGTTTTCTGTCTGTTTTTTACCTCGAGCATCCATCGAACATATTTTACGTTGTTTACATGGTGGTTCATGTCCAGATCACTTCTTTTTGGCTGAAAAAAACCAGACAGGGAAGCAGAGTTATCACTTATCTCTTTTGAGGTTCGTTAGGGATAGAACTGTGTTCTGTCTCAACTAAAAACTTATGCTGATAGTTAAAATTCACGTTTATTAGTTATATGAGGGATGGATCACCTTAAGGTCAGAGATAACATACGTCGCGTTGTTATCCAACTTGTCTATCTTGACAGGATTCTCTTCTGGTATTGCCTGTTTCTCAATGAACCATGGCGAGATCTCAGCCCTCACCTCATCTGGCATTTTCGAGAGCCGCCTCGTTTTTTGGTTCATCATCACCCATGTACTGCCCCCATAGAACCAAAAATTTCATCATGTTATTGCAAGAATTAAACATATGACAGACAGTTTTAATTTCCTAGGATGTCTGCATAAGGCATAGGAATCGAAGGGCGTGGTTCTGTCTTGACTAAAAGTGACTTCCTGCCTAGTTCTGGTACCAAATTTAAGGATCTGTTTGTTCTGTCTCGACTAAAAGTTTAATTAAGCTGATTATGAAACTAAACGGTTTACCTGGTGGCCCGGGCAAATACGAGCCCCGTGGCTTTGCTTGTTAGCAGCCAGTCTCTCCTCATCCCGTTTTTCCCCGATGCTCCAACCCATGTGTTTATCTCCATCACTTCGCCCCTGTCGAGAGACAACAGTTAAGGTCATGGGTTAGACTAGCTAATTGATTGGATTCAGTCTTTTTTTTGTGTGGAGTTATTACCAGATTGGGTAATTATCAACTTGAACTTGCATTCTTGAAACAACCCATATGAGATTGTTCTTCATCATGCCATGTGTGGCTCCAAATCCATCACTTAGTAGCCCAGACATCCACACATGATTCAATGCTGTTTCCTGCACATCCCAAAACATCTTATAATGTCCTAAAACAAACTCATGTTGTGTTTTTTTTTTCTTAAGAAACAAAAAACAGTTAATTACCTGAAGTAAGTTAAGGATGGTTTCAATGGTTGCAGTTTTATCAGGACCAACTTCATATGACCTGATCACAACTGTCTGCCTGTACCCAACGCCTCCCTCGACGATTAGCCCTTGGCGAAAGGGATCAACGAGCTGCTTCTTCGTGGGTATATTCTGTCGAATCTCCAAACGCTCCCCAGGGTGGAGAGGCGTTGTCGTGGCAGCTACCACCGCGTGGTTTTGGCTCAAAAGATCAACCTTCGCGCCCGGAAATGCAGCCGAAGAATGGCCATTTATCTTCACCCCAATCACATTATGGTGTTTAGGCTCTTCTCTTGGTGAGATTGAACATTTTATGGTGAAATTGGGTACATAGGAGAAGGTGGACATTTCTTCTCCCTTTGAATTTTTTTTTTTTTTTTTTTTTTTTTTTTTTGGGTGAAAGTTTGAAGAATGAGGTTGTAGGGGTGATCATAGTACTTATAGGGCTGTTGTTGGAAGAGGGACAAAAGATGGTTTTTTTGAGGATTTTTATTTTTTAGCATTTTGCAGAGGAAGAAAAGAGGGGACTTTGTTGTTTTTTTGGACATATCAAAGTGGGAAATGTACATATTTGATGACATTAGTTGGGAAATTTCTAAGCAGTAATGGGGCCATTTTGGATGGGTACAAGACAATATAAATTTCCCTTTTAGCACTTTTTTGGTGTGTGAAACAAAGTTGCAGGAAGAGAGTATCTTCTTTAATATATATATATATATATATATATGTATGTATGTATGTATGTATTTTGTAATATGACTAGATAAAAATAATTACGGATTAAAAATATTATAAACAAGTTATTCTATCGTGTCTATAACAAGAAGATAGTGAGACCAAGGTTCAGATGTTTCAGGTGAGATGTCATTCAATCTGTATAGAAATTGGCTTTCTTGTGAACGTGTTCAATATTTCAGTCCCAATTGAAATTCCCAATCATGGTGCAACAATTGCCTAATAGCCTCAAGCATATGGAATTAGGATCAAGATAGTCCTCTTAAGCGCTTAATCTTTTGTATGTTCCTACTTTTTACTCTTTTTGATTCATCAGAAAAATAAGTATGACATGATTTTATTCATTTGCTTTTATTTTTTTTTTCTAATGAAATTAAAACATATTTATGTGAATTTTATTCTTGTGAATCCAATTATAATTTTTTAAAAGTTATACCATGCCATATATATGTTTCAAGGTTAATGTTACCTAACAAATTGTCATAAAATTTGTTTTATGGAATGAATTGAGATAAATCAATTAACAAGACTTGTTTTGTTTAACATTGATAGGGAATAATCTCTGAATATACCTCTCTATACATTTCGTATACATGCTCGGTACTCGGTCAGGTCGCAAAGATGAATCAATTCCGACCTAGACCGATCATAAGCCTGATTTTGCGGACCTAAATATAGTAACTGAGTCAACTGGAGACCGCAATAACAATCCGCTGCTTAGGGACCGACCCCGACCAGTTCAAGTCGGGACGATCATCCCTACCAGGGCTACTTGAGGATTTAAACCTAGATTTCATGGCTTAATCTAACCCCATCTTAGTGGGCAATCAGGAATCTAGTCACATGTGGCTGGCAATGCGCCGTTCCCAAGCTTGCCAACTGCATGCGCGACACTTTTTGGTCATGCCGAGAGGCCGACATGTGTCCCCTTTTTGCCCCTTATATATACCGCATTAAATGCTTGGAGGAGGGGCTTTTGACATTTTCCATACTTCTATATTTAGCTCGAGATCCTCTGACTTGCAGTCGCCATTTTCTAAGCTCTAGCACTTAGATCAATCATTGAAAGACCGCAAGGTCTTAAAGAGAAGCTTCATTCTATTAATTATACATATTTGTGGGAACGACGGTATATACCACATCAAACACATTTCGTTAAATAGTGTTATTTCTCATGTTATGAGACTTTAGTATCTCAAAAAAAAAAAAAGAAGAAGGAGAAGAAGAAGAAGAAGAAGAAGAAGAAGAAGAGGAGAAAATTAACAAATTTTTTTGATAACATCAATGGTGCATTTAAAAGAGTGATTGACATGATTAGACTTCAATATTCTTGTACCTAAAGATCATGAGTTCTATTCTTGTCAATACCTTCTTGGTCGAGCTCGTTGTAAGAAGTTGTATAAAATTTATGTGCGCAACGAGACATAATACATTAATTTTATTATGATATCATGAGATAAAACCATATTTAATATGCCATTATTTTTTTTTATTCTAAATCCATACAATTTTAAGTAATTAGTGAATGAGGGAGGTTTTTTTTTCATTTTTTTTTATTTTTTAATTCCTGATGGTCACAACAGCCAAAAGCTCTTTTATCAATCTGCAAAACCAAGAACAACCATCACCATCACCTTCTTAAAATCCCCAAAGGCATTGTCTGATCTGCAGCCAATGGTAAAATGGAGTTTTTGTGATTTTTTTAAAATATGATATTCATTATTCCATCATTATGAGACCAATTCAAATTTAATTTGAATTGCGGTTCCAAATTTTGACTCAAGGCTATTAAAAAAAAAAAAGTTTAAAACTCTTTAACATGATGAACTACTGCAATGAAATTAACGGTCCATTTACCAATAGTGACATATTTTTTTGTTTTGCGACGAAAATATCTGTTTTTAGCGACGGACTTCGAATTGTCACAAAACTTTAACGACACTACCTTTAGAGACAAAAAATTTTCATCGCGAAATTGAATAGCAACGGATATTTTACCTTTTTAACGATGCAATTTTTCGCTATTTATTTTTGTAGAGTTAATATATGAGGCATGGACGTTCTGGAGAGAATTTTTCTAATTAACAAATGTTTATTAAAGTGGTCAACCCCGTTACTTTTTTTTATTTTTATTCTGTTAAACTTCTATTTACCAAACAAACCTAATATATTATGAGATGCCAATAGATAGCATATTGAGCTTGTCAAATAAGGTTCGGCCATGGTATCATTAAGCAATGTTTTCCCTTTTATTTATAAAAGGAGTTAGATGGTCAAAGGTAGTTACCTTGTTCCTTGGCAACTGCCCAGCACACCCTATTCCGTTAAGAGTAGTTATGGGAGCACAGAAACCGTGACCCATTTCGTACTGCAACTGGTTGAGTGACTTAACAGCAAAGGGATTTGGTGTATATAAGATATTGGGAGTAGATTTGATTGTTTACCATCAAAGATAGAGCTATTAAAGCCTTTAAAGGGGCATATACCCACTAAAACTCGTTATTTGACAGGACACACTAGAAAGCCAGTTAATTTAGCAAGTCATAAAACTCAGAGTCACTTTGATGGCTCTAAATTTAAAGGAAGTCATAAAATTTTTCACATCTTTCCTATGTATGTTATGGAGTATTACATGAACTTTCAACTTTTACCCGCACTCTCAAATTTTTGACTTGAACATTTTTTGGGACTCATGAAAAAATTGTATTAGGAAAACCTTGTACGACGAGCTTGACTGAGAGAGTGTTTAATTATTTTAAATATAATACATTTTACTCTGTAATTTTTAACATTTATATAAAAAAAAAAAAAAAAGGTTTTTCATTGATGGAAGTTCCTTTCTCATACCCTGGATGGGTCCTGAAACTGTTGTCCTTTACTTATTGGCACATATTAGTAATTGACATTTTTCAAGCAAAAAGGCAGCTAGGTTTAACTTTAGTCTATAAATTTCTTAAAGCTCAGAATTTCATAAGGGGGTGGTGGCGCAGTTGGCTAGCGCGTAGGTCTCATAGCTTAGAGTGATCCTGAGGTCGAGAGTTCGAGCCTCTCTCACCCCAATACGTTTTTTTAATGACATACCCTGTAATACCTTGTTATATGTTCCACTTGATATTTTGAAGTTCGTAGGCTTAACTTTTTCACATCACATCATAATTTGAAGGCCGTCCCTCACCCTTGCAAGTTAATTGTGGAGTGTGAGCGCCACATTATTGGGACTCACGCGCTACGCACGACAGAGCATACCTGCAGAGACAAAATTGTCTCTATAAAGTATTCTTTCTTTCCAATCTCTCTTCCAATTGTTTTATTTCCCTTTCTCCTTATTTAATCTACACTATTGGAGATGCCCTAAAAAATTATTATATTTTTTGCTTCTATTTGTTGCAAAATAATAATAATAATAAACATGCAAATTTTTTTGTTAACGTGTCCAAGAACAATTAGCCAGCCACGAAAACCCACTAATTTTGTCAATTCATGGAAAATGCATACATATATATATTGCTAAAACGAAGAGAATGCAGAAGGATGGTGTGCTTGAGATACAATACATCTGATCATCTTAAGAGAATGTTTGGAATGATGCGCCAAAAATGCTCTGATGATAAGGTTGTGATTAGATTAATTTATGGAGAATTACCTGCAACAAGAGATAAACAAAGGCATAAGACACCCAGCCCAGAACCTGAGAAACAACTAACTAGGCTTCACACCAAATAAAAGAGGAAATGATTTCATCTATTAAGTTTCAAATTCCACACTTTTCACGAAACATTCAATATCTGAACCAATAACCTATTGAGTTCGCTGTTATAATCAGGAAAACAAAATGAAAATAAATTCAGTTGTTCCTCACAGAATGGATTAGTTGTAAGCAGTCAGTCTCCACTTCAATACAATCAAGATTTCTATCATTCACCCAACTTAGATATTATGGAAATGAAGAATCCTTTTAATCACATTTTCATTAGGTTTATTAGGCGATCTACGAATCAGACAGTCCATACTCTAGCAAGGAAGTCTGTTTCCTTGTCAGATTGCATGGAGTGGTGTAACTACCCTCCAGACTTTATTTGTAATGCTTTGCATTTGGATTTGATTGAATGATATGTTTTCATTTTGCCGAAAAAATTTAGGTAAAATAAAGCATGGACAAACTTTAAACAGAAAATATAATTCTTGCTCAAATGTGCATACCGGACAACAGCCCCAAGCTTTCAGTCCTTGTTGAAGTTCATGCAGTGATATTAGAAGCTGTACTGGCCGGAATTCAATAGACTGGTTGTGACCCCTATTCTCCACGAAGGAGATTAGCTCACGCTGCAAAAGGTGCTCAAATGCCTTTATACAGAAAACAAATGGGCATTAGACTATTAATCTATTAGTACATACCATTATTCGAATATTTCAGTTTTAAGTTTCAACACACTCAAGGATTAGAGCATACCCGGAGGCAAACATCCCTTGCATAATAATCACTTGTTTTGAAAGAATCATGAACATTTTTGTACTCTGCAAGACATGGTGGCTTGATAAGCAGAAGAAAAACAGGGAAAGCGGTATATAATGGATGGAATTTTCAGTGTGGCAAACCTTTCATTATAGAGTTGAAGTTGCATGTTTCTTGCTCGTTGGCTTCCAACCTTCTCAGGCAAACAAGAATATATAGCTCCAAAATAGAGCAACCTGTATTGCAAATTAAATTTGCACTGCTTTACCTCAACATTTATGCTGTGTTTGGATGTGTAAAGTGGGAGGAAAGAAAATTGGAGATAAAATAGGAGGGAGAGTAAAATATGATCCATTATCTTCTATAGAATAACATTTAGGTGGTAAAAGGATGTAAAACAAAATATTTTTTTATCAAACGAAAGAGTTAGAGCAAGGGAACAGTGAATGGTAAAATGCCGCTTACCTGTCAGACATTCCAACTTGGGTTGCCTTTGAGTATTTGAGAGTGCAGTTCTAAAGTTATCAAGTGATAGGAAACCAGATTTCATATCCATTTGACACACAGCAGAGAACCTAATGTCAAGAAAAGTGTGAGGATTTACAATTAAATAAGAAAAAGCATCTATCAACAAATTTTGCCCTTCAAAAACAGATGTCAACTTACAGGAATCTTAAAAGATGGTTGAAAGTTGAATCATAGGTACACAGTGACTCAACGATGTCTTTGAATTTGTCATCTGATAAAATACTCTGGATAATATCAAGGATTATGTAACATATTACAGAACTGGAAGAACACAAAAATGTAGTTGATTTCATTTTATACCCTATGAAAGTTTAATTTGAAACCAAATGAGAACAAGATAGTGAAGTCTGAACAATTGAGGAATGAATTGTACGGTATCAGAAGATGAAATATGAGTTTTAAACAATTTCTCCCCTAACGGACGGCATTAAAGCAGGATATTAGGCCTTCACTCAATCTTCCAGTGGATGGACGGACAATCACATGATGACCATCCAAAATGAAACGTAAAACCTGAAGTTCTATTTATCTTCCAAAGATAAAGATGATCAACTAATGAAAAATGTGCACATGGTAAAAACGCACACATTTTCTAAATATAACTAACAAAAATGAAGAGAGAGGATACAAGAAGCTTGGTGTTGAAAGCATCTACGTATTTAGTAGGAAGGCCCAAGTCCTTTGGCAACAGCAAAATGTGCTTGAGAATTCTGATCAACCAAATTACAAATGTCAAAAAAAAAAAAAAAAAAAAAAAAAAAAAAAAAAAAAAAAAAAAAAAAAAAAAAAAAAAAAAAAA
>NC_044929.1:859648-1004491 GCF_003576645.1 Ipomoea triloba | reverse complement strand
AAAAACTTAAAAAAAAAAAAAAAAAAAAAAAAAAAAAAAAAAAAAAAAAAAAACAGCTTATTGAGCAAGAAGTCTTATAAACTAAGCCATGAAGTGAAGAGTTACCGTTCCAAATCTTCCCTTGATGGAGGTAGAAATATCAGCTTCCTATGTGAGAAACGAGACCTTACTCTTTTCTCTAAAAGTTGATCAGCATCCTAAAAGGTGCATAGAATTATTTCAGCATCAATATAATATATCAAAGGAAGACCAGGTGCCTAACAATTTTTAATTCCATCAACAGTTCTGCAAAAACTCTCATGTCATTTATTAGCCTTACTTCTCACACCTAAGCGGCTAAACCAATCATCTTTAAGTCTCACATTGATTATATTATTTAGACATTTGACAATAACATATACTAGAGCCTACTTGAACTGCTCACCTCTACATGTCTGAATTATTTTTCAAACAAAATGGACATCATATTTGAATTACTATTGTTTTATTCGTTAAAAAAAATGATATCCTACTTTGCAGGTTTTTAAATATAGATAATCTTTTTTTGTGTGTGTATTTCTATTATTTTAAATTAAATTTTAAACAAGGATTACTAAAGTTTTATATGCATACAGGCTCACAGTTCTATTTTATTTTCAATTCCTTATACCGAAGATATGTTTTGCACAGCCCAAAGCATGTATCAAATATATGGATATTTAAAGATTAATTTAATTTTTAAATTTTTTTTCTATTGAATGGTGATTTCAGCAGTCTACAAATAGTATTCCATAATGTAGAAACTACTAAAGGTGTTGCTCATGAGCACATGCAAACACTTCTACAATATCGTAATTTATTTTCATAAGCAACAATAAATTTAAAAAATGAGCATGAGCAATCAAGACAGTGACAAGATTCTGTACATAAGAAATTGCTTCTACAAGTGAATAATCAAAACAGAGCAAAAATTACATATATACTTTTTTTTTTAAACCAAAAGGTAACATACCAACCGGCAACTGACACCAATAACCACAGCTTGTGATGTCACAGATTGCATTGCATCTAGCAGACTATAGAGCAATCGTTGTTTACCCTGAAAAGAAGGAAAGCCAAATAAGCATCTGGTATGGAAAATTTTAACTTTAATACAGAATGCTTTTTTCTGCCATTTTTCTTCTTGTGAACTTACCTGTGTAAAAAGGTCAAACTCATCCAGTACAAAGATAACTGTTTTATGAGCTAATCCACACTCCCTATACAAAGCGCCACATAAGTACATGCAGCAGGGGGAAAAGTTAAAAACTAGAGATATTCTTATCTAAAAATATTCACAGATTAAAAGGATCCCTCTCTCTTTTATGACAAGAGAAAAAGATTGTTAATTACACATGCAAAGACATACCTTAGCATAGCTATCAAGAATTGAGAGTTATCATCAAATGATGCCTGTAACATTTTTTTGTTTTTCATTAGTGATGTATTGAGTGAGAGGATTAGAAGAAGTAGAAGAAGAAAAAAAAAAAGATAGAAGGTATCCATTACCATTTTTGAGAAAACCAGCTGATGCTCCGAACATAATTGCCTTGTGATCTCCTGTGTGATGAAATGATTATATCAAGCCAAGGAGAGAGATGTAGTACTTTGGTCATTTAGGAGAGAATACGCAAAGCTGCATTGCTACAACTTGGCTCAACAAAAAGAACTACTTAAAGTTAGAAATTCTAGCATTCTACACACCTTCAGAGGCAAACTATCTGTGGTAACTCTATCAAGGATGTCTGGTTTTGTTGAATTGGATAAAGAAATGATTGATTTTTTCTTCCTACAGTTTAATTGCTTGTCAATTTGACTCAATAGCCAATTCAAGTAACCATTTATTTGAACCTATTATTTCAAGGTTGAAAGTAAGATTACACCAAGGTTTTGGTGAATTAACATAGCAGTACCATTACAAACTGAGGGTTGCAAGTCAGCTACTACTAAAAGATAAACCCACTCTGGACTAACCAATATGGACAACTCATATGCCTTTCAATCTAGTCATTCAAAAATAGAATTCACTTCCATGCAGTTAAAGCTGTCAAGTCCTACCTAAAGTACTTACAATTTATAATCCAAAATAAATTTGCTCACATCAGAACCTTTGACATGCAAAAAAAAAACTCAGAAGTTAAACTAATAAATAAAAGAAAACAAAAACAAAATAAGAAAGGGAATGGGATGCCAGACCTTTAAGGCACAATTGTCATCACTGTGCAACAGCCCATTGAGCTTAATCTGAAACCACAGCAACTTTAATTATCATTGGAAATTTTTAATACACATTTAGAAAAGCAAATGCAAAAGAATTCACTTTTGGCATTTTCTTTCAGATATTCATTTTAATAAAAGCAAATGACTGTTACACCACCCAGAGTCCCAGACATGAACTTATTTGAAATCAGAATAGTCAATGATACAAAATCAGTACCACAGAGATCATATCTGGAAACTCTTTAAGTAAAGCCTCGAGAACAAGCTCCAAAACCTTTAGATTAAAAAAAAAAATTAATATGGTAAATAGATTGGATAAATAGACAGTGAAGTTAATAACAACTCAAAGCTTTTTCCAGGGTCAGTAACTAAGGCCTTACCGCATTTTTTCCGCAACCACGCGGACCAAGAAGCAAAACAGAATTGTTACAAGCTTCAGTGACAGAGCTAGATACTATATACTTCAATTTGCTGAAAAATAAATTGGTGTTAAAGGTAAAAATCTGATTTGTTCAAAATGATTTTTTTCCTCTTTGGCAAGAGAAAGATGGGATATCTGGAGCACCTGTAATTGCTGTCAGGGGAGTCGGAAAAAAGAGTGAAGATGAAATTCGGATTGCATATACGGGTTCGGAGCAGGACTACCGCTTGCTCAGCCGGGTTGTCTCGGCCCATTTTACGGAGTTCGCACTGCGGCGAAGTAGCAGGAAATGGCGGGGAAATGTGGCACTGAAACTGAGAATTTATTATTTCCTTCGATCGGAGAAACTCCTGAAGGCGAATCAAATTGCACCAATCTGAAATATAGCCACTGACAGAACGAATTTGAATTAGGTTATTACAGTTAGTAGTAGTAGTACACGATTAATCGAGAAAGATCACCAAACAATACCGGATTTTGCAGCCGGATCGGCGAGGCAGTAATGTCAGCGCAAGGCGGTTTCCGTGCAGCCGGATTTTTCAGCGATTGAGCTTAAAGCTTCGTCAATGGCGGCTTTGGGAGTGGCTGCGGACGACTATGAAGTGCGCAAGAAAGACGCGGATGGTGGGAAATTTTTGGAGGGAAGATTGAGGCTTGTGATATTTTATTACTTTTTGGTTTAAATATCATTGTTTGCCCATTAATCCTTTTTGCAAATTACACCCCTCCAATCTTCTCCATGACATTTTTTAATTAGATAAATTTTTTTGGTGTTTCAAAGGTTCTCAATCAAGAGCACTATCTAATCCTTAATTGTAGAGTGCTATAGACATTAGACGTCAGCCCAAAGCAAGTGTTCCATGCCATCTAGGGTGTTGTCAATAATGTAGAGCTCCCAATCATTCGATTGCCCGAGGTTCGTAAGTCAATATGCACATTGGTTCGCTTATTTATTAATACGAGAAAAACGAATCATGTTGAATTTTTTAGTAAGGTCTTTGCAATATTTAACCAGCGTGCCAACCACCTCCTCTTGGATCCCTTCCTCGTCCATGATGGTCATCACTGCCGTTGAGTCCATCCCCACCTAAACCTTATTAATCCCTTCACTCAAACTAAGTCACAAACCCTCCCTTAGACTGCACAACTCAGTTGAGAAGTCATTCATTTTCCTCACTTAATTACGAATCCCTTCCTCCTTCTGTAATCTCATATGAGCCCCCCGCGCTGGCAATGCCCGTGTTTGCTCTCATGGCCCTAGTGGTGTTAACTTTCATCCACTCCTCTTGTGGAGGGGACCAAGGATATCCATTTCCAGTAACCATTTGCCACTCCATCTTGCTTGACCAATAATCGCTTAGTCTCCATAAAAAAATGATGAGCCAAGTCAGTCGTGGTATTTCCTTTGGTGAAATCACTCAATTTATGAAAACCCTAGCCAAGTTAGTCGTGGTAATTCCCTAAACCCTAGTCTACCTTCAATGTGTTTCTGCCATAGAAACAAAAACATTAGATTTGATAGGTTCTTGAATTATACGGGTATGGACCTTGTGATTTGATTGTTATCAAGCTCAATATGAGCGATGTCAGTTGGGATCTGACTAAAATATGATTCTAACTCAGTTGAAGCTCATGTAGCACACTTATGTTCTCGAAACTCTCCAATATGCTGCCGATTAATAGATTAATCGAAATGCCAACGACATGTAATTCATTGCAGTTGTCGAGCTCAAAAGAGGTAGTACAAATCAAATTGTTATATCCTAGAAGAATGTTATGAAGATTTTTTTAGATTCCCTAGTGAGCTCGAGATCGAGCTAGTGAGGGAATTCTCATAGAGATAGATATCCCGTAAAGAAATGCAGTCTCTACTCTCCAGAACCTAAAAATACATTTATGACTTCAAAGTTGACGGGCTTTAAACGGAGGACCAAATAAGTTTCTTTTTTTTTTTAGAATAAATAGTTGAGTATTTTATTAAATTTAATCAATAGTTGAAGACCAACTTATGAATTATACTTTAATCGATGGACCATTTTAGATATTTACTTTAAAATTAATTTGGGTGTCTAAGATTTTGTTTGAAATAGCATGTGTAAGATTTGATATACCCTGGCTTAAAAAATCTGTGATTTGACCCCCAAAAAAAAAAGACTGAATTTATTGGATATGCATAAATGATAAATGCATAATATATTCGCCATCGCCATGTGCCTTTTAATGTTTTAGCCATTTTATTTTTATTTCTAATTCTGATGCTTACTTTAGCAAATACGAACGAGGTCCACTAAAATACGCTGGTATCAGAAAATATCATTTCTTGAAGCCGCAGGAGGACCAGTCATCAGTAGAGTTTTTGCCCATTTTCTTGCAAACCCAGAACTCCAGAAGAGACGCCCCAAGAAACCCAGAGATGGGAAGCTCGAGCGCTATAATCCCCAATCTCAATCTCAACAACCCTCGCTGTTTCAAATGCCTAAATTCAAAATTATCGAATCAAAGAGCTAGCTTGAAGCTGTTCCAAAGAAAACCCAGGTTGGCTTTCCCAAGCAGAAGGAGATTCAGCAGGCTACTTTGCTCTGCTGTTGAAGATGCCACGGAGAAACAACAAGCTTCTGGGCTCAGCTCAGCTGTTGAAGATAGGATTGGTGAGTCCATAATCTTGGAAAGTAGGGATGGGGATTTAATGGGATGAGTATTTTGTGGTTTTTCTTTTTATTTTTTTAAATTAAATTTTTTATATGGGTGTTTCTTGTTCTTATTTTATGTTGGTAAGTTTGGGTTTGGTAAGTTCAATGTGTTGGTTTGATCTTGTGTTGATTATTATCCTTGTTTTGCCCCTAATTGTGCACTATTGAGCATATAGTATATAAACATAGATTTGCAATCCAAATATCCGCTTAGGCTTTTAGTTGAGATGAAACACATGCTTCAATTTGGTATAATTTAGTATCAGAGCCAACCCATGCCACTTAAAAAAAAAAAAAAGACTATGGTACATGTGTTGCTTGTTGCTGGGAGCCCATAAAAAAGTAATAAATTTGCCAGCTGTTTTAGTTGAGATAGAACACATGCTTCAATTCACTTAATACTGTGTAGCTCTCACTGATAGAGTTTCAATTCTACTGATTTTGTGGCAAATTTTCAATTTTTTTAATCCAAGTTAAAAGATAGAGCAAGATTGTTTGCTTCCTGATTCATGGGATTGTTCTGCTTGCTGTGTTTGTAACTTGGTAATCTAGGATACTAGGATAGTTCCAAAGCCAGAGGAGCTAAATGTTAGCTTGTTTGGGTACTCCTTAAAGATTTGGTATTTTACACAGAGTTGATTATGTTGTTGAGCATCTTTTTCCATTCATATACCCATGAAAAGATTAGAGTGTTGGTGAGAAATCAATCCAAATTGGTTTGCATTAGTATGCACCTGCATTTGACCAATAGGTTGTGTTAAAGCCCAGAAATTTTTAGAAATTTACCCTCAAGAACCTAAACGTAATAATTGATGCCGGTTTGTCTCGTGTTACTTTACTTTTGTATTTGATCTACCATCATTAATTTTGTGATTACACAAGTCAATGTATCATTTGACACGGATTGATTCTTTGCCTCCAGATTCTAACCCCGCAATTATTTGCAATGCAGATGCCCCCAACGAAAATATATTTCAGAATGATGAATCAGATCTGGAAGGGAGTGCTATTTATAATTTGCTTTATCCTAGTAAAGAGCTTCTCCCAGATGATAAAGAGATGAGTATTTTTGACCATTTAGAGGAGTTGCGGCAAAGGCTCATTGTTTCAGTCTTGGCTGTTGGTGGTGCTATGGCGGGATGTTTTGCTATCTCAAAGGAACTTATATTGTTTCTTGAAGCTCCCGTTAGTGCACAGGGTGTTCGGTTTTTACAACTAGGTCCCGGTGAATTTTTCTTCACAACACTAAAGGTTAGAATGTGGTTTGTGTAGATTCTATTTGCTTTTCAAGTCAACTGTTTAGTATAATAGGTTGTCTTCTTCGTTTTTTCTCCTGGCACTCTATAACAGCCCTTTTGGTTCGCTGGAAAATATTTGAAGGAAACGGAATTCAAATTCCATGGAAAACAAATTACCAGGAAAATAGATTCCATTGTTTGGTTGGTGGAAAAGAAATTACTGAGAATATAAATTAAAGGAAAACATTTTCCATCCAACCAAACACCTCCTAAAATCTTTCGTTTTCCTGCTTTATTTTTCTCATATAGTCATATAGGTCCTTTTACCTTTCAGTTACATCTAATCTCTCCGACCAATTTAGACAAGAAAGCGAGGGTGAACTACCAAATTAATATATTGAGTAGCTATTATGAATGACATTATTTTAAGGACATGGACTAAGAGCCACGGGAGTTGCGTGTGTATATAGTGCTTGTTGTATATATAGTGTACGGGAGTAACTTATACACTTTCATTTTTTAATATTTTTGTGTATTAGTGTTTTATTTCCATGCTTTAAATATTCTCCATGTTGTAATACAATGATTTACATGTTCGGTGCAGGTGTCGGGATATTGTGGCCTCCTTCTAGGAAGCCCCGTTATTCTCTATGAGATCATAGCCTTTGTCCTTCCCGGTTTAACAAAGGCAGAACGAAGATTCCTCGCACCAATTGTCCTAGGATCCTCCGTACTTTTCTATGCCGGAATTGTCTTCTCGTATTATGTCCTCACTCCAGCAGCCTTAAATTTCTTTGTTAATTATGCGGAAGGGGCTGTCGAATCATTGTGGTCCATCGATCAATACTTTGAGTTTGTGCTTGTGCTCATGTTCAGCACAGGACTATCTTTCCAGGTAAATCTTTGTTTACATATATGTGCACGTGATACGTAAACTGTCATCTGCCCCAACTAAAATCTTTTAGAAGTGTGTGCGGATTTATTTTACCGAGTATTTATTATGTATCTATTACATTGATTATGAATGTGATTGTTAAGAGTCCGACATTGAAAAATAAGATAGAAACATATGGGCTTATAAAGGCAAATTATACCATGGACTAGGGTCTACCTTGCATTTTGTACCTGCAGTTAACCGATTATGTCTCTGTACTATGGGAGGGTCCAATGTAATTGGATTCAGTCTTTTAGTGTGGTTATAGCTTCAATTGAGGGACATTGACTCAATCTTAGATTATATTTTTTTTTGAGTACTATTGATTTTAGGGACATTGACTCAATCTTATATTATATTTTTTTTGAGTACTATTGATTTTGTTACAATGTAGTATATGTTCATAACTACTCTCTCCCCACTGAAGCACAAAGAGCCAATACCGCCCCCACTGTGGCTCAACCCATGACCTCCCATTTGGGACAGCCACTTCGTGCCACTAGACCGCAAGACCATTAGATTATATTAGTGATCAAAATTACCAATACTTTTTCCACTTATAAAAGGTAAAGTTATATACATTGAGAGTGAATTTTTTCTTTGCAGGTTCCGGTTGTGCAGCTGCTTCTGGGGCAAACCGGTCTAGTATCTGGGGACCAAATGCTGTCTATTTGGAGATATGTCGTGGTAGGAGCCGTGGTTGCAGCTGCTGTGCTTACGCCATCGACAGACCCCCTCACTCAGGTTTTGCTCGCCGGGCCGCTTTTGGGGCTTTACTTGGGTGGAGCATGGGTGGTAAAGCTTTCTGGGAAATAGATGGATGAATGGAGCAAAAAATTAACTGTTCCAAGCAGCTCAGAGATGCCCAGGTCCTCAAATATGATGATGCATATGGGGATCCCTGGATTTATGTAGCATAGAATGTATACTGGAGCATAGTATAGATAGCCTTTCATTTACTCTATTCTTGTTATGATATGTTTTTTTTCCTTGTTTAATGTGAAAGGTTGTTATTACTGCAAAATAAAGAGCTTTCATGGCCTCTGCAATATTGCATTCATCATCTATTTTCTCAATGGTGACATTGAATAAATAAATTTTTATAATATAAAAAATAGCCTTATCTATATAAACACACACACTTATGTATACACGAGCATATACATATTTATCTACTACGTATTTATTTATTATTTTGATTTACAGAAAATTTATTATTTTGATTTACAGAAAAGTTCGTAGCGTTTATTATTTTGATTTACAGAAAAGTTCGCAGCTTTCTAAGTGAAATCCCGATCTCAGATCCTTATTTGACAAAGGATTACAAAGAAATAAATCAACATAGGTTGTTTATAACCGATCAACTCAAACTAAAAAAGTTAATAGACAGCCACAAAGAGTTGAATTTGAAACCTTATCGACTCAAACTAAGAGAGTTAATATACAACTTCCACAAAGAGTCGAACTTGAAACCTTGTCGAATAGAGAGTATAGAGTATGGATACACTTGTCATTTGATTATATATTTCTTTTTTAATATTTAACCAATCAAACATTCAAATATAACTTCTTATGTAAATATACAATAATTATCAGATATTACTATAATTTGTGCTTACCTCAAATTATACTATGAAAATGTTAAAGATCAAGGAATGGAACTTATACTATGATCATTACAAAGCTAGTAACATAAACTGCAAAATCACATTTGTCACAACTGAACTGTATCAATTGCAAACAGACTATCTATGCTCATAGGGATGCTGCCAATTTTAAACTCAATACACAAAGCTATAGAAGAGAACCAAAATTCTTAATGTTGCACTCAAAACCTCTGGTTTGCATTTGCCCTAATTATTCTGTAGTCACAGCAAGGTTTTCCATATTCTGTGTGATTGAATCTGCAGAACCTAATTCAGATCCGAGATGTTTCAATGAAGTTCTCAAACCAGTGCACGCTTTAAGGTAACCTTCTGTGGAGCCCTTGAGGTTTTCCAACTCCGACGTCATTTCGTCTATGGTGGTCGAGATAACTTCCATAGCCTTCCTTATCGAGGAAATTTCTTGTGGGGGGTAAAGGGAAGCCCCGAGTTCATCAATCTGCAATCCAATTCCTTGACAGAACTTCAATAGCCTCTCTAGAGAATCTACAAAAGCAGCGGAATTTTCGGTGCTTTCCTGCTTGAGTAATCCTGTGATGGAGCGGATTAGTTCCTTCACAACTACGAGTGTTTCAGACACCACATCAGTAGACAGTTGAGCGATTTTCATTTCTTCAGGCGACAGGTCATTGCCTAGATCGCCTTCAAACAAATCATCAATATCGTCAGGTTTGCTTTCCGCTTCTATAGAATCTTCGTCCCCCAATTCAGAAGATTCTGGCTTGAGTTCCTTCATTTCACGAAGAACATCCTTCATTGAAACAGCAGTCTGTGTCATTGCTCGACCTATTGCTGTGATATTTGTGCCTGGTGTCTTCTTAAGAGCAGAACAAGCTTCCCAGACCGCGCCAACTAACTGCGGAATTGAAAGTTTTTGAGTTTTATTGCGAGATCCTGCACATCATTGGGTGAATGTTGGTTTTAAGAAACTTGCTCCATAATTACATACACTTTTACCTAATATCTTGAATGAGAAGATAAAAATGCAATGGACCCTCCCAAAATACTAGAAAGTATGACTTAGTTATTAAATAGTAATAGAATTTAGATTTTCACAGTAAAACACAATATGAATGGCAAACATATCTGAGCATAATCTGATTTGTATAGGTCTGTGAAGTTCAAAATTGTGTTTCAGGGGATCATAGTACCGTATCTATAATTAAAGATTCTTCTATAAGAAATCTATAGATAACTACGCTATTGTCTTCTAACTGTTTTATCCTAGCAAAGGTCATTGACTTTTCACCTTTTACTTGTCCGGCTAAGTAATTCAGTTTTTAACCATACTATTAAGCTATTCTTAAACCTTAAGTCACTATTTGCAAAGGATGAAAATAAGGAATCTCATTATCATTTCAAAGAAACAACACAAGGGAGTCACCATAGGCCATGTAATAGGACTAACCTAATAATAGTACAGAACATGCAAATTTCCATGGCAAGACAGCAGTGTTGATAACTAATATAACAGAGGCATGAATTTAAAGGCTGAGAGTTATGAAATTCGTGTTTTGTATGTTTATGTTCGAGCATATATGCATGTCCTGACAGTGTTTGTATGCTTTTGTGTGTGTGTGTGAGAGAGAGAGAGTACCGTATGTGGCGACTGTATCTTTCATCAAGATGAAACTGCTATCAATAACTTGCTTTATGGATGCGTGAATGCAAGCAGAAAGGGTAGGTCCAGCTCCGACTGTACTACCATGCGAGAGCAAAAGTAGCCCCTGTAGTGTACTAAAATATGCAGACATGTTCTCCTCAAGTGCTTTAAGTTCAGGAGTTTCTCCAGTCCAAAGCATTCCAACTGGATGATAAAAACAAATAATTGCTTTTTAAGCCTTAATGGAGAACGCAAATCCCTAAACAATACAAAATCATGCAATTGAACCTAAAACGACTTGTTTACCCAGTATTTGTTGATGTTGTGGTTACCTTATTAAAAAAAGTAATTTTTATTTTATTTTACAGGTCATTTTAGGATCAATTCCATGATTTTGTGTTGTTTAGGACTTTTTGAATCCCAATTATTGAAATGATCTCATGAAAGTTTCATATGTCTGGGACTACTGCATATATTACAAAACCATGAACCAATTCAAGCCTAACATGCTCAATAAGCTCAACTAGCATGACAATTAGATACAATCTCAAAAACTATATTGATATCACAAAACAAGAAATATTCCAAAAATGAGGCCTAAAATTCAGTTCATTCATTAAACATTTGAAGGCATAATGAACTTAGGAGTTCGTATCCACATATTCAAAGTAAAGCACGAAACTTGAAAACTGAAATCGCTATGAAATCAAAGACAGTACCGTTGGTGGCTTGCTTGGATAGCTGCTCGCCCATTTGAATAACATCATTCCAGCTGATCCTTTCTAGAGAAGAAGCTGCGTTTTGATCCAATACCTGCAACACAACCACCGTACACAGATTTTTCTCACTCGCGAGTCGCGACGAACTAAAACCAGGAGAAAAAGAAAAAAAATCAAAGCAGCTAATCGATTAACTAACTACCTGAAGAGTTTCGTGGATGGTGTTGAGATGCTCATTCAAAACTCCGTTCAATTTCTCTCTCTCCGCTTTCCCCATCTCTCAAACTCTCGTGAAGACTGGAGAGTGGCGAAGAAGAGGCTGGTTTCTGAGCAAAACAAAAACGACTGCGTTCGTGAGCTCTTGCTTAGGGCAGAGAACATATAACTGATATAAGTATATAACTACTACACAGGGTATGATAGAATATATCATTGGGAAAAATGAATTGGGGTGAGAGAGGCTCGAACTCTCGACCTCAGGATCACTCTAAGCTATGAGACCTACGCGCTAGCCAACTGCGCCACCACCCCTTTATGTTTTTGACACAGTATTATCTAATGATAAAACTATACAGGGTATGATAGGATATATCGTCGGAAAGAGTCATTGGGGTGAGAGAGGCTCGAACTCTCGACCTCAGGATCACTCTAAGCTATGAGACCTACGCGCTAGCCAACTGCGCCACCACCCCCTTGTGTTTATGGCACAGTATTATCTAATTATATAATATAAGGTATGATCATAAAATTCTTTTAAGTCACACTACCCAAATGCTATTTCAATATGAATTACCTGTTTCAACTCCTATATTTTAATCATAAAAGCTACCTGATCATTAATATTCACATCAAATAAGTTATCTTGTGCTAGTAAGTTAGATGTTTTTATTATAAGACATAATTTGTATTTAACTTCAAGTGCAGTGGCTAAAAGAGTTTCCTCATGCACCACAGAATTGAGTTACAAGTTACATAGTAATCGTCAATTAGATGAGTGCACATCTAAAGTTTCTAAATCAACAACTAGAATTTGAGGGCACTTCAATTCCACACCAGTTGTAAAGGAAAAAAGAATTGCAAGTCATCAGCCAACTAACAGCATTTTGTATCCTCAGGCTTTCACCACCAATGCACTTTACATAATCTTGTGTGATTGTATGAAGTATGCGATAGTATGTAGACCAACTATCCTTAGGAAAGATCTGGAATTGTACCACTCTTTAGATAGTTAAACAGAAAAGATAACTCTTCCTGAAGTTCCCGCTGATGTCTCCGGACTCCCCAACATTGCCGTCAACCACTACATCCCGGTTCAGGAATTTTAACCGGAATTTGACAACCAAAGACTACACACTCTGTATCTTTTTGAGATAATCAGTTTATCCACTTAAACTAGAAATTTTCTCACATCCAATAGCCTTGTAAACTTTCGGGATAGCTCAATAAACTCTTCTTCTAGAATGCCTAGCATACTCAACAAACATGGCCTCAAAAAGTGTACCTGTTGTCTGTTTCTAATTTGTTATCTGTTTCGACTGGTAATTGTAAATCTCATTCTTCCCATCTAACATGGTTTTCTTCAGTACCTTCTATCATACTGAATACCAATTTGATGAACTGTTGCATCTCTTTTTTCCACACAGGAACTTAACACATTCTCCAACATGTTACTTCCATGAGGTGGTTTTACAGGCACAAGCAGCCTGCATATAACACTAAATAGAAGCATTTATCAAAACTACGTATATTCACAATCAAACAGAATACAACTAGTTACGAGTGAAGATAATGACAAATAATATCATGCAAACCATGTAAAACAGAATCACCCCTAAAATAAATAAAAATAGGGATTTGAGTAGGTTGTCATAAGGAAATAATTTGTCTTGTTTCCTTAATTCCTTCTTAGAAGTCTTCTAGCATGTATATATAGGGTTGTATATATAGCATAGATCTAGATACCTAATTCTCGAAATTTGGTACAAAGAGGTGAAAGTTGATGCTAAAAGGCACCGTTTTTATCAGCTATAAAAGGCTCTTTTTTGTTATTATTTTTAAGGAGAATAACCAGAAGCCCAGGACAAAAGCTTCCAGATCATACACCATGTCTCCAGCAAGGTAAGAAGAATAATGTGGCATTCATCTCTCTCAAACTAAAGTAATCATAGGAATTTTTTTTAAAAGGTTAAATAGGCAATAAAGAAAAGGTAAAAAATACCTCTCCTTCAGACAAATCAATGGCTTTGATATTCTTCATCCCATATCGAGCTTAAACTTCTGAGTACATGCAGTATCTCCTTGATCCTTGAATGGGAAAAGTCGCCTATAGTAAACTTTTCGACAGATCCCTTAACTTCAATCAGACTCTGGCCAGCCTCCTTCTTCAGACCACTCCCCTTCAACTTTTTTCTTGCCTCAGCAACACAACCCCACATCCCATCTGATGCATATAAATTAGACAGTAAAACATACGGTGAAGTGGAAACAGGCTCAAGCATGAGAAGCCTCTTAGCTAGCCGTTCCCCTATGGCAACATCCCCATGCAGCCGGCATGCAGAAAGTAAGCAGCCTAGAACAACTGGATCATTCCCAAAAGGATATGCTTGCATATATTCTTCGGCAGTTTTCAGTCTCCCACCTCGTCCCAGAAGATCAATTAGGCAAGAGAAGTGCTCAATATTAGGGGAGATCCCATGAATCTCTTTCATGGAAATGAAGAAAGATTGGCCCTCATCTACAAGCCCCGCGTGATTGCAAGCAGTTAAAAGTCCTAGATATGTAACAGAATCTGGCGTCAAACCAAGTTTCTGCATCTCCTCAAACATTTTTATTACTTTTCTTCCATGACCATGGTTTGCAAATCCAGCAATGATGGTATTCCAAGAAACCAGATTACGACAATGCATTAGCTTAAAAACAGTATAAGCATGTTGCATACAACCACATTTAGCATACATGTTAACTAAGGCATTGCCAACAGCTACATCTACACTTGGCCTTCTTCTAATTAAATGAGCATGTAGCTCGCCACCTAGGTTTATTGAAGCCAAACCAGCAGATACAGAAAGAACACTGGCATAGGTGAAGTCATCAATCTTGGCAAAAAATTGTTTCACCATATCTCTAAAAATGCTTAAGGCTTTTTGGTGATCATCACAATTAGAACAGGCAGCAATCAGAGTGTTCCATGAAATAATATCTCTCCTACTTATCAATCTAAAAACCTTCTCCGCTTCGTCAATCAAATTCAACTTTGAGTACATTGTAATTAATATGTTTCCCAAGAAAGCAGTTGAGTCAAGTTGTAGCTTGATTGTCTGGCCATGCAAACTCATTCCTAATCCCAAGTCCTCTGCAGTACAGCAAGTTCCTAATAATCCCACAAAAGTGAACCGGTCTGGAATCAAACCTTGTTGGCACATAAGTTTGAACATCTCAAATGCTCTTTGTTTTTTATTATTTTCTACCAAACCAGTAATTATTGCATTAAAAGAAACAGCACTGGGTTCTGATGTACTAGTGAAAATTGATAAAGCATCATCACATTTGCTACATTTCATATACATTGACATTAGCGAGTTGGAAACAAAAGAGACAGAAGAGTAACCTAATTTGATAGACTTACAATGGATCTGTTGCCCATCTTTCAGCGCCAAGAGATTAGCACAGGAACTTAAACTGCTAGCAAGTATATATTCATTTGGCTCTAGATGCATCTGAGAAAAGAGATCGATAGCCATCATATGCTTCCCAGCTTGATCATAACCAGAGATCATTGCTGACCACGTCACAAGATTTTTCTCAGACATCTCGTCGAACACTTGGCGGGCAAATTTGATATTGCCACACTTAGCATACATGTTGAGGACATGATTGGAGGTGAAAACATCACACTGCATGCCAGTCTTAATAGCAGCAGAATGAAGAGAAAGGCCACATCGGAGTGCCTTAGTCTTAGAGCAGTGATGCAAAAGTGAAGCAATAGTTTCCATCACCATCTTCCAAGTCTAGGGAATGAAGACACAATGGAATAGTTTGTGCCTTCTGCACTGTCCAATATCAGACATGGCAGGATTACAAGTATGATTAAAAGAAACTCTAATGGTATAGCAGTAATTCTCATCTAATTTCAGAGTAAAACTCATAAAGCTGGTGAATATGAGTTGAATCATATGTGTATAGCATTTCTGAGTTCAAGGCTTTATCACTCTTGTAAATATATAAAAATTGATGCTTCTTTTGTTTCTTCAGTGATGAATTTCACCAAACACCTGCCAAGCAAAAGTTGGTGGATGGTTCGCAGCAGTAGGACGGTCGTCAGTCGCCCAGCTGCCGAGCTGGAGTATTTGTCGCCAATCGTAGCCACCAGTCGCTGGTCTTCCAGCCGGAGTAATCGGAGACGATGAGTATCGAGAGAGGTACTGAAGATAGAAGAGCCAGAGCCTGGGGAGTGGGGATGATGAGAGAGCCGGAGCGTTGGAGTCGCCTAGTCGGAGTGTCGAGCTCGGACAATGGGGACGATGAGAGAAATCAGAGAACAAGAGAGATTAATTAGGGATATCAGATTTATAATATAAATATTTTGAAAAAAGAGTTAATTAAGTCCCTAAAGGGACGAACCCACTCTCATAAATTTTTTGAAAAAAGAGTTAAATAAGTCCCTAAAGTGACGAACCCACTCCCATCGTCCATGTAGGAATCTAAACCGAGACATCGAGTGCATCCCAAGGTCTTTCGCAATTTCTAAATTTTTATTTTTATTTTTTTGAAACAGGCAATTCCTAAACTTTTAAAAAGTACAAATCTCAAAAGTGAAAAGAGCTTGGGGCTCATGCATAACTGGTCGGTTAGGTTTGCAATTCGGCTATGGTGGATATGGAGGTGGTGAAATAATGAGGTCTTCAACGGGCGTAGCATTCCCACCAGTCAGAAGGTTCAATGGGTTGAGCAAAAAGGGGCGGAGATCATCAATGTGTTTGCTAAGCAGAAGACACTAGGAGGACAGGTTGGGCAACTCGTGGACACCTTAGTCACTCTTGGAAGAAGCCACAACCGGAGTGGATGAAAGTAAATATGGACGGCAGCTACTCTTCTGGCAACAGCAACGCTAGTTGTGGAGGGGTGTTGAGAAACCATACGAGTCGTAGTAAAGGTGGCTTCACGCATAATATAGGGCAATGTTCTATTGGGAAGGCAGAGGCTTGAGGAGTCCTTCAAGGTTTACGCATGGCTGCGTTTGGGGGTTCCGAAAGCTTATCAATGAATGCAATTCGAAGAATACGGTCAACCTCTTGCGAAGCAATGCTAGTCACCATGGCATGTCTAACAACATCAACGATGCCTCGAGGTGACGAATGTTTTTGTCTAAGTTTATAAAGAGCAAAACAGACTTGGATGCGTTAGCTAAACAAGCCCTCACTCATACAAATGACCTTATTGTGATGGAAGAAGCTCCGAGTGAACAGAGAGATATAATTCACGAGGACCAAATCGGTGCTAATTTCCACAGAAGGATCCCCGTCAATGAGGAGGGCAACTTTTATTTGTAATCTGTTTCTCGGGTGTTCACCTCTTCTCTTGATTTAAAAAAAAAAAAAAAAAAAAAAAAAAAAAAAAGAATATTACACATCCTGAAACTTTGGACTAGAACTACAATTTTTTTCAAGATTTTCATAGGAAAAGGCACCAAACAATCTCTTAAGAAGTGTTTAGTAAATGGTAAATGGGAAATTCACCAATATTTTTTTATGAATTTGGCCAACTTTAGTCAAAGCCTTAAGAGTTAAGAGTGTTTGGGTGATTCCACTAAAATCCAAAATGCTGGGACACTAGAAATCCATCATCCATGTAACCCATCTAGTTCAGAGAACTAGAAAAACAATATTAACAGTACTTGACTCAGAGCTAATAATCATGATAAACAAGGGATACTGGAGATTGGAGAGCCATCTTATAATAAAAGGTAAATTGTTCAAGATTTGAAATTAAAATTGGAATGTTAACCACACTAACTTGTAATTAAAGAGAGGCGGAGAAAAGTACACCAATAGCGGCACAACATAATATATCATGATTAAAAGTCAACAAACTACATCGAAACAATTTAAATAAAACTGGGGCATACTGGTCCCTTGGAAAGCCCAAGCCGCACTTCCATGCCGTGATGCATGTTAGCTGGGCGAAAGGTTTCAGATTCCTTTGGATCTGCACAAAGCATGAAGAAACATATTAGCAGAAAGAACTCGTGAAAATGCCTAAAGTACATGCCCTACAATGCATTTGGCCTTATACTACTAATTGAAAAACCCCATAGTTGCAGTAGTCAGCTATGATGAACAACCAAATTCAGTGGAAGTTATTCAAAAAAAAGAAGAAGAAGAAGAAGAAGAAGCTCGGCATAAGATCACATTTTGGACTACATGGGGTGGAGATTCAAATAATAGTCAATATATCAAATTCAGTATTACATTACACACACACACCTGTGCACAAGAAACCATATGCAGAATCAAGCATTGCTTTTATTTTTAGATAGAGCTTCAACTTCACAAAACTAAACACTTCAGAATAAAAATGCAAAATGAGATCTTTTTCCAGTAAATGCATCTAGGATTCTAGGTGAAAAAAAAAATCCATCTCAATGTTTTATTAGTTATTTGCAGGAGCATGGAACAAAATTAACTCAAGGCCTTAGTTTCAAAAATTGTATTCATTAAGTAAAATGAAATTTCTTTTGTTACCATTTAGGTAGTCCTCAAAACCAAAGTCCTCCAGAGCTCCTGTCATGGCTTCCAAGCCCAACATGGAAGAAGGTATTACTCCAGGAGGCCTCTGAAACCTGCAAACATTCAAAATCAGTGTTGAATTCTGCAAGACCCTTCACATTAAATACTACTCTATTTTTTTTTTTTGTGGAAAGCAAATGCTATCATTTAGTGTCATAAATATGCTGAAAGGAGGCATTTAATACATCTCAGAGTCATTTGGGGCAAGATCAAGAAATATTAGTCATTTAGGTTGGAAATAGGATTAATTTTATACCGTCCTAAGAGGTAAGAAAATATGATCCAAGCATCACACTGATTACATCTGAACATAATGTTTCAAACATGGAGAAAATCAATAATAGAATGACAAGTAAACACCATTCCAGGGGTAGTCCTGTGAAATTTCACCTATCACAGTTAGAGGTATACAGAGACTCCGAAATACCTGTTCGGCTGTTCATGATGAAGCCATTAACACCACAATTCTAAAATAAAACTGACAGCACCCAGGGCCAATGGAACAAGGAGCTAAACTAGAAGCAAACAACTAATTTACAGCCGAACTACGTAGACAAGTAACAGCCTATAGAGGATCATGAATTTATAGTTTTGCCTTAAGATTAAAGTTCNGACTAGAACTACAATTTTTTTCAAGATTTTCATAGGAAAAGGCACCAAACAATCTCTTAAGAAGTGTTTAGTAAATGGTAAATGGGAAATTCACCAATATTTTTTTATGAATTTGGCCAACTTTAGTCAAAGCCTTAAGAGTTAAGAGTGTTTGGGTGATTCCACTAAAATCCAAAATGCTGGGACACTAGAAATCCATCATCCATGTAACCCATCTAGTTCAGAGAACTAGAAAAACAATATTAACAGTACTTGACTCAGAGCTAATAATCATGATAAACAAGGGATACTGGAGATTGGAGAGCCATCTTATAATAAAAGGTAAATTGTTCAAGATTTGAAATTAAAATTGGAATGTTAACCACACTAACTTGTAATTAAAGAGAGGCGGAGAAAAGTACACCAATAGCGGCACAACATAATATATCATGATTAAAAGTCAACAAACTACATCGAAACAATTTAAATAAAACTGGGGCATACTGGTCCCTTGGAAAGCCCAAGCCGCACTTCCATGCCGTGATGCATGTTAGCTGGGCGAAAGGTTTCAGATTCCTTTGGATCTGCACAAAGCATGAAGAAACATATTAGCAGAAAGAACTCGTGAAAATGCCTAAAGTACATGCCCTACAATGCATTTGGCCTTATACTACTAATTGAAAAACCCCATAGTTGCAGTAGTCAGCTATGATGAACAACCAAATTCAGTGGAAGTTATTCAAAAAAAAGAAGAAGAAGAAGAAGAAGAAGCTCGGCATAAGATCACATTTTGGACTACATGGGGTGGAGATTCAAATAATAGTCAATATATCAAATTCAGTATTACATTACACACACACACCTGTGCACAAGAAACCATATGCAGAATCAAGCATTGCTTTTATTTTTAGATAGAGCTTCAACTTCACAAAACTAAACACTTCAGAATAAAAATGCAAAATGAGATCTTTTTCCAGTAAATGCATCTAGGATTCTAGGTGAAAAAAAAAATCCATCTCAATGTTTTATTAGTTATTTGCAGGAGCATGGAACAAAATTAACTCAAGGCCTTAGTTTCAAAAATTGTATTCATTAAGTAAAATGAAATTTCTTTTGTTACCATTTAGGTAGTCCTCAAAACCAAAGTCCTCCAGAGCTCCTGTCATGGCTTCCAAGCCCAACATGGAAGAAGGTATTACTCCAGGAGGCCTCTGAAACCTGCAAACATTCAAAATCAGTGTTGAATTCTGCAAGACCCTTCACATTAAATACTACTCTATTTTTTTTTTTTGTGGAAAGCAAATGCTATCATTTAGTGTCATAAATATGCTGAAAGGAGGCATTTAATACATCTCAGAGTCATTTGGGGCAAGATCAAGAAATATTAGTCATTTAGGTTGGAAATAGGATTAATTTTATACCGTCCTAAGAGGTAAGAAAATATGATCCAAGCATCACACTGATTACATCTGAACATAATGTTTCAAACATGGAGAAAATCAATAATAGAATGACAAGTAAACACCATTCCAGGGGTAGTCCTGTGAAATTTCACCTATCACAGTTAGAGGTATACAGAGACTCCGAAATACCTGTTCGGCTGTTCATGATGAAGCCATTAACACCACAATTCTAAAATAAAACTGACAGCACCCAGGGCCAATGGAACAAGGAGCTAAACTAGAAGCAAACAACTAATTTACAGCCGAACTACGTAGACAAGTAACAGCCTATAGAGGATCATGAATTTATAGTTTTGCCTTAAGATTAAAGTTCAAATCCACAGTTGCCTACTAGAAATGAAGGTGGATAGAAATTATATACATTTAGAAGTCCAAATTCTGAATGTGTCAAGGCCTAACCATACATCATGAATCATGATTGAGCTATTTTATTGTACACTATTTTGTGTGCTGCCTGATCATTTTCAATAGACTAGTATCAAGTCAAAAAACTCGTGCATGACCGAAAAGAATCTTAAATCTGATGCATAATTCTGTTTCTACATAGAAGTGCTATTTCCTAAATAATGACAATCAACTATGAACTATTACCTAAGAGAAATGTGTGAATCACATAGCTTATATAAGCTACGGGTATCCATCAAATCATCAATGAAATTAAGCAGTTAGTGTGCTTTATGCATCCTCAATTGAATGGCATGAAGTTTAGAGGAAACAACATAGTTAAAAACAACCAGTTTTCTTCAAAAAGAAATTAACATGTGAACAAACTATACCTAAATTGAAAAATAAAAAAGTTCAGAATCTAAAACTTACTAAACAAATAATTGCAATTAACGAAAAGCCATAGTCGCAAACACTAAGAAACTCTGATTCTAACAGCGCAAACCACAGAACAAAAGCAGGAAGCCGAGTAGCTCATAGAGTTATAGTAATCTAATGCAAACCTCGAAAGAATTCGGCGGTCCAGCTCCATCTTCGTAGGTAAAGCCAAGCCGTAAGTGTTGGCAAGGATCTTCCTCCTCATCTCCTCTTGCCGCACCTTAGTCTGCTCAAAATACACACGAACACGATGAATCGGAGAGAATTAAAGTTGACAGAACAGAAATTGAGCGGAAAAGAGAGTACATCTTCATAGGCGGATTCGAGAGGATGAGAGCCAACAATGTCGCTCTTGACACCGTGAAGCCCGAAGCGGAGGGCGTCGGTTCTCACTCCGCCGATTTCGTGTGGAATCGTCTTCGGTGCTTCCATTGATCCTTCTCTGTGTGATTGCTCTTCTTCTTCTTCTCTAGGTCTCGAAGATCGATCGATTTCTCCCCCAAATAAAGTTCGAAATCTTTGTGCACAAGAAAGGAGTCGGGGAAAACTGAAAATGGGCCGATAATAAATTTATAAATTTATGGGTGAACAACGGCCCATTTGGCCCAAATCGATTTTTCGACCGAATGTCAAGAGCTTGTTTGGATATTGGGTTTACTGGCATAGTGTGGGATGGGCTTTTACTCCTTTGGTAGCCCTAATAGAGATAATTTACACTATCACAAGAGTGCAAAACTCCCACACTGCGCCTCCTAAGATTCGAATATTCAATCATATGTCTAGTACTGTCAAAGCGGGTCGGATTGGCCCACTACGGGTCTGATTTTTGGCGGGCTTTTGCGGGCGGCCTGTTAGGCCTGCGAGTTAGGATTCATACAACTCTAACCCGTCTCACGCGGGTTGGTGGACCCACCGGGCTTTTGGTTTTGCAACCGATATACATTCACGCAGGTTAGCTCAAGATGCATATAGGGGTTGGGTTGACATGTGAGGCTAGAGAAATGAAAGCCAACTGATAACTGTTACAACTGTTACAAGCACCCACTTCAATCGGGAAACGTTCAGGTTGTGCAGAGTGTTTTTAAAGATGCTATTAAATATCTCATTGTATAAATAGGTCAGTTCTTATCAAAGATGCTATTAAATTTCTTATTGTATAAATAGATCGGTCCTTATCGAAGACGCTATTAAATTTATCATTGTATAAATAGGTCGGTCCTTATCCCCTGTCGACACCTTGCGGAACCAATGAACTTTTTGCTGCAGATGTGATCATTTTTTGTCCGTAAAGAGTTATCATCTTTGTATTTTGCTGGTTTTTGGTAGCCATGGTGTCCATTCTATTCTTTAGGTACAGGTTGTTTTGTAGTATGCGGCTGTGTTATTTTGTTTGTTTTACTTTTTCATTATTTGCCCCAGCTTGTACAGTGAGATTTTGTTTGTTTCATTTGTTCATTATTTTGGGCGGCCAACTTGTATGGTCTTATTAATTATTAGATGCTTTCTCACTTTTGATCCCACGAATCCACGATTATAAGACTAGTTTCAAATTTAGTTTTTGACTATTAATTTTTTCACATTTGATATCACGATTTTAAAATTCTTGCTACATCTCCGACCTAATTTTTAATCACGGTGAGCAAAATTTAGACAAGGGACTTATCACGAAGGACAAAATTGTCATTTTCAGTCCATTGCCCAAGAAGTTTAATTAAGAAAATAAAAATGAAAATGATAATTTTTACCCATGTTCACTATTCATTGGTTAAATCAACGCTTTCTTCTTTGCTTAGTTTCTTTAGTATTTTTAAATTATTTTTAAAATTTGATTCTGTATGTTTAATAGTACTTTTAATATAGTTTTTGAATATATACATTTTATATTATATAATAATAGTAAACTTTAACATTATAAAAAATTGAACTAAAAATAATTTCAATCTCTCGTTAACTAAACTAGACACATAAAATGAGACGGATAGAGTCCTTACAAACAAGTGTTTTAATAATAAAGAGTAATATAGAATTAAAGGACCTTTAGCTTTTGTAAGCTTACAAAAGGCAGAAACTCTCTTATCTTGAAAGTTTCTGTTCATCATAAACCAATACCATACAAAAATGTCAACAAATTATAACTAAGAATTTTCCCTTGTCTTGGCCTTGTACATAGAAAAAGTAGCATTTGATCTCATGATCTTGGTGAGAGCCAAAAGGGAATGCAATTTGGACCTCTCTTTTACTTCATCTTATCCTGTCACAGTTATCTTTCTACCCCCAAAAGGACTCATTTGGGTTTCTCTTTCACACAAGTGAGAGAGTTTTCACTCAACAAATCTCTCCCTTGCCCGGGCGGCCTGTCATACGAAAATGGGTTCGAAAAATATTAGATAAAAGAGTAATAATTTAAAACACCGGAATAGAACAACGTTGTTGGTAATGGGCAATGATACAGAAGGCGATAGGCACTAGTCGGTCACCCGAAGAGGCTTAGGCGGCCACAGGCGACGACATACAAGTGAAGGAATTTCAAAAAAAAAAAAAAAAAAAAAANAAAAAAAAAAAAAAAAAAAAAAATCATTCGGCTGAGTTGGGTGTCGACTCAGCTAGGGTGGGCAAAACTCAAGTAAACCCGAAATAAATACGGATTTGACGCGTTTTGGCCCCGGATTTGGTCGGATTCGAGGCTAAATGGGTTAGGCCCGCTAGGAAACTGACCCCAACACAATAATATGGTTCGGGTTTTCGGGCTATAAATGAGAGGACCTGAAAATGTTCGGGTGACCCTAACCGGCACGGGTCGACCCCGACCCCGACCCGTGCCCTCCCCTAGACTCAGTCAAGTTGGGCGTCTAGTTAGTCTGCGGACTAAAAGCTACCTAGGGCTAAGATCCCCTTGACTCCGACTAAAAGCTACCTAGGGCTAAGATCCCCTTGACTTAGTGGCACCTAGTGCCTAATCGGCTCTTAGGCGACCGCATAGGCTGATTTTTACAACACTGGTAATGGGGCGGGACATATGTGGAGCCAAACAAATGTGGTAGGAGGTGGTCATAGTACCTGTTTGTTCCAGTTTGTGCAACTTGTTATTATGGACAGCAAAATTGTCTGCAGGGTGGCACCAGATACAATCCCAATCCAAAGACCTTTTCCTCTCAAGTTTAGCCAGAAAGCCAATGAGGCAGAAATGGGGATTCCACAAAGATAAAATGAAGCAAGATTGACATATGCTCCTATATGCTGCCACCCACATCCCCTTGCAACACCTAAACCAGATCATCACATCAATACATACACGAATTCGTATTTATTCCTTTCTCGGGATCGAAATGTAACAAGAACTGAATGCAGAAATGTTATCCATAGAGGCTCACAAAAACCGAAACTTAGTTGAGTTGAGTTCTTACCCGAAAGGGTCCCTTGCAAGCTATCGGTTATGACCGATAGACAAAGGAGAGGGGTCATATCCGCAACGTAGTCCACCACTTCCTTCTCGTTGCTATAAACGTAGCCAAAAACATGCCGGCAAGCAAAGAGGGTTGCACTTACTACAACTGTCTCTGCCACGGCAATGAACATCACAGACACAACAGATAGTCGAGCCCCCTCCGGGTTTCCAGCTCCCAGCTCGTTTGAAACTCTCGTGCTGCATATAAAACACGGGTTCTATTCGTTGGTGCACGTTTGGATAGTAAAGAATGGTTTTGGTTCCATTCAAAGAGGTTATAGAATGAATATAATCGTAGTTATACCTTACAGCACCAGCAAGCCCGTATGGAATCGCATAAAGTGTGCCCACAGTGTTCAGGCTGTGCAAAAAACGCCACAACATAAATTAGTGATGGCCGATTTCTAGCAAATAAAATAGCATTTTCATCTACTTTTCAAAAGCCGAGGATGAACTAACATACCATACAGAGAGAACTGAAGCTTCTAACTGCGGATTTGGTAGTAGACCAGACAGCAACACGAGTAGCTCAAATGACCACCACTCGAGACTACAAAAAAGGGAGAGAATTCAGAAAAAAAAAAAATGTGTATAAATCAACAAGGGCCACGTCCAGCATAAGGTGGCTAGGGGATTGTTGGGCGGAGGCCTGAAGGGCCGAGTCCAACACCCTGCCTTTCAAAATTGTGGAATTGGAAAATAAAGTTGCTTATTCGCTACTAACTATAACTTTTCGTGATCTAACAAGTGGTACCAGAGCAGATATTACAGGAGTGAAGGAGGAGGATGCATTACCAAATCATGACAGCAGATGGTATAGCGTATCTGAAGAACTCTTTCACTCCGTGAAAAACTTCCCATGACATTGGCGAGCGCGTTCTAGTGCAAGCCGGGGAGAACTTCATGTACAAAGCGAGGATAATCACATTCAACCACATAGACACGCCAATAGCCACTGCAGCCCCGATATTACTTAACCCAGATTTGAAAACCATCACCCAACAGAGAGGTATATGGAAGCCTATCGTAATGCACGAGCTTAGGAGCATGGGATAGATCATGCTTTGCATCTGAAAGAATCGTATGAGAGGCTGCAGAGTCGAATAAGCAAATAGTGCCGGAACGAGCCACTTTAAGAACTTTCCAGCTTCTCGTGAAATCAAAGGATCTTGGCCTATGAAGACTAACACTTTCCCCATATATGTCCACAAGATTGCGAGCGGGATGCAAACAATAAGAAGAGAGAAAATGGCAGTGTATGTTTGCGTTCCGAGTTTGTAGTACTGCTTGGCTCCATAGGCTTGCCCGCTAAGCGTTTCCAGTGCACAGGCCATTCCTAACTGTTGAACAAAATCTCGTTAGTCATAAAACACATGCACACAATATCATAATTACTAATACAAAATTATTCAGGTCTATAATCAACCTCTTATATCTGCTATGCCAAAATTCTGGTTCTCTAATTCTAGGAAGAGTTAGAACCATAACTCATGAATCTTCATGTTAAGATAAATTCACAGTATAGTGTTAGTAGCTAACACTTAATGGTAGTGCAATGATAAATGGGCGAAAAATATATATTCCAAAAATATATTCAAGGAGATAAGCCAAGGGGCAACCCAGCCAAGTTGATCAGGCTGTTGACTCGGTAACCACAAGATTACAAGTTTGACTCTCAACGAGAGCGGCCTTGTGGTCTTTTGTTGGTTAGGGTCACGGTTCTAGTTTGGAACCAATAATCTACCACTATAACAATATACATTCACAGATCAAAATATTTAGCAGAATCACAAATTCTTAATAACAACAAATGAATCAAACACATCTGTCTACTATGCACCTGGTTGAGTGGTTGGCTTGTCCCAATCAACTGTTCTGCCCCATACCTCTATTCTTTTCTTATCAAATTTATGTAAAATGAACAGGAATGAAAAGCGAAAAGACCTTTGAACTAGTAATAACAGAGTTTTCAATGACAAAATTATACTGAATAGAATTGACCAGTGTTCCCTCAATTCCTCTCTTCCCCAATATTCCACCAAAAGAAAAAATTTTAAAAAAGCAAAACTTCCCAGAAGATTCATGGTACTATTGCATATAAGCCATCTTAATGGGTTTCTTTTACTTTTTACTTTTTATTTCTGTTTTGAGTGATGAGGAACCTGCAACCAGCTCTTATACCATGGACTAGTATTCATATTGCATTGTGAATCCTAATACAAAAATTTTGTACCTTTAAACAAATAACTTGATAATTGCTGGCACATAAACTTTTAACTGCAGATACAGAATGTTGAATACAAAATATGAAGTTTATTTTTGGACCAGGATTTACAATGCAAGTTAGACCTGGTCCATGGTATAATTTACCCAACCGCTACCAAAGGTGTGCACCGGGTAAATTCAACCAGCTCAAACCATGAAGGCCCTACAGTTGCTAAAGGTTTGCACTGGACTAAGAAGACCCTATAACCCCTACACAAAGGCGTGTATTAAGTAAATCCAGCCTACTCAAACAAAAAAGGCCCTGCACTACCTAAAGGCCCACGGGTAAATACCCACCAGTTCAAACTAAAAAGAACAAATAGGAATCAAACTCGTAACCTGTAACCTTGTGGTTACTGAGTCAGGCCGACCAACTTGGCTAGGGTCGGCCTAGATTTCATTTTCCCTTTGGGTTTTTAGTCAGGTTACTGAGTTTCTGGGCTTGAACTACAATACAAGGAAACATGCATATATCCAAGAACACATATCTACCAAACAATATCAGCAATCCCACCAATAATTTATTGAAATTAGAAAAGATGTATGTACTACTCACAAGAAAACTGAACCCAGTGACACCAGCAATAGAGATGGCTATGGATGTACTAGACAGAGAAAGCTCACCCAAGTGCCCAACCATCATAACTGAGATAACCTGCAACAAATACTGTGACAAAGTCACAGCCACCATTGGCCCTGCCAAATACCCTAACCTCTTCACTTCCACCCAAACCGCCGCCCATCGCCGCCTCTCTCCGCCGCCACAGCTCTCTCCCTCTCTCTTCTTCAACAGCAGCCCCTCCTCCATGCTTATTATCCCTGATTTCTTCTCCTCTCCTCAAAAAGAACAGTTTTTTTGAAACTATGGGACTCTTAGAGGGGAGTGGTGGGTATTATTGGCATGAATCGGATCTTTACGTGAGCTTTTTCCCGTGAATATTAAAACTCGTAAAGGGGAACAATAGAGATTGAGTTTGTCTTTTCATGGCAGAATATGAGATGGTGTTTGGCTTGTTTTATAGACTGTGGTTTTTGTCTACAAAGCGGCACCTTTAATTTAAACCCATTTTAAAATATATCTATGAATTTTAATTATAGAATAGTCAATCTTTTTAACGTTGAGAATATAAATAGGTTAGTGGAATTATATGTAGAGTTAATTCCATTTTTATGAACAGTTCATTTTCAGTCTTTTTTTTTCTTTTTTTTTTTTTTTAAATTTTGGTAAATTTACTAGGTCTTTTTTCGCCCATTTAACAATTTGGGTCCACTCAAGTTCGCTCCGGTAGGTACGAAAGTTAGCTCAAATAGAATTGTCACTTGTGGTAATCGAACTCGGATTCTCCAGAAATTCTTCCCCACACAGAAAGCTCACTTGTCACTTGAGTTATCACATTGGGTTCCAGTCATTTTTTATTAGAACATCTCAATTTTGTCATAGTATTATTATATCATGATTTGTTGTCTTCCGTCAATAAAATTGTTAAATACAATAGCATTTTGATTTTTTTTTTAAATACAAAGTGGATTGACCCAACTATATTTTTATGTTTTTTTTTTTTTTTTAAAATTATTATTAAAGATCAAAATATTTTTGTATTTAAATGACAAAAAATAGTCATGTCACAATAATATTATAATCTGATAAAAAAAATTGCTAAGAGTTGACTGTCACCTATAAATTTATGACCAAAAATATATTAACTCTGATGTGTATTAATAATTTATGCATCTTAATTTTTTTTCATGGCACATGGTAATATATTTTCAAATTTATCTTTTCCTTTTTAGTTTTTCTATTTTATGTAGATATACGTTGATAACGGAATATTCTATTAACTTATTCTTATTCTTAACTTGATTTATCATGAAATATTTTTCTAACCTTTTAATAATAATAATAATTGACATTTTGTTCGTTTCGCTCATTAAAAAGTGTGAAACATATTATTTTTTGAATCGTTACCCTAAAAGAATTATGAATATCATATTATAATTAGCTTAAAAATGTATTGTCGTCTCTTTGCTTAAATTAAATCTTATTATTTGTAGCACACATTTTAATTTCCATTTCAAAAGTATGGTGCTTCAATTAGAAGGTATATTTTTAGACATTTAAATGTAAAGCATAATCTAGTCCATCTTTTAAGGAAAAAAAAAGGTATTTCAAAATATCAAATGAGATTTTGCAAGAGAATAGTTCAACATCGCCTCGACTTAGGTTTGAACCCACCCATTCCATATGGGGTTGCAACCAGGTGCCAAAAAACTACAAGGTCTTGGCAATTTCATTTAGATTTTAATTAAATATTATCATAATCATATTTAATAATTTATCATAGCTAAAATTATTACGAAATAATATTAATCATACCATAATTATTACTCATTTTACCAACTATACTTTTAATATAATATGAAGTCTACAACTATGAATTTAAAAAAAATTATATACTATTATTTAATTTTTTTATATTTTTGTTTTGATAATTAATTTTTTATATATATAATTAAGATTTTAACATTAAATATTAATGTTGGACATATATTTTGCACATTGTGCATATAAAATACTTATATATATATATATATATATATATATATATATATATATATATATATACACACTTTGCACCTGGAATCTTTATGTTTTATACTTGGCCAACAAGTTATAAGATATCAATTCAACAATGAAGGCTTTAGAATAATAGAATAATAAAAGAAATACAGAGTAAAAGTACTATTTTCCTTTCTCAGCCTATACCGCTATAGTGCTATACTATACATGAATGGAGTAGTTCAATTATTTTTATTTTTTTTTATGCGTATATTCGTTGTAATCTTTGTCCTGCCTATCATAAACATAAAATTAGCCCGTGAGAAGGACGTTTTCGGAAGTATGCAGTATTTGTGGGAACCACTCCATTAAAATAAAATAAATTAAAAAAAAAAAAAAAAAAAAAGACGGTGAAGAAACGATATTACGAAAATAATTTCATTCTTCCTATGATGACTCAGAAAATGGAAGGAGAAGAGAATGGCGATGAGCTTCAATCATGTCTGATCATCTCAAATGAAGAAAGAGGTTGGTGTTATGGAGGAGAGGCGATGATTGAAGAAGCAAAAACGCAACTGGGATTAGCGCTTCCCCTCATAGCAGTCAACATATTGCAGTATTGCCTGCAAGTTATATCGGTGATGTTCGTCGGCCATCTCGGCGACGGCGAGCTCCCGCTCTCCGGCGCTTCCATGGCCACTTCCTTTGCCTCCGTCACCGGATTCAGCGTTCTGGTAATTCCTCTTCTCAGAAAAAATATCATTTTTAGTCATTTGATTATTATACATATATCAATTTTAGTCATTAACTATATACATAATTATTCAATTTGTACTTGGTATTTGACTATTAACATTTTCACATTTGATCTTGTTGTTAAATTTTCTGGTCAAGTCACATGTGACCAGCTAATTTATTTAATTTTTAAAATTTAATAAATTTTAACTATTAATATTTTGGATGATAGGAGTGGGTTCGAGACTCAGGTAACTGTTGACTCTTTGTGCTTCAGTAGGTTGAGAAAGTAGCTATGAGCAGATACTACATTGTAGTAGAGTCCGTAGTACTGAAAAAAAAGAACCAAATGTGATACAAATTGAATAATTATGTATCTAATTTGAAAATTTTAATGTGATACAAATTAAGTAGTCATTCACGTAATTTAAAAATGTTAATAGTTAAGAACCAAATATGATATAAATTGAATAATTATGCATTTAATTTGAAATTTTTAATAGTCGAGAACTAAAAATAATGTATTATAGTCGAAGGACTAAAAATATATTTTCTTATATATAAACATAAAGGAAAAAAATTCAAATTGACTATTTACATGGGAATGTAATCACGCTGAAGTCAAAAATATAAAATAAAATTCAATTTTGAGTAGTAAAGATTTCAGTTGGTTCTGAAACTGAAACTTGATTCGGTTATGAATGGTAGTTAGGAATGGGAAGTGCACTGGAAACACTATGCGGGCAAGCGTATGGAGCCAACGAACACCACCTGCTCGGCGTTTTTACCCAAAGAGCCATCCTAGTTCTTCTTGCCTTGTCCACTCTCCTTGCATTCATCTGGTTCTACACCGCCGCAATTCTCGTTGCTCTTGGCCAGGATCGCGATATCTCTCTCGAAGCAGGGCAGTATAATCGGTGGATGATTCCGGGCATTTTCGCATACGCCATTCTCCAGTGCCTCAACAGATTCTTGCAGACACAAAACATTGTCATTCCCATGATGCTCAGCTCTGGGTTCGCGGCTTTGTTCCACGTTTTGGTGTGTTGGCTTCTGGTGTTTGGGATTGGGCTGGGAAGCAGAGGGGCTGCCTTGGCGAATTCCATCTCGTATTGGGTTAATGTGGCTTTGATGGGGTTGTTTATCAAGTTTTCTTCTTCTTGCTCGAAAACATGGACTGGGTTTTCGAGAGAGGCTTTCAGTGGCATTCTCGGTTTTCTTAAGCTTGCTATTCCTTCTGCAATCATGATCTGGTAAGTGGAAGTTTAGCTTTACACTGCAGTTGGCACTTTTTTTGAGTAATGAGGAAAAATCGTAGTCACCACTACCTGAAGTTGTGCACTGAATAAATCCCACAGTTAAGGACCACAAGGAGGTAACACAAACCTAGCCTTCTCATAACCAAGAAGGCAAATAAGTCACTCCGGTTGGGACTTGGGAGTCGAACTTATAGCATTGTGGATACCAAGTCAACAATCTGATTAGTTTGGTTGGAGTTGCCCTCGTAGTTGGCACTTTTAAATTCTTTATACCTGCAAAGCAGCTAGTACCATAGTTTTGAAAGGCAGGGCGTTGGACTTTGCCCTTTAGGCTTCCGCCTAACAATCCTCTAGCAGTCGCTGGACTAAACTCTGCTTGTGACTTTAGTAGGCAAAGGATCACAATGTTGTAAAGCAGCCTAGGTTGTTCATGGCTGATCGGTTCAAATCAAGAAAGCGAATAGGTTGCTATAGCTAGGAGTCAAACTTGTAATATTGTGGTTACCAAGTCAACAGTCCGACCAACTTGGTTGGCGTTGACCCCACAGTAGGCACTTTTATATTCTTTAGATGAACATAACATAGCTACTGGAATTGGTTGGGATCTATGGTTGATCTGATAAAACATTTTTGCATCTTTAATTCTTTATGTCCTTTGATGGCCTGTTATTTGATGGTTTCTAATGTGCAGTTTTGAGTATTGGTCATTCGAGATGGTGGTTCTTTTATCTGGCCTTCTTCCAAACCCGAAATTAGAAACATCAGTACTGTCAATAAGGTCTGCATTTTAGATTTTGTAGTCATGTTCAAGATTAGGATTATCTGGCCTCATTTCTTGTGTGTAATGCCATCACTTCTGCATAAATTGTTATGAAACTTTACAGCCTGAACACTTGCTGGACAGTATACATGATATCAGTTGGTCTTGGTGGTGCTATAAGGTAAAAACCAATCAAGACTATATGTTTTGCTTTCCCTTTGGCTTTTACCTAGGAATTGTTTCTTTAACTGTTTTCTTCTTAGCACAAGGGTGTCGAATGAATTGGGGGCGGGGCGACCACAGGGGGCACGGTTAGCCCTATGCGTAGTTGTGATAGTGGCAATCTCGGTGGGAGCAGTAATTGCGACAGCAACAATTCTGGTTCGCCATGTCTGGGGAAAGCTATACAGCAATGAAGAAGAAGTGATAAGCTATGTTGCCAAGATCTTGCCTTTGCTTGCACTGTCTGATTTCTTGGATGGTTTTCAGTGTGTGATCTCAGGTACCAAACTGCGAAAAATTCCTGTGTCTGTTCAGTAACATGTGAACATTTTCGGGCCTGTAACAGTCTGCCTGCTGCCTTGAGCCTTTCAGGAGCTGCGAGGGGGTGTGGATGGCAGAACTTGTGTGCATTCATCAACCTCGGGGCTTACTACGTTGTGGGGTTGCCATCTAGCGTTCTCTTTGCATTCGTGTTTCACATTGGCGGAATGGTAAGCGCGATCCTAACTCTTTTGTTCTTGCATAGACTGCACAAGCTCTGCGTTTTGCCTAAAGTTGTTGATCTGATAGGGGCTGTGGATGGGGATCATCTGTGCTCTTTCAGTACAGAATGTGGCACTCATAGCTATCAATTTATTCACTGACTGGGATAAGGAGGTGAGCGATTTTTCTCCACTACTACAGAAACAGGATTCTACGTTGCCTAATATACACTGATTTTACCTATTTGGTCAATTGTTTTCGGACATGTCAACCTTTTTGTTAGGTTGTCTGAGTGCTTGTCTGAGACATTTCACTCATCTCATGACAAGTTTTTAAACTAACACCAGGGTCCCCTAGAAATGGCTGATCCCTACAAAGGGAATAGCTCATTCCCGGGAATGCTATTCTCATAAATAAAAGGACAAAACAAACGATGGAATAGGTCTATTTTCTGTTTCCGGGAATGAATAGGTCTATTTTCTATTTCCGGGAATGGTATTTCATTTCCGACCTATTCCATAAATCAAAACGCTCTAAATGTCTCAACCAAACATGGAGTTAAGGGTTTTGTTCCACTCAATCCAATGAACCAAACATGATTCTTCATACACTGCTATGTTTTCATCACTGACAACATGCATGACAGTGGCTTTGCTTCCTATTTCCTAAGATCGTTTGGTATATTTACTCAATTTAGTGTTTTCATAATAGTTTGCTGATCTTTATACTATTGTCTACCCTTTAGGCCAGAACAGCCATAAGTAGAGTTAATGAATCCAGGCTTGTGAATGGCACAGCAGAATGAGGAATGAAGAGGGAAAATGAGGTTGCAACCAGACAAGTTATTCGGGTAATTAGCTTGGTAACTATGTCTAACTTCGACTCTCCGGGAGAGTTGGTTGTCTATTGGCCTTTTTAGTGAGCTGGTCAACTAAAACTTGTCCTGAAAGGGATGACACGTCACCAGTTAGTGGAACATGATTTTCGTACTCAATAGGGTCAATCTCGTCACACAGTAATCATATAATGTGATTTGCACTTAAAAATGGGAAATTGTCGACTAAAGCATCACACCTTTACAATATTTGTAAAAATGCTCTTATCTCTTTTATATTTTAATTTTTTTTTTGTAATATATACACAATTTATTTATTTATATACATTTAAGAGAAATAGGGAGGAATATCAGACTTTCTTTATACAAATTTTAAACTTATGTTGCTGAATTACCAGATTATTGACATTGCTCACTCTACAAGAATTAGTATGTTTCCCCTGCTGATTGATCTCGGTCATTAGGCCATTATGTTTACATTAAATGTATGTTGATGTTTGGTCATGCCACATCAAGATTAGACACATTGTGTGCTAAAATGGTGTGGTATATGGCATGTGTAAAGTGGTAAGGGTGAGAGTATGAAATGTTTCGTTGGTTGGTGTTGAGTCTTGAAATTAAATTGACTTGATTTATCTTTTCATTATTCTAGTAGTGTGGTTTTTGAGAAGTTTTTGCATGTATGATTAGGAAAGAGAAGATAGAAAGAGATGGGAAAAAAAATAAATAAATAAATAAAAACAAAAAAAAAAGAAAAAAAACATTAAAAACAAAAAAAATCAGAAAGAATTACGCGCTCAGGGGCGCGTAGCTCGAGCGCAACGCGCGTATTTCAGTTTGTTTTGTTTCCATCGCGGCCCCACAATTCGACCAGAAACCAAATGCATGCATGAGACATTTTTTATCTTTCTTCATTTTCTCTCCTCCACAACACCTTCTTCTCCTAAAATATCGTGTAAAAACTTGTTAATGGGGAAGGCCTTATATGAATTACCCACACATGATCGGTAGCACAAACAAAGCAAAAACAGCCAAATACCTTGTGGTCTAGTAGCACACAGTGTTCCGATTTACACTTCCACATGGATGATGCGAGTGGGTTCGAGGTTCAGTGGAGTTCAGCTCATGAATAGATACTACATAGTCAGTAGGGGTGTAAACAAAAGGCAACAATCTTCACGGCCGCGCCAATTTTTGTTATATTTTATCTTAATTTATTAAAAAGTTTAGAAAAAAAAATTAAGATAGTCATTTGAATTCGAATATTCAAGTCGAATAGACTATATTTGAATAAATTGGTCGAATCAAATACGAATCGGAATTTTGGATTCGAACACTAAACGAATTCGAATACTCATCAAAATAATCGAATTTGAATCAAATACTCAAGTATTTGACTCGATTTGATTCGTTTACACCCCTAGTCAGTAGTATTAAAAAGTAATCAGCGAATTTGAATTCGAATACTCATTAAAATAATCGAATTCGAATCGAATACTCAAGTATTTGGCTCGAACCCACCCCTTTCACATAGGGAGCGCAACCGGATGCCATTAGACCAAAAAGTAATTGGCATAAATTTTGAATACAATTTGAAAAAAATTCAAAATATTTACACCTAAGTTAATAATTGGAAATTTAATATTAATTATTTGATTAAGAGGAAGTAATTTATTACAATTGTAGTTAATTCTGCAAAAAGTAGAACCAAACGCGGCACATTTAGCTCTCTTCTCTCTAGATAAACAACAGTCCTCTCTCATTCACTCCATAACCCTAGCTCTCATTTTATTCCCCACTCCCTCTGTAGACCAAACCCTAACCAATCAATGGCGTCTCGGAGGCTTATAGCCTCGCTTCTCCGATCATCCGCCTCTCGCGGGGGCTCAATTTCCAGATCCGCCGTTGGGAACTCTCTGACCAGGCCTGCTCCACGCGCCTCCCCCGCCGGCTTTCTCCTGAACCGTGCTGTTCGTTACGCTACCTCCGCTGCGTCCCCGGCCGAGAAGCCATCGGCCAAGCCTCCGTCTGGAAATGCGCCGACGGGGAAGATCACCGATGAGTTCACCGGTGCCGGATCGATCGGTCAAGTCTGCCAGGTTATTGGAGCCGTCGTGGACGTCAGATTCGATGAGGGACTGCCTCCGATCCTCACCGCTCTCGAGGTGCTCGACAACCAAATCAGGCTTGTGCTCGAGGTGGCGCAGCACTTGGGTGAGAACATGGTGAGGACAATTGCTATGGACGGTACTGAAGGGCTCGTCCGTGGTCAACGCGTTCTCAACACCGGCTCTCCTATCACTGTGAGTTATCTGAAGCTGTTCTCTCTTTTCGTTATTTCCAAAGGTCGTTGGTTTGTTGTCTCGGTTTGATTTTTTTAAAAAAGTTTTTTAATAAATAATTTTGATCCTCAATGCGAAGGCCTTCCACTATTCAAATTGTTATAGATCTTAAATTCGAATAATTGATCCATTCAAAGATCACATTTCTTTGTCATATATAAATAATTATTTAAATCCGAGAATTTGGGAGTTCGATCTCGAGTTTGCTTATCTCATGTGGTTGAAACATTGATCATTTGTCTTATTACTGATGCAAGAACTTTCCAGAAAGAGAGAACATATGAAACTTTGACTTGAAAACTTTAGCGGAGTGCTAAATGTCTTCTATTTTGAGTTTACTTTTGTAACTTACCACAAATTTTAAGGTTGTTAATATCCCTTTATGGCTATCATGGTGGCATGCATTTGCATTTCATTATGCTTTCTGATCGATGGTAATTGTTTCTTCCAATTGCAGGTTCCTGTTGGTAGGGCCACTCTTGGTCGTATCATCAATGTCATTGGAGAGGCCATTGATGAGAAAGGCCCACTCAGTAAGTGTCAGATTGCTTTTGGAAAATGTATAATGCTATTAATCAACAGAATTAGTTTTAAGACCTGAGACCTGATGTTCATTTGTCAAAAATTGTTGCAGCAACCGATCACTATTTGCCCATTCATCGTGAGGCACCTGCTTTTGTAGAGCAAGCTACTGAGCAACAAATTCTTGTAACTGGAATCAAGGTATTTTGTCTAATTGATTATTATTTATGTACTGTTTCTCTTTTCACCATCACCCCTCCTGAAAAAGTGTATACTTTATTTATTTATTTTTTGTATAGAATACAAGTTGTAAACTTTTCATGTCTTTACCATGTGCACTATGTTGTTTTCTTTGTATCAGGTTGTCGATCTTCTCGCACCATATCAAAGGGGAGGAAAAATTGGGCTTTTTGGTGGTGCAGGAGTCGGGAAGACTGTGCTTATTATGGAACTGATTAACAACGTTGCCAAAGCTCATGGTTAGTGTTGACATTTTATTTCATTCCTTTTAAGGTCCCATTATGTGTGGATTCTGATTTACAACTGATTTTTTTACTAAACTGTCAGGTGGTTTCTCTGTCTTCGCTGGTGTTGGTGAGCGTACTAGAGAGGGTAATGATTTGTACAGAGAAATGGTTGAGAGTGGTGTCATTAAGCTGGGTGATAAGCAAGTTAGTATACGATTACTGTTATCTGACATGACTATACCTATACTCAAATGTATTACTTTTCAAATTTGCTGATATTTCATCATACCATAAAAATGTCAGAGTGAGAGTAAATGTGCTCTTGTATATGGTCAAATGAATGAGCCCCCTGGTGCTCGTGCCCGTGTTGGACTTACTGGACTAACTGTCGCTGAGCACTTTAGAGATGCTGAGGGTCAGGATGTGCTTCTCTTTATCGACAACATTTTCAGGTTTACCCAGGTTGGTTTCTGAAAATATCTCTAGACTAATTTGTTACTAGTTCTTGTATGCAATTAGTTATTTATTATTTGTATTTTTTAAATATTACAGGCCAACTCTGAAGTCTCTGCTTTGCTTGGGCGTATCCCATCTGCTGTTGGATACCAACCAACTTTGGCTACCGATCTTGGAGGCCTTCAAGAACGTATCACAACTACTAAGAAAGGTTCCATTACATCTGTGCAAGCTATTTATGTGCCTGCTGATGACTTGACTGATCCTGCTCCTGCAACTACCTTTGCTCACTTGGATGCCACAACTGTGTTGTCCCGTCAGGTAATAATAATATACCTATTTTCTTAGTTTTTTTCTCCTATGCAGGGAAATTTAATCTTCTTTTTGCTCCCAATGGTTGTTCCTACGGTAATTAAAATTCTCTGGTGGCTCTAGATCTCTGAGCTTGGTATTTATCCTGCTGTCGATCCCCTTGATTCTACATCTAGAATGCTTTCTCCCCACATTTTGGGAGAGGACCACTACAATACTGCTCGTGGGGTACAGAAAGTTCTGCAAAACTACAAGAATCTTCAAGATATTATTGCTATCTTGGGTATGGATGAGCTCAGTGAAGATGACAAGTTGACTGTTGCTCGTGCTCGTAAAATTCAAAGGTTCCTTAGCCAGCCTTTCCATGTTGCTGAAGTGTTCACGGGTGCCCCTGGAAAGTATGTCGAGCTGAAGGAGAGCATTAACAGTTTCCAGGTAACTGTGTTCTCTTTAATGATTATTTGCCTTTCTTTTATCAGGAGTTAATCAATTTATATTTTACTAGTGATAGTTTTCAGATTTCAAAGTGCTGTTAAACTCCTTATTGCCCTGTGTTTCTCATATAACCTGCCAAAGGTGTCCTGTGCCTGTACCACTATGTGTTTTGTTTGATTCATAAAGACTGCCCATGTATGAAACATTAAAATGCATTCCCGAAGTATAACAACCTTAAAAATTCCACCTCATGTATTTTTGCCATTTAAAATGAAGGTCATTTATCTGATTGCTACTTCTGCTAAGGTTCTTCGTTTAGTGTTTGGTATACTGGTGCTTGTGATTGCATTTTACAGTTTCGATCAATGTATTGTGAAAGTCTATTACGGACAACCATATTCAATAACTTTGCGGAGATGTGATGCTGATGTTTATGAATTGTCCATATGCAACAGGGTGTACTGGATGGCAAATATGATGACCTTCCTGAACAGTCATTTTACATGGTTGGTGGAATCGATGAGGTCATTGCCAAGGCAGAGAAGATTGCCAAGGAGTCTGCTGCCTAGATAGATTAAACTTCCAGGGATTTGTTTTTGTGCTTTGGTTGATAATCACGAGAATAATTCTGTGACAATGCCAAACTTCAGGAGTTTGAACTTTTTTCTGACCCAATGGGTCGAAATTTTTCTGCTTTTTTCGCCTTTGTTGCGGGGTTAAGATAGAGACCTGGAGTCCCTGGGCACTCCCTGCTGCCTAAGCTCTCTTTTTGTTCCGATATATTATTTTCACATAAATAAGCGGGGTAAATTGGCTGACTGACTTGTACATTACATTTACTCTCCCATTTTATTCAGTGGTGGATGCCCTAATTAGGCAGTGTTTGTCGTTACACATTTGTTTCATCTTATTTCCCTTTTGCTCAATGCCCTGCAAATTCTTCTCCAGTGTTGAATATGCTTTGATCTTGATGTTGCCAAAAGGGGGTGAATTTTTTTTAAGGATCTAGAAAATTTCAAGTTTTAACTATGGACAAGGTTACCTATAAAAATTAAGAAAACCTCAATTTTAGTCTTCGTAATAATTTTAAATAAAAATTAATGTTGTTACTATATTGCAGTGTGTTATAAAAATTATGAAAATTTAAACAAAGTTATTTATCAAACGTATAAGAGTAGGTTTTATATCATAGACATTACATTTTCTTCGATTGGATGGAGGGATTCAATCCAGCCTTATTCTAGTCGAGCCTCCTAGAGTCCCAGTGATTCGGCGCTCATGTAGATGCCAACTACATGATTTTGTTCTCGAAAGACATGCTTCATCTTAATCGTAACTCCTTACAACGTTCCACAATACCCGTTAAAGGGTCCAAAGGGATTGTTGTCCTTTGATCCGCTCCATAGCCTCATTAAAATTACTTTGAAATTTTACTCACGATACCTCTTGCTCCAAGCCCATTACTTAGCTCTTGATCTCCGTTACAAGACACATTACTTTTATAAGTTGAATGAGTTCAATTATACTTTTTTGTATATTATTTATATTTAAAAAATAAAAGATACTTTCTAGAAATAGAAATAGCTTAGCACTGTAATGGAAATTTGTGGAGATAACAATGGTTATAAAGACAAGGAGATAGAAATATGCGGCCCCACAACTTATCAGAAAGGGCCACGTGGATGAGTAATTTACCCCAATCCGCCATACATTACTAGCTTGCCCACCTTTCTCGGCGGCGCTTTCTGTTCTCCTCCGCAACCCACCGCCCTGAAACGCTCACGCGCCGCCGCCGGAATATCCTCCTCTTTAGAGATGTCGTCTACTACTACTACTATTCTCCCTCTTACACCTATTACTCCACCGCACCTCCGTTCCCATGCGCCCTACCTCACTCAATTCCTCCCCCGCACCTCATCCATGACCCGCCTCAAACCTCTCTTCCTCCGCCGCAATCACCTCCGTCGTCTCGCCGTCTCCGCCGCCGCCGTTCGTCAGGACACCACCGTCTGGACGCCGGCTCCTCTCTCGACCGTCTCCCCCGCCGCCGAGTCTCTCTTCCACGTCACCATTGACGTCTCCGACTTTCCCGACCTCGCGGTCTCCCACACCAAGGCCGGACAGTACCTCCAGCTCCGCGTCCCCGACGCCGAGAAGCCTTCGTTCCTCGCTATTGCCTCCCCGCCTTCCCTTGCCGCCGCCAAAGGCGTGTTTGAGTTTCTAGTGAAGAGCGTCCCCGGCTCGACTGCGGAGCTTCTGTGTAAACTCCAGAAAGGAGATGTGGTGGAGCTGAGTCCTGTTATGGGGAAAGGTTTCGACATTGATCGGATCTCGCCGCCGGAGACGTATCAGACTGTCCTGATATTCGCCACTGGATCTGGAATTAGGTGAATTTAATTAATTAATTAATTTATTTTTTACCTTCTTTCAATTTCAAATAATTTTCGTTTTTTTGCTCTCTGCTATTCTTATCATCATCAGCAGTAGTTGAGACTTTTATGAATAAACGCCATCTTGCTATAATGCTATCCCAATCTGGCAATCCACCAGGGAGACCTAGTCTGTTTGCTATACTGTAAAATAAAATAAGAAAAACTAAAAAGTTTTTTAATGTTCTAACTATGAATGCCTTTATGTGTATGGTCTCCATCTGCATTTCTTTCTCTGTAATGTGAAATTGTGAATGTATACTTTCAATATTCATGTTTTACTATGGGATATACATATACTGGTGTGGAGGTGAGTGGAAAGAAGCTTTGGTTGTCAGATGTAATAAGCATTGCCCAATATAGTGTTGTGTTGAAACCTGTAATGATTTTGGAGGATATGTAGAGTTGTAGATGCAGTAGTTTACTTAATGGATTATGCATGCATTGTGAATTTAGGAGGAATACTTGAAAAATTAATTACCATATGATATGGAGAAGATTTGATGGTAGGAAAAAGGCAGAATCAAAATTTAGACTGGATTAAATTCTGTATGATTCACATGAACCATTCTCCCAATCATTACAGACAAATGCATTGGGATCAGCAACCCATCACTGGATGACAGGCTTGCTATGGCCTTAAGTGTAGGTTGAATATGGACCATTGTAGTCTACTTATTGGACTTATGTTTGAGGTACACCATTCCCCGTATCTATCAAGGACAGAATGGTATATCCTTAATTTTTTGATCGGAAAGATGATTCTAGTATGTCTATTGATATGCTGCATGCTTGTCTCTCTTTTTCCAATCCTTCTCCCTCCCTTTCCATCCCTTCTGATGTATTTTCTCCTTGATACCTTTATCTGCAGTCCAATCCGGTCTCTGATTGAGGGAGGATTTGGTGCTGACCAGAGATCTGATGTGCGATTATATTATGGTGCACGCAACCTAGATCGAATGGCTTATCAGGTATGTTTTGTGCTTGTTACTGCATGGATAATACTGTGCTAATTTTGAGGAGAAGTTCAAACAAGTTGTTTGATTTCGTGGTTTCTTTCAACTTCTATAGGATAGGTTTAAAAATTGGGAATCTTCTGGAGTTGAAATTGTACCAGTATTATCTCAACCAGATGATTCTTGGACTGGCGAGAGTGGCTATGTGCAGGTAATCAATAAGTATCAATTTGTGCTTGCCTGCCTTTTCTCTTGCTTTACTTCTCTGCATTGGAATGATAATATTCTGAGGTTGGCTTTTGTAGGCTGCATTTGCCAAAGCCAAGAAGCTTTTTACACCACAGTCAACTGGTGCCGTGCTTTGTGGACAAAAACAAATGGCTGAGGTTTGAAGTTATTTTATGTTAACAGACCTTTAAACTATATTGGATTTCCTCAATTATTTGACTATCTGTTTTAACTTGATTTCATCTTGGGATAGAAAATAAATGTCCATTGCATTCATAGATGTCTGTTAAATGTGATCTAGATATTGCATTTAAATGCTATTAGTTTAATTGTATTGTTTTTATTTTGTTACTCCATTCTTTATAATAGGCATGCTTTAAAACAACTTAATGATTTTCTTCAATAACTCAATAAGACTAAAGAGATCCTATCTAAGCGAAGAATTAGCTAAGGAGCAGGGATGTGAGTATATTTTGTTGTACTAGTTAGGTGTCTTATTGTCTATGGGGTTTAAGTAATTCTTTCCCTTTGAGACTTGTGCACACTGAAATGCCAGGGTTAATAATGGGCACAGACTTGCTGTTTCTATGTACTCCCTATGTGCTGTTTTAGGTGATGTGTTTACTCGCAAATTATTCTATGGACCCGGGTCCAAAATACACAATTTACATACTGAATGTTCACAATTTGAATTGTGAACATTCAGTATGTACATGGACACGGGTCCATGGTATAACTATTGGTGTTTACTTCGACCCAATTAAGAAGATAAAGAATTATGAACCCTCTTAGGGAAATGGCTTGACTTGGTTGAGAGCCGAGTTAGAACTGCCTTTGTGGAGATTTCAGTAACTGTGAGGTTACCTTGACTAAATTGATGATGTTCCTACAGTCCCATGCTACCGAGCTTAAATCATCGTATTGGTGTAGCCTACAGGTAGAGTGTGGTGTCGGAACAAGGCCTTAGGTGCACACAAAAAATTTCTCCTAGGCATTTCGATACTGCATATTCTCTCTGTGCGCCACATTTGAATTTTCTCTGTTTATTTCCTCAAGAAATTTTTTCGTGTATCTTTGTGCTCAAACAAATTTCTCATTGTCTACTTTCCAAACGACATGATATCGATAGTATCCAGTTTTACATTCACAAATGTGCTACTTAAGTACTTATTTGCAAACATATAAAGGATCATAACTATATATATCCTCTGCCTATTGCAGGAGATTACCTCTGTTCTTTTAGAAGATGGAGTTTCAGCCGAGAAGATCTTAAAGAACTTCTGACCCAAAATTTGTAACCAGTTTGTTGTATTATTCTCTAGTTTTCAATAAAACATTCAACTTGGCCCGACCAGACTGCAAATTTAACGTGCAAAGTCTGCTGGCTGCCTCTTAAGTCTTAAACCAACCAGAAGATGCGTGAGCGAGGTCAGGACAAGAGATGCAACAAATTGTAGGTAGTTCTCATATTCTCAGCATCTTCATGCTTGGCTTCATTTTGTTGTTTTTGCCAATTATCATAGGAACTGACTACTGTGGGCAGGGTAGTGCAACTCTAAGCCCCAAGAAAAATAATTATATTCTTTGTATTCTATTATTGAAACAACACATTAGAATTTGTTAGCCTGCTATTTTGTTAACATTTGAACCTATGGTACTAAAATAAGGTTGAGATTTTTATTGCAGTAGAGATGGTGATTGCTACTTGTATTTGGGTTGATTCTACACTCCTTTGTATTTGACCAAAATGATATGGACCCGTAAGGTAGACCCATCATAATTAATCTTCATAATTAAAATTGTGAACATTATTGTGAACAAATAAATGTAATCATAATTAATCTTCACAATTAAAATTGTGAACACGCAGTACATAAATTGTGAACAACTAAACATTCACTTGTGCAATTAAAATTGTGAACATTTCAGTATTTTAAATGTTGAGACTTTATTCTCACATTTGATAAGATATGAGTTATACCCGTTGCCATTTCCCACACTTGACAATTCTATTGAAGTAATACCAACACAATAACATGTTAAATGTTAATGTTTCCAAATAGTACAAATTAATAAAGGAAGCAGAAATACATATGTCAATAGTAAAGAGTTTGGTGATGAATAAAAAAGCAGTGATGATGTGAATTAGCAGAGAGACCAGACCCCTAAGCATCCACTCACTCACTCTGACTCATGCTGTTTATTATCATCAGATGCCCCATCCTGCTCCTGCTGCTGTTGTTTATGGCTGTTATGACTACTGTGATGGCGATGCCCATGACGGTGATGATGATGATTCTTCTTGTGCTGCTTCTCGTTCCTGTCAGAATCATCGATTTCATCAGCCGACTTGCTTAGGGATCTACTTCTGTCCCGTTTATAGCCTTCAGTGTCCGATGATGTTGAATCATCATGACTGTGAGAGCGGTGGTGATGCTTGCTGCTGCGGTGCCTTCCATGACCTCTCTTATGATGGTCCTCATCAGAAGACTCGGAAGCACTCGAGTCCAACTGCCTGCGACGCTGATGATGCCTGTGATGCTTAGCATGATGTCTTCTTCTCCCAGCACCGTCATCGTCATCGCTAGAAGATTCCTCACTGCCAGAAGAATGTGATCGTCGATGACGCTTGTGATGCCTTTTGTGGTGTCGCCTCTTCGAATTGTTGTCATCTTCGTCATCAGAAGAGTGGTGATGGTGCCTTTTATGCCTCTTGTGAGACCTTTTCACGGCTTTTCTACCACCATCACTTTCACTCTCACTATCAGATTCTGACTCGGATCTCCTCTTGTTCTTCGAAGCTTTCACCTTCTTCTCTTTGGCTTTAGCATCTTCCCATGCCTTTGATGCCGCTTCAAGCTTCTCCTCCCATTTCAACCGAGCTTCGTTCTTCTCCAAAGCCCTTTTCTTTTTCTCCTCCACCAATTGTATAAATTTCTTGGCGTCCATTCAAATGCAAAAGACAACAAAAATTCTGCATTTTGGTATGATGATGACCAGAAGTGCACATCTCAAAGATGAGAATGAAACAATGTTAGCTCCTCCATCCAAAAAAGACAACATAACCAAAGATATAATAAACTACGCAAATTCTAGGCAAGCACAAATTTTGTGAAAAGAGAATATTGGAATGAAGATGAAGTGTGATTTGATTTCCCAAAAACATTTAAGCATATAATTCATGCATATGAAGATCGCTTCTTCTCCATACTAACGACTCAACTACATCATGATAAATGTAACCTATAATTCATCTCAATCAAATATTTTCTTTGAAATTTAGAGCAAAGATTCAAACTACTTGCTTGTTTTTACAAGAAACACATTGAAATAGAGCAAGATAGAGCCAGTTCCTTACCTTGTAACAATTATATCAATGCTGAAGAAGTCAAACTTCCCTTATCAAAAGCCAAGCTTCAACTTTTCTCTCTCTCCACACAAGGTTGCACAAATCTGAAATCATATCCAACAAAGATTTCAAAATGTTATACGGAGTATTACCTCTACTTAAAAAGACCTTGCTTGGAAGTTTACCATAACTGAAATCTAAGAATATAGTAGTTTCATAAAAGTAAAAGCATCCTAAAACAAAGCTCTATTCTTGCATCTCAACAGAACCCTCCTATATATATATATATATATATATATATATATATATATATATATATATATATATATATATTTATTTATTTATATATTCAAAGTGATAACAAGCCTTAACCTGCGAACTACTACATGATTGCACCACAACACGCCTCCCAGACATGCTTGGAGGACCTTTGCAGCGCAATCATATAGTAGTTGCAGTGCAATCCTTCAATAGTTTGCAGGTTTGTAGGTTATGGCCGTTAGCACCTGATCATGGACCTCTATATATATAGTCCTAACTGATAAAGAACAGCAATCTTTCTACAGTATTCCGAGGACCAAAAGTTGAGAACATCTGATTTCTCAGAATATGCTCAAAAGATAAAATTCATAGAACCCTAATCACTGGAAAATTGAAGCACTGTGAGATTCAAACCCTAACTAAAAACACGAATACAGCTGATAAAAAAATTGACCATAATCGCTAAAAAAACAACACTTTCGAAATTTAAAATCCGACTGAGAAAAAGGAGCCATCTTTCATACTTCCATTAAAAAAAAAAAAAAAAAGCCCAGATTATGATACAACTGAATAAACTGATTGAGGTAATCAAAGTAGAAAATTTACACAAGAACGAAGCCACTCATGCACAAAAACGGGAATTCAAGATACAGATTAAAAAAGTGGAGGAATAGAATACCTTAAGAGAGATAGAGAGAGACAGATCTGAAGGGGCCGGCGGAGAAGAACAAGTTTGACCTTGAACTGTTCTGGGAAGAATAAAGAGGAGGGTGTTTAGGCTAGATTTGGGTATGGAGGGGTATATATAGAGAGAGGAGCGTAAAAGCAATTCCTAAACGGATAATAATTGAGATATGCCGCCGCGTTTTGGCTACTTGCCTAATCCCAAACGCGGTGTTATGGATTTATATATGACTTTCATTCAACTTTCAAATTGTCAAACCGGGGTTTTTACTTCTTTTGTTTTTTTTTTTTTTGGTTTTTTTTTTAAATAAATAAAGGAATTGTCTTTGTGACGCAAAAATATATGTTCTTAAAGAAATACAAAGTGTTTGGTTCAAATATGAGCATCCGAATCAGAATTTAAAATAAAAATATTTATTATTTCAATAACTTGTATTAAAAGTAAAGATGTCGATTGAACAAGTTTAGGTTATGTGATCGGCAATAAATGAATGGTATCTTCTCTGATTGAGAAAGTGACCAACTAGTTGCCTTTTTCTTGAAGAAGGCGATCCAGTGGTCACCTTTTATACGGGGTCGTCAATTTTTTTCTTTGAATGTAGTTAAAACATAACTAGAATCCTAATGGTCTGCTATTAGCGGTTGATAGAGTTAATTGGCACGCATGTATGCAAATCAACCAACTATCATATGAAATTGATAGTGTAAATTCGTTGTTTGATGTATCGATGTGTATAAACTATGCATACAGTATGAATATCAAAGTGTATGAGTAGAGAGGATGCTAAATGACTCAAACGAGTTTTCTTATAGCTTTGATATTGAATCTTGTAGAGAGAAGTGAGTGAAATTGTCTAAGTGTTGTCTAGAGGGAGAGTTGAGAGGAAGTGAAATGGCCTCATGAGTGTTTTAGAGATGAGATAAAATGGCACCCATTTGGCTTGTGAGTGAAGGGTCTTTATCTATGACCAAAGAGTGGCTAACTGACTTTGACTTGAGCATTTAACCCTGACCCAATTATTGAACATGGGCGTAGAACGTATAGGGAGGTCAAATATGGATAATATTCCTTATCATAAATAATAAGAAAAATATATGAACTGTATAATGTGTGTGTAGGAAATACATGGGAGGAGAAAAAGATTGGCTTTGGTTAACACTCGAATGATTCTAAGAAAGAAGCACATTTAGAGAAGCCTTTGAATCTCTATATGCAGAGAATTGCTTGCTCCCCCTTGTGTGTAAGGAAGGGCTATTAATTAAGTGTCCCTCTCCTTTTGTTGAAGGATTAGGGTCGTTATATAGGTACACACCTTGACTCTTCATGAATAATATATTTTTTAAATGATGGTTTGTGCATTTGCTCGGTATCATATCAGGTCAAGTTTCCCTAGAAAAATATTTTACTATATTCCTTACCATTTCAAATACAATCAAACAATAGATCCTTATTTACAATGATTTGAATCTATCTTTAGGGTAATTTATTTTCCATTGAATTTAAATTTCATTATTTCTCAAATATTTTTCGCGATCCAAACAGCATGAAGTATTTTAGGTGGCGTTTGGTTGTGAACTTTTTGTACTATACTATTGGATTTGAAACACATTACCCTATTTGTTAACCTACTTTTTGTTAATTTTCTATTGGATTCAAATATTTTAGTAATTATAAAACACATTATTGTTATCATCAATTATTTTTGAACAATGCATTTAAAATGATGAAAGAAACAAAAAATGTCATCGTCCATACATTAAATTTTAAACTTTAATATATATGCACATGTAGAGTAAATTGTACTTTTTGTCCCTATATTGATTGTGCTCACTTCACATCCCTAAACTGTAATTAATGTTGCAAATTTCATTTTATTTTTAACAGATCGTGGTTACTTATTGTGCCTAAACTATAAATGAAGTTAGTAAATTTAATCGCTAATGTTTTGTTAGAAAAATAATAACATTTACAACATCAGTTATAATTTAAATACTAGACAACATCAGTTATAATTTAAATACTAGCAGTGAGCGTGGAGGCAACTGTGGTCTAATGGTACCCTGTGTTCTGATTAACACTCCCACATAGATGATATTAGCAGTGAGCACGATCAACAAGTAAACGAATCTTACATGTACCTTTTGTCAAGCTAAACTACTCGGTCTTTTCCACATCCCCTTCTAACTACGGTGTTAGAAGAGAGAATTTCAGTTTCATGAAAATTACAGTCTCCCCCAAAAACTTTCATTGACTTGCACAAAAGTCTCTGTAACACTATACCTTCTTGTCCGAATACCTGATCCGCCACCGCTACCGCGCCGTGCAAAATGGCGTCGCCGTCGCCGTCGTCGTCGTCCGCGACTACAAACGTCATGCTAGCAATCTACGAGAAGAAGACAGTGTCTATTGACCTCTACCGCCCGCTCCGCAACTTCATCGTCGTCAACTACTCCGAGCGCGAGGCTCAGAGCCTCGAGGACGACCTAGAAACGCTTAAGGAGCTCCGCTCCGAGCTCGAGCGCGGCATCTCCGATTCCCTCCCCGCTCGCCGCGATCTCCTCCAGAAGTATTTCAGAGCTCTCTGCGCGCTCGAGTCTCGCTTCCCTATCTCCCCCGATAAGGATCATGTCAACACGGTGACGTTTACCTGGTACGATGCCTTCAAGAACAAGCAGAAGGCTGCTCAGCAGAACATTCATTTGGGTATATTCATCGATTTGATTTAATTTTGAGCTTAGATATTTTGAACTGGACTATTTATCCTTCATTTCATCTCCATTTAGTGGTACAATTGATGACTACTCGGTAAAGTGGATATTGGGTACAGATTGGTGTTTGCTAGCTCAGGTGTATTAACTATCTGGAACTTATAGATCAGAGTGGGCTTGTTAGGTTTGAAACCTAGCAGTAGTGGAAGTAGAGACCAGAAAATATTGTATTCAGAGAGGTGATTTTAAGAAATATAAGTATCTGCTACCTGGCAATGATTAAGTTTATTCTGAACTTTCTGCAGTTACCATTCCATATTACTTTGAGTTGGTTTTAGTGATAAATAAACTTGTTTTTATAGAAAAAGCTGCGGTTCTGTTTAATTTGGGGGCAGTTCATAGTCAAATGGGGCTGAGTTTTGATCGATCATCTGTTGATGGGAGAAGGCAGGCATCTCACTCGTTTATAGCAGCAGCTGGGGCATTTACTTTCTTGAAAGATAATGTGGCAATGAAGGCATCTACGGGGAACTCCACCACTGTGGATGTGTCTGTGGAGTGTGCTGGGATGTTGGAAAGGCTGATGCTGGCTCAGGCTCAGGAATGTGTTTTTGAGAACACTATTGCCAAGGGAAGCACTCCTGGGGTTTGTGCAAAAATTTCTAGACAGGTTGGTTGGTGATTCTCAGTGCTTTCTTTTTTGCTGCTTGTAGGTCTGGTCTGTAGTTCTAGAACATTATTCTCATCTTTTTATCATGCTTGGTATGGGTCCAAGTAGTCTAATACTCTAATGTTATAAATTATAATAACCAATGGTAACTGGGAAAGTGGGAAGTTGGTTCTGCTGCAGTTTACCATATGTAATTCTTGAGGCTTGACTGCCATCAATTAGCAATTATTGCAAATGTTTGACCATAAAGTGGACATCATTACAGGTTGGGATATTTTATGAAGAAGCTTTGTCTGCATTAACTTCTGCACCTCTGAGCCAGCATTTTGACAAAGCCTGGCTAACACATGTCCAGATTAAGGCAGCCTTGTTTTATGCAGAGGCTTGTTATAGGTATAGTTTAGAACTCCATGAGAAAGAAGAGATTGCTGAGGAGATTGCAAGGTTGAAGTGTGGGATCAGTGCCTTGTCTGACACAAAAAAATCATCACCCAAGGGGGCGCTGCAGCAGCTAATAGATGCTGCAAATAAATTAGAAACCAACCTAAATCATAACCTGGAGAGAGCTGTGAAGGAGAATGATAGAGTTTATCTAATGAGGGTTCCTCCAGCTAGTTCTTTGACAGCTCTTCCTGCATTTTCAATGGTCAAACCTATGCTCATGAATGAGGTGCTGGATGCAAGCAAGGAAAAGATGTTTTCCAGTCTTGTTCCTGATAGCAGTGCCAAAGCTCTTTCTAGGTATACTGAAATGGTTGATGATGTCATTAGGAGTCAAGCTGAGAAACTACAACAGGGAAGTGAACTAGCTCGTGTGAGGCTTAAGGAAATGGACCTGCCTGATTCAATTCTTGCCTTGGAGGGAAATTCCACTTTACCTAAAGTGCTGAAAGAAGATGCAGAGGCAGTACAAATTTGTGGGGGTCCAGCTGCTTTGGAAGGTGACCTTGAACAACTCAAAGATCTGAGGAGGGTGAATCAGGAGCTGCTTGTCCAAACTGAGGAACTCTTGCAAAAGGAATCAATGGAGGATGCTCAATTTAGAAGCCAATTTGGAACACGTTGGACTAGGCCTCAATCTAGTACCCTAACAAAGAACTTGCAGGAAAGATTAAACAGGTTTGCAGCAAATCTGAAGCAAGCAATAGAGAGTGATGCCAGAATTGAGCGATCTGTGAGGGATCATGCTGTGCTCATGTCAATACTTGACCGCCGTCCAGTATGTATCTGCACAGCTATTTTATTCTATTTCCTCATGTTCTGAGGGGAGATAAAGTTTATATGCATCAATAAGATGAGATTCTTAGTTAATTTAAATCAGTTCTTACCTAAATTCATAGATTCATCAGCATGGAGCATTGAAAAGATTAAAGCAGTTAATATTTCTGATTATGTTTTCAAACTACATTAGATGGATGCTTCTGAGAGATTTATGATAAACTTTGAGCATTTGAGTTTGATAATAAGTGAATATATAAGGAGTACTAAATTATTTGTTTGAAATCAAATTTTTTACCATGACTAGGAGGACTACTTTATTTCAACATTTTGTTTGTGGTCTTGTCTCTGCATGAGGAAATCTTTGTATTAAGACTTAAGTAAAGTATTTAACCTTAAATATGTAAACATGAGTTTGATTCATGTCTCTCAAGTATATCATGAGCATTGTGCTTTTTGTCAGGTTGCTTATTTATTTATTTATTATTATTTTTAATTTTTTAAAATTTAATTTAATTTAATTTTTTAAAATTTATTTTTGAAGTCATTCACACTCTCAGTTCCTCAATACTGTACTTATTGGGAACTTTAGAGTTTGCCTCTCTTTTCCTTTCTTTCTTGTGCATGCAAACAAAAGCACATATCTTACACATGGTTCTGCTCTCTAATAGATTGAATCTGCACTTCCAACCCTTGCAAGGCCAATGATGTCTCTAGATGCCAATGAAGATGCCATTGTTGGAGCGCTGAAGCAGAGTTTGGTAACTTCCAACTTTCCTAGTTCTATACATTGCTTAAATAAAACTTATGCAAACTGAGATATTAGATAATCGTGCATTGTTTTATACCCTGAAAAAATAGCAATAAGATTTTCTGCACCCTATATATTGTTAGTAGTTATAATAGTATCATGAGATGCTTTAGAAATCCAATACCAAATTCCTAATAATAAAGTGATAGAAAATAATGAAAAAACCAAGTTTTATCTGATAAATGGCAGACATGGGAAGGGACATTATAGTTATTTCATCGTGGGCTCGTGGCCCAATTAAAATGTCGCCCTTACATTACATATATGACAGGCATGGAAAAAGGCAAAAGCTCAGTGATAGTATAGTCATTTAACCAATGTTTCTTTTTTCCTTTTTAGAAAGTTATGGTATAAAATAAAAATAAATACCGATTGGGGCCAATTTTGTCAAATTATAGAACAACACAACCAATTTAAAACTTCCCCTTATTGTATAAGGGGGACTTTTTATGTTAAGAAAATATTTTTATTTATAAGATGTTTCTATTCATCCGAAGGAGACTTTAAACTTGATCCCAATTTTTACATCTACAGAGGCAGTTAGAAAGTCTTGGTGCTCAGAGGGCGGGCCTTGAAGACATGTTGAAGGAGATGAAGAGGAAGGTACATTTACAATCTTTATGTGTGCTGCTTCTAGTTCAAAAATTTCAACAAAAGACTTATTTTGATGGTCAACTTGCTTACATTCTCTGATATATGTACCTTTCTAACACAACCACACTGTAGTTCTGATTCATTTCTTTTGGAAACTGCTCAGGATGATATCCTTCCTAAGTTGATGACTTCTACAGGCTCTCATGAAGATCTTTTCAGAAAGGAGATAGGGAAGTATGATCACATTTGTCAGGATATTGCGCAAAATATTGAGGCACAAGAACAATTACTGATGCAAATTCAGGTCCTTTTTGAAAACCTTTAATGGGGAAATTCTTTTTGACAGCTTTTTCCCTTCTCAATAATTTTCATAATCTCTCAAAAATTTAATCTCATGATGCTGTATATGCTCTCTTTCTTTCTTTCTTTTTTCTTTTCCCCCCAAATTATTCTCTTTTTCTTTTGTTTTCTAATTTTCCCCCCTGAGCGCCATCTAATTACTTTGGTATATCCTTCAATAGTTTGTTCATGACATGATTTATTATTTATTTGTTTTTTCAGGCTCAAAATGACGAGTTTGCTTCAATTTTCAATCTTGTGGATTATAAGGGTATGCTTTTAAGTTCTATGCTTAAACTATGGATGAGTACATAGCTTATACTTACTGGTTTTATTTGTCCCACATTACAAAGTAATTGGACTTCAGTCGGGTTTCTCATTTAGCAGAAGAGAAATTTTGGTTGCATGAAGAGAAAGATGCAGTATTTAGTTACACTACCACCATTTGTCTAGTGCATATGTGTGTGTGTGTGTGTGTGTTTTGGATGGGTGGGGTGGTCTCACAAGAAACGAAATAAAACAGAAAACACATTGGATTTTATCCACACCATCATAAATGTCTACTTGTCTAGTACATTATCTTTCTGTAATTGTGGGAAGATGAGTTCCTGTAACTTTGGTGCAAGTGGTATTATCATTATGGTGTATATTGAGTTTTTGGAAGGTTTTTGTATCGCCAATACTTTTTCTATAAACTGCTTATTGTATTTTTGGTGCTATGTGCTTGCTACCATTAAAGTAATTAAGCAGTTCTGTTACATGTGTCGTTATCTTCTGGCATCTTTAATTTTCATGTCTCTTCTTGTAATGGAATATGCATGTTACACACTGTATATATTACGGAGTATTTTGTATGCCTTGCATCTATATCCCATATCTTGGTAACTGATGGCCTACATTGATATCATATAATTGATTTTTCTTGCTTCATCAATCCTGCATTTATTCATTCCTTTCAAATGTTATAAACAGTAAACTTCATTTTACTTTTCACATCCTAAAGTTTCTTTATATTGTAACTACATTTCCTGCATTCTGTTCTTCCCAACCCCGAAATTTTTTTTATGAATTGACATTTGAATTGATTTGATTTTTTTTTTTTCAACACTCTCAGCAACTTGTGAGAAGATCTACAGGCAGATTGAGGCTGCCATCGCAAAATATCGAGAAATCAAGGATAATGTCAATGAAGGATTGAAGTTCTATGTTACTCTTCAGGTATGGGTTTTTAATTTTCAGTTAGATTTACTGTGATTGCGCATGACAGTCAAGCTTGGGTTGAGAATATTATGATAAATAGATTAGAAGTTATTTCATTTAGCAGGTCTAGCCTCTAGGGTTCTATTTGGGTTGTGTTTAAATGAAGTGAAATGGGATAGAAACAGCCAAAAAAAAGAAGTTAAACCTGATTTTGTGGGGAGAGAGGGGTAGGACTGTGAACACAGGATTGGAAGGGATTAGGGATGGGATATGACTAACAATCCAATGATTGGGCTAACAGTTCCATACTTGGTTATGAGGTTATATTAATTACAAACATGGAATTATCCCAAACTGAACAACCCATTAGTGTGACTTCAAATATATGCAATGACCAGCGGATTTTCAATTTTGGATTTAATAATGGATTACCTTTTGCTTTGGGGTTATTATTAAGAATTTTAACTAAACTTCACTTTTTGTGAAAGGTGGTTCCACTTCCCACTGTAGAGCAGCAGTTTTGCTTTCATAACTTGTGATAAATAAAGTTCATTACAAAAAAAGAAATAAAAAAAATTGAGACCATATTATTTTTGGGGGGCTTCTATCACCTCATGTATCTTCTATAATTGATAATGGTTTCATGGAAGGCCCAAGGTAGCCAAGGGCAAAATGTGGAATTAAGAAACTGAAAATGGAAGATAGAACAAAGTGGAGGCTCAGGTTGGGGGGTAATTTCACATTTTGCACTGTCTGTAATCTGGTCCATATCCCTTACCTAAAATTTAGGGGGTAGAAACATTTCAGTTAATTTATCCTTTTAGAGTAAAATGTTTCATGTTTACCTTAATTTGGTCCAGTTCTACACTTCATTTTGATATGGTATTAACCACTGACTCTTTCAGCTGGAACTGTTCCAATGTTCTCAGTTTTCGAATTTATCCAATAAATATCCCTGGAAAATTCTACATTTTTTTCCTCTCTCTCTCTCTCTCTCTCTTATGGCAAGGTATAATACATTATCGATTAATTTTGAACAGGATGCAATCACAAATGTGAAGCAGCAGTGCACTGATTTTGTGAATACTAGAAATATGCAATGCCGGGAAATGATTGATGAAGTCCAGAGAAAAATTTCCGGCCTCAGTTTTCAGGACTCTAAAACGTCAGGTGCCTATAATTACCCTTCAGTAGGGCAACTGAATTCTCAACCTACCGGCCCCGCGAATCTCTCCAACCCTCCCCCGCATACCCAATCTCCTGTCTACCAGCCTCCTCAGCAGCCTACAGTCCCCAGTTACGTTCATCCTCCTCATCCTCATCCTTCTCATCCGCCTCCCCCGTACGCTACTCCTCAACAGCCACCACCTCCTTCTCATCAGCCTCCCCCGTACGTTACTCCTCAACAGCCACCACCGCCTTACCATTTGCCACCTCAAAGTATCCCATATCCACATCCCCAATACCAACAGCAGCCATTACCCAACCACGAGTATGCTCAACCTGCATATCCCGGGTGGCGTGCTCCATACTATAATGCACCTCCTCAGCAACCGGGGTCTATGCCTCGACCTCCTTACACTGTTCCTCCATATCCTCCTAACCAGAATGGCTACTATAGACAATGATGATGGTCATTTCCCATGTCATTCTCGGCGTACTTGATAACATCAGCATGCAGCCATGTTGAATTGCATTTACTTGTGAATTTGGATGGTGCCTGAAAATACCTGTATGTATAGGGTGCTCTCTTTGTAGAACTGAAATTAGGGCACTTTGAGTCTGTTAACAAATTTTTAGATTTTGTAAAAATGTGGCATTAGCTGTAGAAACAATAATAAGCCACTGCTATGGAGTAGAAAATTGATTATATTGATTATTGAATGCGTTGTTTATCAACATATATAATACTAAGCTACAGGGTAGTAGCCAAGTAGGCAATTTATATATCATGGATCAAGGTCCACCTTACATTATGAATTTAAATTATGTATCTTTAGTAACATATTATGTACCTTTAGTTAATAAATTATATATTTACTACGATTAACATATTATGTATTGCAAATAATAATTTATTATAACTATAACAATTAATATATTTTTTTTCGTGAACATTACAATTAATATATTATGTACAATTGTAGATGTCGTTAATCAATTATTTACGTTAATGCACATAATCCTTCAACCATCTAGAAGAATTTGGATTCCTTGTTGGTATGCTCCTTGGGTCACCCTCTCTCGGCAAATTATTCTGTGTTCACAATTTGAATTGTCAACATTTAATATTTAAATTGTGATGGATCTATCTTGCAAGGTGGACCTGAATCAATGGTATAACTATTGCCCTCTTTCTACGGGTTTCTTTGGGTTGCTTGGCTTCTTTTTCGATTGTACATTTGTAGCATGCTTCTTCCTCATTCCTGCCACCTTTTAAGACCATATCACCTAGAGTTGTTAAAACAAACTAACTCGACACAACTTATATGTGATGGCTATCACGTGCTAGAGAGAAAACAAACTTGTTGGTCCACCTTAGTCAAGTTGGTCTATTTTGTAACCACAAAGTTATAAATTCAACTCTTAGTGAGTACAATTTATTCATCTTCTTGGTTTGAGTCATTTAACTATGTGCAATCTAAATTGGTTTATGTTTTTGTGATCCTTTGCCGACTAAAGTCATAAGGGACGGGGTTTACCCAGTGTCGAAAGCATGTTAAGGAGTGGAGTCATTCACGCCATCTTGTAAGACTATAACCTAGAGGTGTCAAATGGGCTAAATTAATTAACTCATGTGATGGCTTGTCGCGTAGAAGAGAGTAAACGAGTCCGGTGGGGACGACCTGAAAAGATAAATCCCATGCCCATTTTAACTTTGAACACCTTCACTTCCTAACACATCCTGAAATATAATACTCCATAATATTGCCTTCTGTTGTCGTCTTTTACACTTGTTAAGATCAAGCGCCCCTTCCAGCACTTGTAAGTTAGTCTTAACGGCATAATTTTTTGCCGACTTGAACTCTCATCTCCACAGTTTCAGAGGCATAGTGCCCAACAATTACTTAGGGGTCGTTTACCAAAATAGAAAAATGGAGAATTTTTTGAAAAAACAAAAAATTGAAGAAGTGGAAGAATGGAAAATGAAAGAGTTGTTTACTAAAATCATCTCTCCATTTGCTTACTCCTCTCCAATTTTCCAACTCTATGTACAATTTTGGAGAAGTTGGGGGGTCGTTTACTTCATTTTTCTGTTTTTCCATTTCCATTTCTCCATTTCTCCAGTTTTCTTTCTCCATTTCTCCAGTTTTCTAATTCTCATTCTCTATTCTCAAGTTTTTCATTTCTCTAATTTTCTGATTTTATTAAATACAATATAATTATCCGATATATCATTTGTACATTTAATTTCTACATCAAAGATAATAATAATAATAATTTATTATTATTATTATTATGTGTGCATAAGGAGGGGAAAAAGGAAAAAGAAAAAAGATAATAATAATAATAATAATAATAATAATAATAATAATAATAATAATAAAAGAAATAATAAATAAATAAATAACAACAACAACAAATATGTGTGCATAAGGAGGAAAAAAGGAAAAAGAAAAAAGATAATAATAATAATAATAATAATAATAATAATAATAATAATAATAATAATAATGGAAAGGGAAAGAACAAGTGAACTTAGCAAAAAAAAAGTAATTAGAATTATAGTAACGAAAAGAAGTAAAAGTCAGACAGCAAACAAAAGTGACAGAAATCAGATGTGCTCAAGAGGATTCAAAGTCAGGACCTCACTAATCAAGCACTGTTCACCCACCCAAGTTTCCACTCCACCATTTGGAGGTCCAAATTTCCTTTCTCCAAAATTGTACATGAAGTGGAGAAATGGAGTGGAGTAAAGCAATTGGAGAAAGAATTTTAGTAAACAAGTTTCCATTTTCCATTCTTCCACCTCTCCAATTTTCTGTTTTTCCAGAAAATTCTCCATTTTTTCATTTTGGTAAACAACCCATGGACTTCTCCAAATGGGAGAATGGAGAAGTGCGGGTGAACAGTGCCCATTTGTATGAAGTCCCTGGGTCGAATCCTTGTGAGCTCTGTTGTTACTTGTTTTCATTTTTACCTTTCAACCTTTCAATTTTTTTCCGCTTCTCCTGCTTTCTTTTTTCCTTCCTTTTATTTTTCTTCCTCTCTTGTTACTTGCTTTCTTTTTTCACTTTCAATTTTTTTTTCTCTTCTCCTGCTTTCTTTTTCCCCTTCGAATCTTTGGGTGAGCTATCCTTTTCTTTGCCTTTTTTTTTTTTACTTCCTTTCTCCTTACAACGTATTATTATTATTATTATTATTATTATTATTATTATTATTATTATTGTTATTGTTATTATTATTATTATATTATTATTATTATTATTATTATCTTTTTTTCCTTTTTCTTTTTTCATCCTCCTTATACACATGAATTTGTTGTTGTTGTTATTATTATTATGAGTTAATAGCATATGTGACCTTCGAGTATAGTTAAATTATTATTATTATTAACCTTTTTCCTTTTTTTTTTTTTTTCATCCTCATACACAAGAATTTGTTGTGGTTGTTGTTGTTGTTGTTGTATTTAATAAAAAAAATTGAGAAATAAAAAAACTGGAAGAGTGAAGAAATGGAAACTTGGAGGAATGGAGAAGGAAAATTGGAGAAATGGAAAAATAAAAAACTGGAAATGAAAAAACAGAAAAATAAAGTAAATCCTTACTTTTCCTTTCTCCGGCTCCGCCGAACAACACTACTAAACTCTGGAAGCAGAGATTCGATATGATCAGTAAACTAAAGGCCGAAAAGATTCATTCCCAGTCCCCACACCACTATTATATTAGTATTAGTAATGCTTTAATTTCCAAACAAGTAATACTCCCTCCATCTTCACTCCAATACTTTCCTTTCTGTCTGCACCATGAAACCAAACCTTTTCTATCACCGCCACACCTTCACTCTCAACAACAATCTTCTTTTACTTATAATCTCTAATCTCTACACACACATCATATACAATTATACATACATTCATTCAACCAAAAGATCAAATGCAAGGATCAGCTGGTACTAGTAACGATGATCATGTCACTGTAGAAATCATTCCAGCGGAGAATAATCTCCTCTCCTCAATCAATTCCAAAATGGAGTCCCTCTCCATCTCCAATTGCATCTGCAGACTCCCTCAGCACGTCTCCGAAGGCAACGAACACAATTACTTCCCCAAACGCGTCTCGATCGGCCCCTTCCACCGCGGAATCGCCTCCCTGAGAGCCATGGAGGTCCAGAAATGGCGGTACCTCAACGCGCTCCTCAGCCGCGGGGGACAGGACGCGGAGAGGAGCTTGGACGCCTGCATCGAGCGATTGCGGCGGTTGGAATCGCGAGCGAGGAAATGCTACGGCGAAGCGATCGGGATGGGGAGAGATGAGTTCGTGGAGATGATGTTGCTCGACGGTTGCTTCATCATCGAGCTCCTCCTCAAATTCGCGTTCCGAGGACTGCGGCGGAAAGACGATCCGTGTTTCAGTTCGCGGGAGGCGTTTTACGGCGTCCGAAGCGATTTGATTTTGGCGGAGAATCAGATTCCGTTTTTTGTTGTTGAGCATTTGTATAAGGCGGTTCCTCTTCCCAAGGACTGCGGCTCTTTCTCGCTTGCTTATCTCTTCCTGCTCTTCGTCAGGAAGTTGATCGACCGGCCGCCGGAAGGATTGGCGGCGACTCAGGATCAGAAATTTGGACTGTTTGTGTATCATTTACTTGATCTCATTCGCCATTGTTACTTGCCTGCAACTCCTCAATTGCAATCAACTGGAGAACAGAAGTATATGTATTCTGCAACTCAACTTCACGCTGCAGGTACAACCACATTCCACTACATTGTGTTTTTTTTTGATAGTATCCTTACTGATCTTAAACTCCAGAACCACTGTCCAAAGGTCGTTGAAGAAAGTATATTATCCGGTTTTCAAATTCTCCCTCCTTACCTATTATGGATCAAGGTCTCTCAATTAAATTAGTACGTCGGACTATATTGTGCTTAATACTATTAAAGTGAGTCGAAATTTAGGGATTGGCCCGAAATGAGGCGGGGTAAAGTTACATAAATAATGGTCCACAAAAAGCGGGCCTAACATACTTGTGGTGCTAAGACCCGTAGGTCAAGTCCTATATATATATATATATATATATATACACACACACACACACTTATCTTTATATTTTAAAAAATCCGCGGGCCCCCCACGTGGGGTGGAGTAGGGTTGCATGAACCCTAGGTCAAGGGCCTGCCCGCCAGAAGTTAGGCCTGCGATAGGACGGGCTTAATAGGACGAGTCGGCCTGCTTTGACAATACTAATTGTGTGTGTGTGTTTTCTTTTAATACTACCAACTCTATTACAATGCAGTATCTGTTCATAACTACTTTCTTAACCTATTGAAGCACAAAGAGTCAATGAGAGCAACTTGGTGTTATTGGACGTCTAGACCACAATGTCCTTGGCATGTTTTAAAAAAAAAAAAATATATTAGGTTTTCCAGTTTAAGTCAGACTAATCCTCTAAGTCTCCAAAATTCTAAGAGCCAATTAAGGAGGTAAATTGTGAGTCGCCCCTTTAGTTCTCAAGTTCTCACCTCTTGCCTATGATGACCCTTAGGTTTCCAATGAGAGTGATATGTCGAACCAATTGAGCTAGCCACGTGATGTTATATTGTGCCATTTTTTGATACATTAGGTTTTTCGTTTAAGCTTGATTAATCCTAAAGCACTAGAACCCTTGTACAAGAGTCGCGGGAGGAAGTAAATCGCAAATGACCCCGTTCTCACCCTAGCCTATGATTTGTCAAGGTCTCCCGGCCTAATGACCTTTAACTTTCAAGTGGAAATGATTGAACCAACTGAGCTAGCTCTGTGAGACTATATTGTACCATTATTACAATTTATTGACATTGTCACGGTACCATTTTATATATGTTAGGTTTAGTTAATGAAGTTACTTACATTCAATTCTTTACAAAGGTATCAAGTTCAGGAAGAAGGCATTATCATCTACTGATCAAAGCATACTGGATATAACCTATGACGACAGAGGCGTCTTGGCCATCCCACCAATAAAAGTTCAGAACCACACAGAAATCTTGTTCAGAAACATCATTGCACTAGAGGAGTACACTCCTGATCAGACCAACCACGTTGCATCCTATGTTTACCTCATGAAATGTCTGATACGATGCAAACAAGATGTGAGCTTTCTCCGCAGAAAGGGAATTATTATGCAGAGTGGTACTATGGAGAATGACGAAGAGATTCTTCGTGTTTTCGACGGCCTGCATGTGAAGATTAATGTTGAGGAGTTTTACTACAGTGGGCTGTGTGAGAAAGTGAACAGGTTTAGTAATGTGGGAATGGAGAAGAAGAAGAAGAAAGAGGTTTTGTGGCATAAAATGGGTAATGTGTATCACAGAACGCCTTGGGGTGCTGCAGCTTTTGTGGTTGCAATACTAGCTCTTGTTTCTTCTCTTTCTGCTGCTTTGTTTTTTGCTATCACATTTTTGTTTCACCATGCTTAATTACTTGGGGTGAGGGTTGGAATGTCTCTCAATTTTTGTATGGAATTTGACTTTGAATATGATTTTCCTTTTAACTATTGTTATTGGGTTTGCAAGTTGTAATATAAGTGGTCAATTAATCTCAAATAAAGTGATGATTAATTAGCAACCACGCGCTATGTATGTGAAGGTGTGCACCTTATAAAGTATGTTCTTTGTAATAGTTTGCAAATCACATCGAAGAGATCAATAAATTGTATGGGAGAAATCTTATGTGACCGGCTCGGTCAAGAAGAAGTTGGCAAAAATTGAACTTGTGACATCAGGTTTGAGAATTATGCTACACATATACTTGGTCACCCCATTTCATGGTAAGTTGATAGCTTTACTTTGCTAACAACTACATGGTGTATAAATATTTGGAGGCCTGTGGACTATTGAGGCACATTTTGCAATTTATCACATCCATCAAGTCTCCATATTAGGAACGATGGAAGCCTCGAGATTGAGGTATAATTTTTTTTTTGTTTGTTAAAACAATATAGTTATATTTATCTAGAAGTACTTTTCTAATTAATAATCCAACACAACCATTCAAGGTCTAATACCATGTTTAATTTGGTTCACTATAAGGTCATCCCCATTAATGGGTTGTTTCACATTTTTTAAGAAAAAGGTGGTGATGTGGAAGTGAGAGGAGAGAGAGAGAGAGAAAATGTGAGGTTCTTGCAGGAGGGAGGGATTTTGGCTGGCTATTGTGGATCCCACACGGAAAATGAGCAGCAGGCTCGCTGCGCGTGCGAGCACTACTGCGCACCCAGAGGGCCGGCGAGTTAATGAGACTCTTTCCCTTCTCGGTGCGTTCTGACGTTTGGGTTTTTATTTTATTTTATTATTTTTTTCTTTTTTGCTTTCCCTTCTTTTCTAGTTGGAGCCTAAATATGTGTGCAAAGATGTTAACAATTGGAGAAGGCCTTGGAAGGAGATTTTTAGGGAATAAGCTAGATTGGTATTTCATAAAGAACAAAAATAGCCAATATATCTAGACATACGGGCTATTAGGAGGAAGTATGATAATATATATAGGAGAGTCGAGTATGGAGTTATTCGATAAGTTTGAGATTTATGGCTGAACACGACATCCAACATGGTCCAAGTGATAAAAGTTCTAGCTATTTTAGTCAATTTTTTTTTTGGTCGAACCCGTGACTCAGCTTTACTACCACTTGTTATGATCAAACGCTTACTATTATGTCAAAAGTTATAACTCACATACAGCGAATGCGTAACTTTATTTTCTTATATACCGTCACATTTTTTAGAGACATGGTGCTGAACTTCACCCTTCAAGTGTTACTTGCTGGGCAAGTATGAAAATAATTATAATTTTCCTACTAGTTATAATTTTTAACGTAATGGTAAGTATAGTATACTAACCATTACCAATGTTTATTTATATAATATATAAAATAAAACTCAAATATGATACCTTAACTTAAATTATGTGAAATTTAAATGTCAACTCAACTTGTGAGTATTAAATAATAAATTTGTTCAAATAAATATAAATTTAGTTAGTGGTACATACGTAAACCACTTGTTAGGCAGTCTAATAAGTGTGGTAGTGACCGATAGGTTGTTTGAAAATGAAAAAAAAGTAGGTAAAAGGATTTCATGGGTTAGGTTTCTTTGACTTTGGTATGGTATAGTATCAACACATATGTACTCAGACATTATATTAATGCTAATTTCTATATATAAATTTCCTTTTCAATAAATGCAATCAATCCACTCAAAATATTCAAAGTGTCAGCAGGCATTCAAGAATTGAAATTGTGTACATATATATTGGAAAAATAAGCATAAAATAGCATGAAAAGTGACTATTATTTTGTGATACAAATATATATTGGGTCCACTTTCGATTTGAGTCTGGTCAAAGTGGATTCGGATTTTTCGTAGTTAGACGAAGAGCATGATATATTGTACATACGCTCAAACTGAATAATAGGTGAATGAGAAATTGATTCTCAAAGTAGATCTATTTGAGTTCGAAACGAAAGTGGAAAGGCTTTTGTCCACATTGATTTTGAAAATTAAAGTTTGTTTGCACCACTATATATACAAGAGCGTTTTTAAAGCATATTGAATTGTATAGCATAGAGGTCTTCTCTCTTGCGTAGGGGTGCAAATAAAATCCCAAACTGAGCCCAACTGCCTTTGTTACGTATAGAGGTCTTCTCTCTTGCGTAGGGGTGCAAATAAAATATCAAACTGAGCCCAACTGCCTTTGTTACGTTCTAGTATCTTGAGAGTTGAGAAACCCAGGCTGTAGCAAATAATTTAAGGATAATGTTGCTATCACATGACTCAAGCTAACTGTACCTTAATTCATGTTACTATCACACGACTCAAGCTAACCGTACCTTAATTCCTTTTATAGGTCTCTTCTCGTTTAACAAGATGTCTCAAGTTTTAACTCGGAAGATGCAACTATCTTAAAACCCCTTTGCAGTTTTTTTCGGACCAAACAATCAATGATGTGTGTGTCAGTGTGTGTGTGTGTATAAATTTTTTTTTTTTTTATTGTTTTCATTATTTTTTTTCTTTCAACAATTTTTGTAAGTCCTTGAAACAACGTTTTGGCAGTTACTATTATTATTTTTTGGACATTTTTGAACTTTTAAATAATAAATTTAAATGTAATTATTATTATTATACTATATTTTAAGGTAACGCATTTGTCTGCCGATTGGAGTCTCCACGCGCATTAACGCCGAAATTGGTGTCGACCGGTAATTAACTTCCTCCACTCAATTATGTGTGTTTTTGTCGAAATTTTCAATAATATTCTTTGACCCTTTGTTTTCTACATCCTAAATCAAGGTTGTCTAGCACTGCCCATTCCTCCATATAAAATTGATATTAAATGAATTGAAAAATTAATTATCATAATATACCCATAAAATTAGAAAAATGAAGATTAAAAAGCTAAGCCTAGTGCCTGCTAGTGCTTAGTGAGTAGGATAATGTTTTTTTTTTCCTTAAAAAAATAATTTTTTATGTTGACTTATGTTACCATATTACACCTACTTTTGAAAGTTGAAATGAAGTATATCTACGTAGGCCCGCAGCGAGCTAAGTGGCAATTAAATTTATATTATAGATCAAGGTTAATGTAGCATTATTGATCATAAATTGAAATGACGATGTACATAATTTTACTCGTAAAATATATAATTTCATAATACAAAACACAAAAATCATAACACAAGCCATATATAGCATTATGGACCTTGAAATTGAAACGACGAGATGCAGAATTCATACTTGTAAAATATAGAATTTCATAATAAAAGACACAAAATCTAACACAAAACACATACACATTTTATATATTTACTTATTTTTCAAATCTTATTTAAGTACATAATTTATGTTAATAAATACATAAAATAACACATAATTCCAGACACATAAATTCATAACACAAAACATATACCGGAATTCCCAGTGTGAACTCTGGTCAATGGTAAGGATTGGACCTAAGTACGTGCCCAGTGCGCGTTTCGTGTAGTGATCTATTCATTTCGCACACACAAAATCCTCGTGCCTTTTTGACCATCATCACTTCTTCTTCCTCTATATATACCTCCAAAGTCCAAACCCCTCTCATCAATATATACCCACCTACGAAATTATATTCTTCAACAATTTCTTTATTTTTATTTATAGTCCCCATAATCCCCGCTGAAGAACAATTAGAGGAGATAAATCGCAATTCATTCAACCAGTCTCCTAATCAGTTCCTATTGTTCACTCTACGGACAATAGATTCATCTCTACAGTTCTACTAACTTGGGGAGTCCAATCTCGTTTGAAGAGGTAAATCGCGATTCGAACAGTCTCCTAATTTAATCAGTTCCTGTTGTTGACTTTAAGCACAAGAGATTCATCTCTACACTTGGGGAGTCCAGTCTCTCGAAGAAATAAGGCAAAAACCAAGTCCCAATTCAACATGGGAAATCTTGTTTCGTGCAGTGCAAGAAAGGGGAGAAGAGGGGCAGCAAGAGTGATCCTCCCCGGCGGGGAAATCCGGCGGCTTCGAGAGCCGGTCACGGCGGCAGAAATCATGCTAGAACACCCAACCCACTTCTTGGTCAACGCCGGATCTTTGACCGCCGGCCGGAGATTCTCCCCTCTACCGGCGGACCAAGACTTAGAGCTCAGGAACCTCTACGCCGCGTTCCCAATGAAGAGGTTGAGCTCCGTTATCACTGCCGCCGACGTGGCGGTCCTCCTCGTGGCGGCGAAGTCGTCCCCCGCGAAACGGTTGTCCGCCAGGAACGCAGCCAAGGTGTCTCCGGCGGAGGGAGGTGATGAGACGCCGGAAAATGACGTGGGGCGGTCAGGAGTGACGTCAGGTGTGGTGGTGGAAGAGTATCAGCATAGGTTGTCATTGTTCAAGTCAAAGAAGCCTTTGTTGGAAACAATCATTGAAGAACCGGTTCGTACACGTGGCAGATTATTATGAGACAATTTCTTTTTTGAATGAGACCATATCTTTTTTTTTGGAAATAAATTGAGACCATATCTAATTGTAGAATTTTCAATTAGTATCGGTGTATAACTGTATATATGGAAGGGAAAGTATTGTTATTAATAATCATAAATTAATCATATAAATTCACATTAATTAACACCTGATACATATACTTTTTGTTTTTTTTTTAATTAATTTTAAATTTTAATATTCACTTGTTAATTCTTCTCAAAAAAAAAAAAAATTCACTTGTTAATTTTTATTTTCTAAAAATTCTATTGGAGGGGTTAACCCCGCAACTTAGACGGGGTGTACGAGCCCTAACCGTATCCCTTATGCAATTCGATCCGATCCAATTTATCTCGCGAATCAATCTTACACAAGTGTGACTCATACAAAAAATTATTTCCGACTGTTTAAGAATAGCTAATACAAGGGAAGTGGTCTCTAGGAATGGTTATTCCTTTGCAAATGGAATAGCTCATTCTCAGAAATAAAATGCCATGACAAACAATGGAATAACCCATTCCTTTGCATGCAAATGGAATAGCTCATTATGGAAATATTGAATAATTTATGATGAACATTATATTTTGCAAGGAAGAAAAATCTCCGTAAGCTAGTAGTAAAATGTTGATATCCATATTTAAGAATTTCTGCGTTAATTATTATGTGGCATGCATAATAGTATCATATACATAATATAATTGTAATTATAATTTTATCAAATACAATATAGACATAGAATCATAATGAGGTAAAAACCAACCTTAACCTGCAAACTTTGAAGAAATTGTACTGCAACTACTACATGATTGCACTGCTACGGCTCTCTGACATTTCTGGAGGACAGTGCGGGCGCAATCATATCCGGGTACGGTGCAATCATATAGTAAGTACGGTGCAATCCTTCAGAAGTTCGCAGGTTCGCACGTTAAGATCAATTAACACCTGATTATGGACCTACACCCTATAGACATATTTTCAAAAAAAAAAAAAAAGAACCTATAGACATATATACTATACCATCAATAATACTATTATTTATTTGGGAGTATTATTTTATTTCATTTCTTCCCAATGGTTACCACATTTTTTTGAGAATAAAAAGGCTAATTCATTAAATCATAAGCTGAAACGTTTACAATAAAGATTGATGGAATGGTAAAACATTCATTACAGTCAAACATAGAAACAAATTCCCTAGCAATGCTACAGAAAACTTGATTCCCAAATTTAAAGCTGAAGTCGACAGGGGAACGCTTCTTTAATGTCATTAATGATTTAGTCAAAAGTAGCTAAGACGACTCTAGTTGATAAGTATTGCGCACCACCTGAGTATCTATCTTCATTCTTCTAGGTACGAGGTGGAGTATTAGTAACTACAGGTAATACAGTTCGTTCATCCTTGTCGGCCCTTGGTGCAGTCTTGCAAACTTGAGCTTCTTTGCTTTTACCCCAAAGAAGAGCATATAGCCCACCAACAACCAAAATGGATCCTAAAATGCTGTTCCAATTCAATATATTTATGAGAAGACTTAAATCATATTACCAAGTATTAACTGAAAGAACTATATTAACTTATGAGCCAAATATTTTAACTTATTTATTAGAAAATGAACTATTTTTTTTTTTTGACATTTTTGTTAGCAAATGAAACCAGATGACTCCATAAAAAAGTATAAGGCTTGACTCGCAATTAAAGGTTACAAGCAACATGATGACCATAACTACTTTGATGCTTAATTTTCCATGACAAGAATATATAAATTCTATTTGGATGATACTAATTTCTTGGATGGTGATTTAGATGAAGAATTTTTTATGGAGCAACTTGAATGTTTTATCATTTTGGGCCAATAAAAGAAAGTTTATAAATTGGTTAAACTATTACATGGTTTGAAACAAACTCTAAACAATGGTATGATAAGTTTGACCAACAATGAGAACTATTGATTTTAAAATCATCAAAAAACAATAAGAGTCACACTTGTGTGAGGCCGTCTCACGAATCTAGTGTTACTTTTACCCATAGAGATGTTTTTTTTTTTTTTTTTTTTTCTTTTTTGGTGGTGGGGGATGTTGTATGAATCATGGTCCAAAATAAGCTCCGCAAGCTTAAATTTGTGTGCACCTACAATATGAGATTTTGCAAAAGGTAACTCTACTCATGTTTAGGGTAGAGTAAGGTAATTACATCTTTTTGGAAGAAGAGTAAGGTAACTCTTTTGTCCAAGAAAATGGTAGAGAAAAAGAGTAAGGTAACTTGATCTTCTATAAGTACTCTACTTCTTCTAAAAATAAATAAATTAATTCTTGTCAGTTTCAATAGTTAACGTAACATTAATTTTTAATAATGCCAATATTTCAAAGAACTAGTTTTGTAACATCAATTCTATTTTGGGATTAAATTCTAGATATGAGGTTGTAATTTGATTTTAAAGACAAGATTTATTGCCATTATCTCCATTGCTCACTAATATATAGGAGGATAGTTATCTTACCTTCCAAGGTAAATTTGTTCATGGATTATGGAGACATCGAACACAATAGCAAAAATCTGACTGAAGGGACTAAATGTTGAGGTGAAAACAGGTCCTCTTTGCTTCACACACCAAGACATCACAGCATAACATATGCTAGATCCCACAACTCCCTATAATATTGTAACTCTAATTAGGATTATATTGGCAATGTAGAAAAATCCGTAATTACAATCATGGTTGCAGTAAGCACTAGGCGCTAGTCTGTCGGTAGAGGAGCGCCTAGCGCCTAGACAGTTCAGGCGGGGCCTAAGCGGCTTAGGCAGGCGCCTAGGCGACTAACTAAAAAAAAAGTGCATGTGTGTCAGTGTATATATGTCATATATATAAAATAAAAAAAATAGCAAGGCCGAGCCGACCGGATTAACTCAGTTAACTTGATTGAAATGGACGAGTTAACTCAGCCGAGTTAGGCGCTAGACGGCCATCTAGGTACCCAAGTCGGTCAAAATAGGTGCTAGGCGGGCGCCAAGGCGGCCGGCCGCCTAAGAGGGAAATCGCCACGGTCTAGGGGTGCCTAGACCGATTTTTGAAACATTGATTATAATACAAATTTCATACTCACAGAGTATATGATAGTCCATATTTCCATACTCCCTTTGAGTCTCCAAATGGATGTGTTTCTATCAATGATAATGCACAAGACAGCTGACTGAATGGCACCAAAGAAGGACATGATAGATGTACTAGAATACTGATATGGATAGTCCGACATGACCCGACCCTGTATTATAAACCAAGAAGACCATGTCAAGCATCCTGCAAAGAGGAATAATGAACCAATAACCCAACTCTTAGTGTCATGGTGTGCTTCAATTGATCCTAGTGGTGATGATGGGGCATTATTTGTCAATGGCTTCCCTTTGTAGAGTGTTAGTACTATGGTTCCCATGAGACATATTAGTGTTCCTAAGACCTTAGCTTTCCCACTTCTGCACTTCATGTTTAGTTTCTCTTGCCTGCAAGAATATATTTCCCATTTTGTCAAATTAGCTAGGGATCAATGAATAAAAGTGCAAATATCACTACGATTAGATCAAGCTTGTTAAAACGATTGTAATTGACACATTCTGTATCTGCAGTTGGTAGTTTTTGTACTTATAGCTATTACATTATGTGTCAACAATTATCAAGTAGTTATTTATTTACATGTACAGCAACCATAATTGCAGTAGGCGCTAGGCGGCAGCGATCTATGAAAACAAAAAAATAGTGCATTAGTGCATGTGTATGGGTGTATGTCATATATTATATTATATATATTTCTCTTCCTTCTCTTATATATATATATATATATATATATATATATAATAAAAAATTAACAAGGCCGACTCGCCCGAGTTAACTTGGCTAACTCTGTCGCGTTGGGCGAGTTAACTCGATTGAGTCGGTCGCCAACACGGCCTAATCGATCGAGTTAGGCGCTAGGCAGCTGCCTAGGGAGCAATTCGTCTCGGCCTACGAGCGCCTAGGCGGCTTACGCATGCAATTTTTGCAACAGTGACAACAACTGTTAACTGTAAGTACAAAATATCTTAGTTGTGAAGGTATATAATTTTTGTATCAGGGTTCACAATGCAACATGAACCCTGGTCAATAGTATAACAATTGAGAGTGCAAATTATACAATGGATCGGGGTCTATCTTGTATTGTAGACTTTGATCCAAAAATAATCTTGTGATTATGTATTTGTAGTTCACACATTCTGTATCTTCAGTTGACAATTTTTGTACTTGTAGTTATCATATTATGTGTCAGCAATTATCAAGTTATTTGTTTACATGTACAAAAATTATGTAGATACATAATGTGTTAATTGAAAGTACATAATTTTTGTATCTCATGCAATTGTGAATCCTGATCTATAGTATAACAATTGATTGTAGAGTAGTACTTACCTAAATAGGAGTGCCATCAAGAATGTGTCTATGGGCACAACATTGACGAAACCACAAGCAAATGAAGTTGATGTATACTTAAGCCCAAATAGGGTGAGATATATAGTTATTGTCCCTCTGAAAAATCAACCCTTTTGTTACAAACATTAAAATACCCCAAAAAAATTGGATCAAAATATTCTAAATAATTACTTTCAATAAAATTCAAACATATCTATCTAGGCACATATTAATTATTGGGATTTTTATGCTATCAATAGGCACTGATGATTGTACCAAATAAAATTTAGTATATATTATTATTAGTTAATTTACGAGGAAGGCTGCAACAGCTATTTGAAAGTGCGCTTAGGTTGAAGTATGCCTGTGATTTTAATCGGCAAAGAACCACAAGGAAGTAAACTAATTTAAGTTACTCATAGCTGACCAGCTTAAACAAAAAAGATTATTAGACAACTCATATAGAGATCTGAGTTAGATTTGGAACCTTGTGGTTACTAAGTGAATTCTCTAACCAACTTGGTCGGGTTGATCACATATATTGGATATTATTGAACATGATTAGATCTAATAGTATTAGAACCATAGAAAATCCCGTAATCATTATGTTTAACTGTAATAAATATGATTTCCAAGAGCACCTCCAATAGCTTATTTTTTCACAAATTTAAGATGCCAAGTAGGAGTGAAAAGAAAGAAGAAAAATCAGTTTTCATAAAAAAAAGAAAAAAGAAAAATCTATGTTAACTCGCTCAACGGGCACGTGGAGTGCATGGGCTCGACTGGGCGCTTCTGGTGTTCTTCACGCGCACCAAAGAAACCAATTGCTTTTTTTTTTTTTTTTTTGAGTGGAGCCCACTTTTCTACCAAAAATCAAGTTCTCCTGCAACAACTCATTTCATTCTCTATCCTCTACATAAGCATTACAACCTGCAAAAACCATCCAAAATCCCCCTATTGGGGATGCTCCAGGTATGGGTAGAAGGTAACTCACCCCATCAGTCCACTGAAAAATAGAGCACAGATTGTGAAAGTTGTCAACTTTTTGTAGCTTTCCCTAAAACAGAAATCATAACATTTTTGTCAGATCAGTAACAGAGAACCAATCAATTCTAATACTTTGCACAATAATCTGAAGAATAGTTTGGAATGAATTGAAGATGGTTCAATTCAATATAATGGACTAAAAGAGGCCAGCATATATGCATATATACCTTTCCATGCAACAGGCAATAGGGGCCAAGAAGATTGCAGAGATTGCTTGCCTATAAGTGGCTAAAACCAACTGATTCATTCCTTTGCTAAGAACAATCTTAAACAGAATGTTTAAAACAGCCAAACCAAAGTTAACACCAATCATGGCTACAACTGGCTTCCAACTATTAAGGCAATTCATCTTCATAGCTAATTATATATCCTCTTGAATGGCTTGTATGTATATATGAAGCTATATATACATATGCCTTCTTATATATAGTTTCTCACACTTGGGAAGGAACATTATTTGACATGTGTAAGTGCATGTCTACGATATCTCAATTAAGCTTTAGTGAGTGTTCATTTGGTCGGATGGTCACATCTATTTCCCGTCACACACTGACCTCTCAAAGAGCCAACGTGTTCTAAAAAATAGTTCAATAGGTGGGAGAAATATTCAAGATTAAGTATCGTTAAGATTAAATGCTTACCATTATACCAAAACTTGTAGCTGATAGCAAAAACACAACTTTATTTTCTTATACCACTACATTTTCAAGAGGCTGGATTTGGCCCTTCTCAGGCCTAGGCCTCTGCCCAACAATCTCGCTCCCTAGCCATATGGTGCTGGATTTGGCCTTCACCGGACTCCACCCAACAAGGATCAAGCATGATAATTTGTTGCTTTCATTCAGAATCACTTAAAAGAGTTTTTTAAATTCTAATAATATCCTAAGAATTAGAATATTTTCTGTTCCTTTCAAATTGAATCAATCCTTTTTTTTTTCTTGTTCTTTTAGAATGGTCTAATTAAAATAACTTTTTAAATAGTATCTTCTAGGGTCACCTATTGAATCAATCATCTTGCTAACACCCTCTCGGTCGAGCTTGTAACACTTGGTCTTCTTAGTGCGATTCGCCTNAGTTCTCCTGCAACAACTCATTTCATTCTCTATCCTCTACATAAGCATTACAACCTGCAAAAACCATCCAAAATCCCCCTATTGGGGATGCTCCAGGTATGGGTAGAAGGTAACTCACCCCATCAGTCCACTGAAAAATAGAGCACAGATTGTGAAAGTTGTCAACTTTTTGTAGCTTTCCCTAAAACAGAAATCATAACATTTTTGTCAGATCAGTAACAGAGAACCAATCAATTCTAATACTTTGCACAATAATCTGAAGAATAGTTTGGAATGAATTGAAGATGGTTCAATTCAATATAATGGACTAAAAGAGGCCAGCATATATGCATATATACCTTTCCATGCAACAGGCAATAGGGGCCAAGAAGATTGCAGAGATTGCTTGCCTATAAGTGGCTAAAACCAACTGATTCATTCCTTTGCTAAGAACAATCTTAAACAGAATGTTTAAAACAGCCAAACCAAAGTTAACACCAATCATGGCTACAACTGGCTTCCAACTATTAAGGCAATTCATCTTCATAGCTAATTATATATCCTCTTGAATGGCTTGTATGTATATATGAAGCTATATATACATATGCCTTCTTATATATAGTTTCTCACACTTGGGAAGGAACATTATTTGACATGTGTAAGTGCATGTCTACGATATCTCAATTAAGCTTTAGTGAGTGTTCATTTGGTCGGATGGTCACATCTATTTCCCGTCACACACTGACCTCTCAAAGAGCCAACGTGTTCTAAAAAATAGTTCAATAGGTGGGAGAAATATTCAAGATTAAGTATCGTTAAGATTAAATGCTTACCATTATACCAAAACTTGTAGCTGATAGCAAAAACACAACTTTATTTTCTTATACCACTACATTTTCAAGAGGCTGGATTTGGCCCTTCTCAGGCCTAGGCCTCTGCCCAACAATCTCGCTCCCTAGCCATATGGTGCTGGATTTGGCCTTCACCGGACTCCACCCAACAAGGATCAAGCATGATAATTTGTTGCTTTCATTCAGAATCACTTAAAAGAGTTTTTTAAATTCTAATAATATCCTAAGAATTAGAATATTTTCTGTTCCTTTCAAATTGAATCAATCCTTTTTTTTTTCTTGTTCTTTTAGAATGGTCTAATTAAAATAACTTTTTAAATAGTATCTTCTAGGGTCACCTATTGAATCAATCATCTTGCTAACACCCTCTCGGTCGAGCTTGTAACACTTGGTCTTCTTAGTGCGATTCGCCTTTCTTGTATGATTGACAAGGCTATTACACAGGAGTTATATATGTTTACACGTGCACACTCTTGAGTAGTGGCTGTAAATTTTCCCCATCATTCAAAAAAAGGAGATAGATGTTTAAATTAATAATTATGAAAATAGTATTATATATGACATTGTTAAATTTTCATGAAAATCATTTTAGGGCCTCATAAGATTGATCCCATGATATCTTTATACTTTATTATTGCTTTTCCATCTTTACCCTGAGTAGATACCATCTGACCCCAATAAAAAAAGAAGAAAAAAAAGAATTTCGACAGACAAGCCTTTCTGCATCCACAAATAAGAAAGCAAATTAAAGCAGATGTCAAGAAAGCAGATGTCAATATGACTAATCACTACTTTTATGGCACAAGGCATCAAATACTGCATTATGCAAATAAAGCTTAGCTTCGTTGCTTCTTCAATTCTATTTCTGTGCACATAAAATATTACATAAATTTGGAAGTGGGAGAAGTACAATATGTCTAGTATATCTTCTGTGCACATAAAATATTACATAAATTTGGAAGTGGGAGAAGTACAATATGTCTAGTATATCTTTAATGGCACGTTTAATTTGTGAAATAAAAAGTGAAAAGATAAAAATGCTATTTCATAAGGCATAAAAATTGGTAGGTGGCCAACCAAGTTGGTCAGATTGTTTGTTTGGTAATTACAAGGGTTCCAAGATTGACCCTCAATGAGAGCGACCTATTGACCTTCTTAGTTTGAGTTGTTAACTATGAACATCCTGAGCTTGTTTATCTCCTTGTATTCTTGTGATCTTTTGCCAACTAGGATCACAAGGAAGGACCTTCTTTGTTTGAGCTGGTTAACTATAAGCATACTAAGCTAGCTTACCTCCTTGTGGTCTTGTGATCTTTTGCCAACTAGCACTAGTACAAAAATGAACAAAGACTCTTTTGGCAACCCTTCTAAAAAGAAGGGTGGAGTATTCATAAAAAAAAAAACTCACAATGACTTAATTGTAAATATTTGAATAAGAATCCATGACCGTTGCTAACTAAAACGGTCGTGATTTGAAAAAAACACGCGGTTAGGTTACGTGACTGCTTCTTCAACAAACAGTCGCATAAACTACTATTATTTTTTTAAATTAAATATAAGTTTTCTCTTAGAACGATCCCGTGAACTTAATATTAAATTAAAAATAAAATTTTCGCAACTGTTCCTACCGAAAAAGTCGCGGAAAATTAAATAAAAATCATCATCTCTCCTCCTCCTCGTACACGCCACTCCTCTCCGATCCAAAGCTCCATCGCCACTACTCCTTCTCCACGCTAGCGACAATGTCATCGCTGTTGGAAAAATAACATAAAATGACATTTTAAGTGGCTATTTTGTGGTACAAATATATGTGCAGTCCATTTTCAATTTGGGTCGGGTCAAAGTGGATTCGAGTTCTTCATAGTTAGATGAAGAGATTGATATATTGTACACTCAAAAAAATTGGTTCTCAAAGTTGATCCATCTGAGTTGAAAAAATGAAAGGAAAAAGCTTAAAGTAGCTTTTATACAAGAGCCTTTCTAAAATTTATTGAATTGTATAGCATAGAGGTTTTTTTTTTTTGTTTTTTTTGTTTCCTTTTTTAGATTTATTTTTAAATTGTTAAAAAATGGTTATTATTATTATTTTACTAGAAATTCTATTTCCGAATTTGTATTAAATTTTGATTATTTTTATTAATATATCTTGAGTTGTTAAAGAATATGAATTTTGGTAAATATATGTATAAACTAGTTTTACATGCGCATTGCGTGAATGAGTTAATGCCCAATGTTTATATTTAAATAAATATTTAAAAGTACACCAATGCAAGATTAGGAGAAGTTCATACATAGGTAATTGAATGTCGAATTTGTTTATTTAAATATGTAACTCAAAGTATATGAATGCAAGATAATATAGGAAATTCATTATAATTGTCACTAAAATAAATGTTTGTAACTTTGTATCCGGGTGCGGTGCAATCATATAGTAAGTACGATGCAATCCTTCAGAAGTTCATAGGTTCGCAGGTTAAGATAAATTCACACCTGATTATGGACCTATAGACATATATACTATATGATCAATAATACTATTTATTTATTAGGGAGTATTATTTCATTTCATTTCTTCCCAATGGTTACCGCATTTTTTTTTAAGAATAAAGAGGCTAATTCATTAAATCATAAGCTGAAACGTTTACAATAAAGATTGATGGAATCTTAAAACATTCCTTACCGTCAGACATAGAAACAAATTCCCTAGCTAGCAATGCTACAGAAAACTTGATTTGCAAATTGTTTCGCAAATTTAAAGCTGAAGTCGACAAGGAAACTTAACGCTTCTTTAATGTTATTAATGATTTAGTCAAACGTAACAAAGAATAACTCTAGTTGATAAGTACTGCCCACCACCTGGGTATCTATCTTCATTTTTCTGTGGTTTACAGACCACTTAATTAGGTACGAGGTGGAGTATTAGTAACTACAGGTAATACAGTTTGTTCATCCTTGTCTGCCGTTGGTCCAGTCTTGCAAACTTCAGCTTCTTTGCTTTTACCCCAAAGAAGAGCATATAGCCCAACAACAACCAAAATGGATCCTAAAATGCTGTCCAATTCAATATATTTATGAGAAGAGTTAAATCATTCTATATTATATGTTAAGCATATATAATAGTAAAAAAACTTGGATCTTATAAACGTTAGAAAAATTGGTATGTAAGTAGCCATTTTGAGTGGAATGCACTATGGATTTAAGTAGCCATTTTGAGTGGAATACACTATGGATTTAAGTCAGGTCAAAGTAGATTTGGATTATCTGTGTGAGGAGATAAATTTTATATATTTATACATTTAAAATGAATAATGGGTTAATGTGAAATTAATCTCAAAGTGTACACATGAAGGAGTCTTTGCCTTACATTAGGAAATATGTGATTTTAGATTAATATAAATATATTTTCACCTTTTGGAGGTTGTGAAATATGTTGTTAGAAAACTCTATCTTGCGTACACATGTTCGTGTGCAAGTCATGGTCTAAAATGATGAGCTCCCTTTATGGGAAAGTTCCTTGGTTTTGTTGTTGTTGTTGTTAGACCATAAGGTGTTCTGACTTCTGAGTAGACCCTAACTACATGATCTGCCTTTAAGCCGTTACCGTACTCAAACTAATCCTCGTTTGCATCGGGTAGATCCAATTAAGAGGCAAAGTGCTGGTCATATTGGTTTTTCTATACGAGAAAGAGTTTTGAACTTCCGACATCTCTTAAGAGATAAGAGTGCATGACCCCTCATGCCAACCAAGCTGGTTTCCATGATTTTTAATTAATCCATAACAATTTGCACAATTTTAAATTTGTACATATGATGAAATGTGATAATAGATATTTTATTACTTTTATTGACAAAAATGCATGACATTACTATGTGTATTTGATTAAAAGCAAAGATGGAATTGTGAAAAATTTTATTCTTATAAAACCAAGTAGCAAGCTGGTGAGTATGAAACACCTATTGGTGATTTCTGTGTGTAACATGGTATTGGTGCAACAAAGTTATGAATGATGTTAGTCCAATGATGGACTGAGTTTGTCAAAATGAATGTTTGACAAAGTTATGAATGATGTTAGTGGTGTGCCAAATTTAAACATGAACCAACCATAGCCCATAGGTGCAACAAAAGAGCTAGGATTAACAAAATCTTTTGGTAAATTTTTTTAAAAACCTTTTTTTCTAGAATATGAGTCAAATATTTTAACTTATTTATTAGAAAATGAACTTTTTTTTTTTTTGACATTTTTGTTAGAAAATGAGCCCTATGGATGTAAAGAAATTGTGATTTCTACTGAAAGATCAAAGTAGAAAGAGACAATTAAAAGTGAAGAAGATCCTATTTTACATAATCATACTTGGAAATTAATTGATCTTCCGCTAAGTTGTACAACTCTAAGATCCAAATGAGTTTTTAAAAGGAAGATAAACGAGATGATTCTATTAAAAAGTATAAGGCTTGACTTGCAATTAAAGGTTACAAGCAATATGAAGGCCTTAACTACTTTGATACTTAGTTTCCCATGACAAGAATAAATTCTATTAGGATGATACTTGCCATTGGAGTGTTGTGAAATTCAGAAGTACATCAAGTGGATTTGAAAACAAATTTCTTGAATGGTGATTTGGATGAAGAATTTTTTATGGAATAACTTGAGTATTTTATCGTTTTCGGCCAATAAAAGAAAGTTTAGAAATTGGTTAAATTATTACATGGTTTGAAACAAACGTCTACACAGTGGCGTAATAAGTTTGACCAAGCAATGATAACCATTGATTTTAAAATCATCAAAAGGGATAAATGTATATACATTAAGGGAATGGTGGATGGTTATGTCATTCTATGCTTATACATGAATGAAATACTTATTGTTAGGAGTAATGATCAAATGATCAAGTCTACCAATAATATGTTAAATTATAAACTTGACATGAATGACATGAGTTTGGCCAAGTTAATCCTAGCAGGGAGTAAAACCATAAGAAGACTAAATGATTTTTATTTATTTTGTACTGAGTCAATATCTTTATATTGATAAAATAATTGAAAAATTTAATAAGGATGATAATTAATTGACTAGGACATCATTAGATACTAACATAAATCTATTTGAAAATTGAGGAGAGTAAATTTCCCAAATAGAATAATCTAATGAGTTATTTGAAAATTTATTTTTTCTAATGAGTTGTACTAGACTAGACAGTGCATATTCAATTATTAGACTTAGTAGATATATTAGTAATCCTGAATTTGACAATTGGAAGACAGTAGTGAGAGTCACGAGATATTTAAATAAACTTGTGACCTTAGGCTGCACTATATAAGATGGAGTACTAGAAGAGTACAATAATGTCAACTCGATATTGGATATTAAGGACTCTGAGTCGATAAATGACTATGTGTTTACATTAGCCATTGTAGTTGCGTCATGAAAATCTTCAAAACAAACCGTGATAGCTAGATCAATGATGGAATTGCCTTGGGCAACTGGATTAAAGAACTTGTTGAAGGGCTAGACCATTTTTCTAGAGAGTATTCCAAGATGCCAAAAAGATGTGCTTTCAATTTGTATACATTGAAATAATCAATCGATCCTTGGAAGGGTATATAGTTACATGTATGATTATAAGTCTAGACATATACATCATAGAAAAATACTACTCATATTAAACTTTCTTCAATGAGTATTATCTCTATTGGCTACGTGAGGTCATAATATAATATTGTGATTCTGCTAACCAAAGGGCAAGATAGAGAATGGTGAAGAAGTTGTCACGAAGAATGAGGCTAAACACCTTAGGAGAAAATGTTCTATAATGGATATTCAACCTAGTTGACACTTAGGTTCAAAAGGAACAATTAATTTATAGCACTGAAATATGGTGATTGGGGGGGGGGGGTTGGGTTTAACTCCTAATAACCACTCCTCATTGAAACATTGATACCCACATAAACAAGGTTAACATACATGCTTTGATGACTCTTTAGTGTTAGTTTCATGAGCGGAGTATGTGGAATACTCTTGGAAAAGAATTACTTATGCGAGAAAAAAGTAATACCTCTTTAAAGGATAATTGATTTATGCCCAATTCTGAGTGGTCAGTTGGCCATTTTGAGACATTATTTTGAGTGTGAACCAACAGTTGATTTAGGTCGGCCCCCTAGCGTATCATCATAATGAGTGGTCTAGGCGACCGACTAGCAGGCCTCCTAGGCATCGTCTAGGTCGTCTAGTCAATCGATTAACTATTGTTCTGTTTTTTTTTTTTTTTTTTTTGAAATGAGTTATTTCACTCAAAACGATATCATTTAGAGCAAAATAACTGTAAAATTTTCAAGCTCTAGATGTTTTTTTTTAGGTTAATATTTAATATTTTAGTCTTAACTATTAAAGTATTAAATAGTTTATAATTATTAGTTTTAAAAAATTGTAAAATTTTAAACACATTCTTAAAAAATAAAAAATAATATAAAAAATACACAGTCTCCTAGGCGTTAGGCGCTCACCGAGAGGAGTGCCTAGTAATTTTTTCAACCATGCTTAAATAAAGGAGGATAGTTATCTTACCTTCCAAGGTAAATTTGTTCATGGATTATAGAGACATCGAACACAATAGCAAAAATCTGTATGAAGGGACTAAATGTTGAGGTGAAAACAGGTCCTCTTTGCTTCACACACCAAGCCATCACAGCATAACATATGCTAGATCCCACAATCCCCTGTAATTATATAATAATGCCAGTTAATATACTCATCAACTAATATATATAGAATTGGTAAATTTGCTATAGTCAAGGGACCATTTCGATACTCACAGAGTATATGATAGTCCAGATTTCCAAACTCCCTTTCAGTCTCCAAATGGATGTGTTTCTATCAATGATAAAGCACAAGACAGCTGACTGAATTGCACCAAAGAAGGACATGATAGATGTACTAGAATACTTGTATGGATAGTCCGACATGACTCGACCCTGTATGATAAACCAAGAAGACCATGTCAAGCATCCTGCAAAGAGCAATACTGAACCAATAACCCAACTCTTAGTGTCATGGTGTGCTTCAATTGATGATGATGGGGCATGATTTGTCAATGGCTTCCCTTTGTAGAGTGTTAGTACTATGGTTCCCATGAGACATATTAGTGTTCCTAAGACCTTAGCTTTCCCACTCTTGCACTTCATGTTTAGCTTCTCTTGCCTGCAAGAATATATTTCCCATTTTGTCAAATTAGCTAGGGATCAATGAATAAAGGCCAGAAAAATTGTAATTTATGCCCACACACAAATATGCCAATTATCAATGTCACACCTGAATTATTAGTGCGGTAAATATTGTCTTTCAATTTTCAAAATGTGACATATATTGCCCTCCTCTGAATTATTAGTGGTGTAAGTGCGGTTACCCGTCGTTTTTCCTGTTCGAAGATAACTTTTTTTTTTTCCTTCATTTTCTATCATCGTTTGTTCTTCTTCCGCCGATAACAATGTTTCTCATTCTTCCTATTGCGAGGCGTTTGGTTAGAGGGAATGAATTAAGTGGGAAAAGAATTGCAATTCCATGGAAAAAGAATAATGTGGGAATAAAGTGGAGTTTAAATTCTAGTGTTTGGTTTGTAGGAATAAAATTACTTGGAATGTCAATTTTTGGTATACATGGGAATTGGGAGGGAATAAATAGTTTAAAGTTCAAAATGCCATTGTTGTTGTTGTTGTTATTATTAATTGACAAATTAATTCACAAATTGTTAGAGTTGTTGCATATAAAGAATGTAAATTTTGAAGAATTCTACTTATAAAGTATTCAAAGGAATATGCACGAAAGTTGCTGTATATAAATAACACATAAAGAATGCAAATTTTGAATAGTTGTTGCATATAAAGATTTAAATTAAATGAACATACACAAAGGAAAGTCGAAGAATAGTACACGCTATAATTTAAAAGGGAAGGTCATGTATCAATTTTGGGTTAAAAAAAGAGGGGTAATTTTGTCTCAAGACCATTTTTTTTCTTCCTAAAATCAATGGAATTAAAATCTCAAGGGGCATGAGATTCTAATTCCGTGGAAATGAGTGGAATTGCAGTTCCCTCCAACTAAACCGAGGAATTTTGTTGCATTCGGAATTAGGTGGGAATTAAGTGGGAATGAAATTGTAATTCTGTCCAACCAAACGCCCTGTTAGGGGAGGGGAAATATATGTTACGTTTTGAAAATTGAGGGGGTCCATGCAATAATGATTGACATTTACACCACTAATAATTCAAAAGTGACATTGATAACTAGCATATTCTTGAAGGACATAAATGACAATTTTTTCATGAATAAAAGTAAAAATATCACTACGATCAGAGTTGTTAAAACGATTGTAGAGTAGCACTTACCTAAATAGGAGTGCCATCAAGAATGTGTCTATGGGCACAGTATTGACGAAACCACAAGCAAATGAAGTTGATGTATACTTAAGCCCAAATAGGGAGAGATAGAGCGTAATTGTCCCGCTGAAAAATCAACCCTTTTGTTACAAACATTAAAATACCCCAAACAAATTGGATCAATATATTTTATTTAGTTACTTTCAATAAAATTCAAACATATCTATCTAGGCACATATTAATTATTGGGATTTTTATGCCATCAATAGGCACCGGTGCAGATAGTACCAAATAAAATTTAGTATACTAGTGTATATTATTATTAGTTAATTTACGAGAAAGACTGTAACAACTATTTGAAAGTGTGCTTAGGTTGAAGTAATCAAGAAAGTAAACCAGTTTAGGTTACTCATAGGCGACCAATTCAAACTAAGGATACTATTAAACAAGTCATATAGAAAGTGAAACTTGGAACCTCGTGGTTACCAAGTGAATTGTTCAACCAACTTGGTTGGGGTTCCTCATATATTGGATATTATTGACACATGATTACATCTGATAGTATCAGAACCTTAAAGAATCCCTTAATCATTATGTTTAGCTGTAATAAATATGATATCTAAGAGCATCGATCCCCAATAGCTTAGTTTTTACACAAATTTAAGATGCCAAGTAGGAGAGAAGAAGGGAGGAAAAAAAATAGTTTTCAGAAAAAAGAAAAGAAAAAGCTATGTTGGGGCGAGTGGAGTGCACACGCCAACTTGGGTGCTTCTGGTGTGCTTCACACGCACCAGAGGAACCAATTGCTTTTTTTTTTTTTTTTGAGTGGGGTCCACTTTTCTTTCAAAAACCAAGTTCTCTTGCAACAACCCACTTTTTCTCTCTCCTCCACATAAGCATTACAACCAGCAAACACCATCGAATTGCTTCACGGGCACCAGAGGAACTAATTGATTTTTTGAGTGGGGCCCACTTTCTCCTGCAACAACTTTTTTTTTTTTTCCTCCTCTCACTCTCTCCTCCCCATAAGCATTGCAGCCAGCAAACACCATCCAATTGCTTCACGGGCACCAGAGGAACCAATTGTTTTTTTTGAGTGGAGCCCACTTTTTTTTCCAAAAACTAGGTTCTCTTGTGACAACCCATTTCCTTCTCTCCTCCATATAAACATTACAACCTGTAAAAATTATCCAAAATTTCCCTATTGGAGATGCTCTATGTATGGGTAGAAGGTAACTCACCCCATCAGTCCACTGAAAAATAGAGCACAGATTGTGAATGTGGTCAACTTTTTGTAGCTTTCCCTACAACAGAAATCATAACATTTTTGTCATCAGATCAGTAACAGACAGAACCAATCAATTCTAAGACTATGCACAATAATCTGAAGAATAGTTTGGAATATTGAATTGAAGATGGCTCAATTCAATATAATGGACTAAAAGAGGCCAACATATATGCATACCTTTCCATGAAACAGGCAATAGGGGCCAAGAAGATTGCAGAGATTGCTTGCCTATAGGTGGCTAAAACAAACTGGTTCATTCCTTTGCTAAGAACAATCTTGAACAAAAGGTTTACAACAGCCAAAGCAAAGTTCACACCAATCATGGCTACAACTGGCTTCCAACTATTAAGGCAATTCATCTTCATAGCTCTAATTATCCTCTTGAATTAATGGCTTGTATGTATATATAAAGCTATATATACATATGCCTTCTTATTTATAGTTTCTCACACTTGGGAGGGCACCTTTGACATGTGTAAGTGCTTGTCTACGATATGATATCTCAATTAAGCTTTAGACAGTGTTAATTAATAATTAGGTCCCATTTCCCGTCACACATTGACCTCTCAAAGAGCTAACGCGTTCTAAAAAATAGTTCAATAGGTGGGAGAAATATTCAAGTTTAGCTATTGATAAGATCAAACGCTTACCGTTATATACCAGAACCTATAGCTAGTAGCGAATATGCAACTTTATTTTCGTATACCATCACATTTTCAAGAGGCAAGTGCTCGACTTGGCCATTCTCAAGCCTTCGCCTAACAATCTCCATAGTCATATGGTGTTGGACTTGGCCTTTCACCTGCTTGCACCCAACAAGTATCAAGCATGATAATTAAGATGGGCTGCATATATATATATATATATAATAACAATTGTTGCTAGTGATTTGTTGCTTTCATTTTGAATCACTTAAAAGAGTTTTTTTAATTCTAATAATATCCTAAACGTCACTTAAAAGAGTTTTTTTAATTCTAATAATATCCTAAACGGAATTAGAATATTTTCTGTTCCTTCTAATAATATCCTAAACGGAATTAGAATATTTTCTGTTCCTCTCACATATATATATATATAATAACAATTGTTGCTAGTGATTTGTTGCTTTCATTTTGAATCACTTAAAAGAGTTTTTTTAATTCTAATAATATCCTAAACGGAATTAGAATATTTTCTGTTCCTTTCAAATTGAATCAATCCTTTTTTTTTTCTTTTGCTTTTAGAATGTCTAATTGAAATAACTTTTTAAATAGTATCTCCCAAGGTCACCTATTGAATCAATCATCTTGCTAACATTTTCTTGATCCAGCCTGTTACACTAGATCTTTCTAGTGCGATTCACATTTTTTATATGATTTGCAGGCTATTACATAGGAATTATGTTTACCTGTGCACAGTCTTGAGTAGTGGCTGTGAATTTTCCTCAGCATCCAAAAAAGATGATTAAATTAATAATTATGAAAATAGTATATATATGAGATTGTTAAATTTTCATGAAAATCATTTTAGGGCCTCATAAGATTGATCCCATGATATCTTTATACTTTATTATTGCTTTTCCATCTTTCCCCTGAATAGATACCATCTGACCCCAATAAAAAAAAGAAAATAAAAAGAATTTCCACAGACAAGACTTTCTGCATCCACAAATAAGAAAGCAAAGTATATTTAGAAAGCAGATGTCAATATGGCTAATCACAACTTTTATGGCACAAGGCATCAAATACTGCATTATTCAAATAAAGCTTTGCTTCTTTGCTTCTTCAATTCTACTTTGTGCACATAAAATATTACAAATTTGGAAGTGGGAGAAGTACAATATGTCTAGTATATCTTTAATAGTATATATGTTTAATTTGTGAAATAAAAATTGAAAAGATGGAAATGTTATTTCATAAGGAATAAAAATGGGTAGATGGGGGAAACCCTATCCAAATTGATCAGATTATTGGTTTGACAATCACAAGGTTCTAAGATCGACTCTCAATGAGAGCGGCCTATTGATGACTTTCTTGGTTTGAGCTGGTTAACTGAACATCCTAAGCTAATTTATCTCCTTATGGTCTTGTGATATTTTGCCAACTAGAAGAAGGCAGGACTTTCTTAGTTTGAGCTGGTTAACTATGAGCATTCGATCCTAAGCTAGCTTACCTTCTTGTGATCTTTTGCCAACTAACACTAGTACAAAAATCAACAAAGACTCACTTTTAGCAATCTGGCCTTCTAAAAAAAGGGTGGTGTATTCATAAAAAAAAACTCGTGATGACATAATTGTAAATATTTGAATAAGAATCCGAGACCGTTTGCTAACTAAAACGTTTAGTGATTTGAAAAAAAAACTGTTAGTTTCCGCGACTGTTTCTTTAACAAACAGTCGCGGAAACTACTATTATTTAAAAAACAAATTAAATATAAGGTTCCACAACCGTTTCTCTTAGAACTATCCTGGGAACTTAATATTAAAATAAAAATAAAATTTTCACAACCGTTCCTACTGAAACAGTCGCGGAAAATTAAATAAAAACCCTCGTCTCTCCTTCTCCGCGTACTCCTCTTTGATCCAATGCTCCATCGCCACTGCTCCTCCATGCTAGCGACGGTGTCATCACCACTACAGCGTCCACCACCACCACCACCACCATTGTAGCGAAGCTCCATCACCTTCACCATTATTGTAGCGTAGCCAAGCTCCACCGATTGTCTACGCCCCTGCCACGTTCCACTGCCACCGTTGACCGAACGCCACCACCGATCTCCAACCACCGCCACCAGCTTGCCTACGATCGTGTAGTTTTTTGTTTTTTTTTTTTAATTTATTTTTAAATTGTTAAAAATATGGTTATTATTATTATTATTTTGACAAATATTATATTTGATTAATTTCTAGAAATTTTATTTCTGAATGTGTATTTATTTTTGATTATTTTTATTAGTATATATTGAATTGTTAACGAATATGAATTTTGGTGAATATATGCATAAATTTGTGGATTTTTTGTGCTTATATAGTTATATATCAACATGTGTTTCTTATGTTTTTCAATTTTTTTAATTTGTATTTTTTAATTTGATTTGTTTTAGGATAATTTATTGTGATATACGGCTTAATGAGTTAGGCATACCTTGATTATAGGTTAGTTATAGCCTATAATCAAGGTATGCCTAACTCATTAAGCCCTATATCACAGTAATTCATCCTAAAAAGTGAGACTCCTTTTTTAAAAAAGAATACACCAAGTTTCTTTTAGGAGGGTTGTAAAATGTGAGTCTCCTTTGTTCATTTTTGTACTAGTAATTTATAAAATTGACCATATTAAAAATTAAAATCTATAATGTCTATGTAATTTCTCCTGAAAGTTTGGAAATATATACAATCTCGGAAGGATGTCTGAGAAGGATGAAAGGTTAAATTCATCTTTTTATTTTATTGCCATATTTTCTTGTAAACACTTGAATTTTATTATAGATAAAATTTTATATATAGTTACACATTTTAAAAGAAAATTCTTGACAAAGTGCCTGAGAATTTTGTTAGCATCTTCTCGTATGATTTATGAATGTGATTTTTCTTTTGTTGCTTTGGTGAGGATATTAAAGGCATATAGGAAAATAATTACATGAAAAAGTCAATTGATCTATTTTTCATTCCCTCACTTTAATTTGCTTTTTATCGTATTGCATTATCAAAATTTTCAACAATTTTATCAAGAACAAAATAGACCTACCACGTATACTATTTCTTTCTTTATTTATTATTATATTTTGGATCACACTCGTGTGAGACCGTTTCACATATCCTTATTCTATCGGGCCAATATAGAAATGTAATACTTATACTAAAAAATGTAATATTAATTAGGAATAAAATGTTTGTTACTGAAAAATTGTAATACTTTTACAATTTGATATAAAAGTATTACATTTTTCAATTCATCAAAAGTTTTACACTTTCCCATATAGGTAATAAACATTTTATTCCTGATTAGTATTACATTTTTCTAATATAAGTGTAATATTTTCATGTTAACACGACTAATCTCACATACAAGAATGTGTGAGACAGTCTCACACAAGTTTTTGCCTTATATTCTCCGTTGACCACTTAGGTAGGAGGTGTAGTATTAGTAACAGGTAATACAGTTTGCAGATCCTTGTCTGGTGTTGGTGCAGTCTTGAAAACTACTGCGTCTTTGCTTTTACCCCAAAGAAGAGTATATAGGCCAACAACAACCAAAATGGATCCTAAAATGCTGTTCCAGATATTTATTATTAAAAAATGGTTAATAAAATTTCAACAATTAATTAAAAATAGTGTAACTTTAATTAAGAGTGTAATTTAACCAATAATTAAACTACGTTATGTTAAGTATATATAATCAGTATTGCTAAAATCCCGCTAGGCCCTGATTAAATGATGCCTAGGCGCTAGGCACTGGCAGGTCGTCTAGCGTGTCACCATTTTTTTAAAAAATAATGGGTTATTTCACTCTAAACGACATCATTTTGAGCGAAATAAACCTAAATTGTTCAGACATATTGTAAAAATTAAAAATAAAAAAATACATGGGCGCATAGACACTAATTAATATAATTACCGCCTAGGCGCTCTCGGGTGCCTAGCGATTTTTTCAACATGTATATAATATAATCGAAAAACTTTTATCTTATAAAACTGTTCTAGCCAAATGAAAGAAACCCCAAAATGTTAGTTATATATCTTACCTTCCAAGGTAAATTTGTTCATGGAGTATGGAGACACCCAGCACAATGGCAAAAATCTGAATTAAGGGAGTAAATGTTGAAGTGAAAACAGGTCCTTTTTGCTTCACACACCAAGACATTGCAACATAACATATGCCAGATCCCACAATTCCCTATCATAATATAATGCCAGTCAAAATAAATAATCATCAGCTAATACAATTGCCAAAAACCTTAAGGTCAAGTGATGTAAGTTTGTGTCTCTAATTAAGATACCACATGTTTGAACACCATTTACCATTTCTACATACACAACTTATAATTATACATGATTATACATCAAGAGTTCCCCATTATGCCAAAAGCTATAGTTAGTAGTACAGACACAACTTTATTTCCTTTATAGCTAGTAAGAGCATCCTTATCAATGGGGTTATTTCGCCGTTTTTTAGGAGTTTTTGTAAGTGTGATTAGGAAAGAGAAAATGGGATGGGAGGAAAAAATAAATAGGATAAATATAATTAAAAAAAAAGGGCAGTTGTCAGACGCACCTGATGCGGCTGCTGTGCGCGATATGCGCACAGCAAGAAAGAAACATTAATTTTTTTTTCTTGGGAACCTAAATAACCCCATTTTTGCAGGAGCACCCCAAGCCTCTCTCTCATCTTCTCTCCCCTCCATGTGGCATTAATCTCCTAAAAAACTGTGAAATAACCACTGATGTGGTTGTTATAACGAAAGCCCAACTTTATTTCCTTGTATACTTTCATAACAGTCAATGCCACAGTCTGATGACAGAATGTTGAGCTCAGCTCTCTGAGCTATAGCACAATATTATTGATAATGATTTCTAATAGCAAACGATACAATTGGGGTGTTTGGTAAATAGTTGTTGGCTGATAGCGGTTAGGTGGTTGGGTTAGTAGGTTTGATTAGTTGATAGTATTGGCTAATTGAGAAAGATGTTTGGTAAATTAGTTGTTAGCGGATAGCTGATTATATCCAAAATGACTTTCTCAAAAAGCTAATCGATAAAGCTACTCAAAGCAACTTTTTGAATTTTAACATTTTAAAGCAATAAGCTGTTACAAAAAGCTAATTAACTAAACACTTATATTGATTGTTTAACCAAGTCAAACAAGCCAAAATTGGCTTATAGACATTTGTATAAGGGTGTTCCTAGCTTTTAACATCACAAGATCTTTATTGAGACCTATCACATTTAAATGCATCATATCATAACCAAAACTTTGTTAAGGATAATAATATACTCACCGAGAATATGACTGTCCATATTTCCAAAGTCCCTTTCAATCTCCAAATGGATGTGTTTCTATCAATGATAAAGCAAAAGGCAGCAGACTGAAGGGCACCAAAGAAGGACTTGAGAGTTGTACAAGAATACTGATATGGAAAACCTGGCCCCACTCGAGCCTGTACGAGGAACCAAGAAGACCATGTCAAGCTTCCTGCAAAGAGAAATAATGAACCAATAATCCAACTCTTTGTGTTATGGTATGCTTCAACACCTTGTGATGAGGCATTATTGTTATTTGTCAATGGCTTCCCTTTGTGGAGTGTTAGTACTATGGCTCCAATGAGACATATTAGTGTGCCTAACACCTTAGCTTTCCCACTCTTGCACTTTATATTTATTCTCTCATGCCTGCAACATATTCCCATGCATCTTCTCTTCAATAGCAATATAATTTCAGGAAAATATAATAAAACTAAGCAAACAAATAACTAATAATCTTTAACCAGCTTGATTGGCGTGAGTGGTCATGCACTCTTGTCCCTTAAGAGAGAGTGGGAATTCGAACCCCCTCTTGTATGGAAAAACTAATTTGGCCAGAACTTTGCCCCTTAATTGGGCCGGCCAGGTGTGAATGGAATAACATTTTCATCCTCTATAGTTTACCAAAAATAAGAAGAGTTAATACCTCCAATGGTCCTTCGAGTATTAGCGATTTACCAGCTGTAGTCCCTCGACTTTTAAATGACCTACAATGGTCCTCCAAGTTTTAAAAAAATAACCACATGTGGTCCTAATTCTTAAAATAACCCGAGTTTAAAATGACCATGAGACGTCCTAAAAGGACCATATGTGGTTATTTTTTAAAACTTGGAAGACCATTGGAGGTCATTTAAAAGTCGAGGGACCATAGCTGGTAAATCGCTAATACTCTGAGGACCATTGGAGGAGTGTGTGTGTTTTTAACTTGGCAAAGTTCAATTATCCAAAATGTCATCTCTTTTACATGTGAAGGCTTTTTGGACACTTTGAATTGAATTTAACTTGTTGGCGGAAAAGTTGTTGTTGGTACCGGACAAGCAGAAAGTCTAGCGGGGAGGGAGAGGAGGGGTTAAATAGGCTTTCTAAAACTTTTCCAAAATAGCTCTAAGCGAGCTTGAATTTCGAAATTAGACTTTTAAAACAAAGCTGGGAAACAAGTTTTCTCGCAGGGAAGTCTATAGCTTGTAGTAAAAAGAGTAGCTAAGGTTTGAATAAATAGTGTGGTTGAGTGTCTCAAGTATGACATTAGTTAGTTTGTGAGGTTTGACCCGTTTTCATTACAACTTGGTAAAAAAATTTAGATTTTTCAACAATGAAATTTGCTCAACTTTTTAGTAAATGACTAAAAGTGAAAATTGCATGATCAAGGTAATGCATCAAAAGTAAATTAATGATTACGATAAGAAATTGCATCTTTGTAAAGTATAGAATGTAAGAGGGTAGCACTTGCCTGAATAGGAGTGCCAACAAGAATGTGTTTATGGGCACAATATTGATGAAAGCACAAGCAAATGAAGTTGATGTATACTTAAGCCCAATTAAGAAGAGATTTGTAGTTAGTGTGCCCCTGTCAAAACAACCCTTTTGTTACCAACATTAACATATACCTAAAGAAACAGGAACTAATAAATATTCTAAACATAAAAATTTTAAAACATTTCATAGAAATTCAATGCTTTTACCAACTTGCATTGTTGGCACATATTTGAGCGAAAAGGAAATCCTCAACCACTATTTCAGGGTATGCACAGGTTAAATATCGCTTTGTGATCCTAACCGACAAAGGACCACAAGGGGATTGTTGGGCGTCAACCGAGTTTATCCCTTGCTTGATTCGAGATGTGGCGCTGTGACTTACCATAGAGAGATGTGGTTAAATGGTTAATGTCTACCTACTTATCACTCATTGGTTTTAAGTAAGATGACAACCAGTCAACCAGATAGCCAAAGAACTCTGCGGTTAAGTGTGCTTAACTTACAACAGTCCCAGGATTAACTTAAAGCAGTCACATGATAGGTGATCCTGCTGGAAGTAAGCAAGGATTAACTTACAACAGTTGCAGGATGGGTGATCCTGCTGGAAGTGAGCATAGTGCGGCGCTAAGATCCAACAGAGATAAATTAGCCTAAGTTATCCATAGCTAATAAGCTCAACTGGCTCAACACAAGAGGTCCTGTTGGGAGTACGTTGATGAACCTGTAACCTTGTGATTACTAAATCAATAGTATGTCTCACCAACTTGGCTAGGATTGCTCCCAATTGTCAGCACATATAATACTTAGGTTTAACTGCAATATAATATGCATAATAAGTATATATGTAGGAGATAACTCACGCCACTAGTCCACTGAAACATAGAGCACAGATTGTGAAAGTTGTCAACTTTTTGTAGCTTTTCCTAGAATGGAAGTTATAACATTTTTGCCAGATCAGTAATAGACAGGAATGAATCAATAAGATCTAAGATTATATATGTACAATCTGGAAAATGGTTCAATATAATTGACTAATAGAGGCCAGAAAATATGCATACCTTTCTATGCAACAGGCAATGGGGACCAAGAAGATTGCAGAGATTGATTGCCTATATGTGGCTAAAACCATCTGATTTGCTCCTCTGTTAAGAACAATCTTGAATAGAATGTTTACAACAGCCAAAGTAAAGTTAACACCAATCATGGCTGCACCTGGCTTCCAACTATTAAGACAATAATTCATCATCTTTATTGGTGTTCTTATTAGTATATAGTGTTTTTGAATTGCTTCGTATGAAGCTATATATGTGTTCTTATTATAGGATATAGTGGTTTCTCACACTTTTGGGCATTCATGGCACAGTTGATACATGTCAAATAGATACTACACTAGGCTACAACATGTGTAATTGCATGCCGGCAATTTATATCGTGGACCAGAGTCCATAGTCTGGTCCAATATACAGAATTTGACTTTATAAAGTACAGAATTCATATTCACAAAGAACATAATTCATGTTCATAATAAACATACACATAAATACAGTATAATGAGCATGTATGTGTATTGTGAACATGAATTCTGTGCATTCTGAGCATAAATTCTGTGTATTGAACCAAGGTCCACAATATAACGATTGGTGCATGTCTGCAATATCTCAATTGAGCATTACTTCACATCAGATCTATTCCCTATCCCGCACTGATTTCTCAAAGAAGATATTGATATTGATATTAATAGGTACTCAATTGAGAAAACCATCAAAGTTGATCGAGGACTCAATTAAACACAAAAAAGCCGTCTAGGACTAAATCGAAAAAATCCCCTATAGTTAAGGACTAAATTGGGTATTAACTCATTAAAAAAGAAAAAAAGAAATTTTTTTATTATCATACACTACTAGTGAACTAGCTAACCCTACTATGAATTAATAAGGAATTACGTAGTCAATAGAATAGTGGCACATCAAGTAGTGATCAACAGGAGTGGCTGGCTTAATTATAGAGGTATGTCTAGCATGGGTTCATAATAATTATAAGAAATTAATATTCTAATGTGTCAAAAGCATGGGTACCTTTTGCAACAGGTACAACTCAGAAGTAAATAAGAAAGGTTTTGAGTTTGTACTGAATATTGTGAGGACAATGCACTATCGTACTTAGTACAAACATAAAAACTTTTTCAAAATCTTTTGAGTTTTACCTAATTCAAGAGAAATCGCTGGCTATCGATATTCTATACTTTCTTAAGAATAACAACACTTTTAATGTTGTTTCTAGCTAAAGTTTTAGGGAGAGAGTAGGGTGCCTATTCATTAAAGAAAGGAAGAAAAACTGGCTTGAAGATAAATAAATGCCATTTAGCTAGCCACCTTTAAAATTTTCTCTACTTTGTCAACAACAACGGAGAGACAATAAAGAGAGAAATAATAAGAGGCAAAATTTTATTTTATTTTATTTTAAAAAAAAACATAGAGAAAATAAAACATAGAATACAATAGCAATAACAAGACAAAGACCGTATGTACCCGTTAGGAAAAAAGAAATCTCAATTAAGAATGTATTTAATTTGTGTGGGTGTTCTTGAGCGTTGCATGTACTAAAAATAGGATCGAGCGATTACCAAAAAGTCTAAACTGATAGTTGGATTACACATTTATGGACCTTTCGTACTTTTTTTCGAGTACTACTAACTCTGTTAAAATGTAGTATTTGTTCATAACTACTTTCTCAACTTACTGAAGTGCAAAGAGTCAATATCGCCATCACTGAGGCGCAAAGGATGAGTTAGCTTAGATAATAGACATTTGTATGTATAAGGGTGTTCCTAGCTTTTAACATCACAAGATCTTTATTAATTGAGATCTATCACATTTAAATGCATCATAACCAAAACTTTGTTAAGGATAATAATATAGTCACAGAGAATATGATTGTCCATATTTCCAAAGTCCCTTTCAATCTCCAAATGGATGTATTTCTATCAATGATAAAGCAAAAGGCAGCAGACGGAAGGGCACCAAAGAAGGACTTGAGAGTTGTACAAGAATACTGATAAGGAAAACATGGCCCCACTCGAGCCTGTACGAGGAACCAAGAAGACCATGTCAAGCTTCCTGCAAAGAGAAATAATGAACCAATAATCCAACTTTTTAAACATGTCAATTTAGTTCATAAAGGCATAATTACCGGTTAGTGACCTGTAATACCAGGTAAATGTAAATGTCACTTTTTTTTTCCAAAAAATATGTCAAATAGGTCATCGGACTTTACCTGAAAAACCAATTAGGCCCTTAAACTTTTTAAAGTTGCAATTAGGTACATAAACATGTCAATTTAGTTCATCAAGGCATAATTACCGGTTAGTGACATGTAATACCAGGTAAATGTAAATGTCACTTTTTTTTTTTTTTTTTCCAAAAAATGTGTCAAATAGGTCATCGAACTTTACCTGAAAAACCAATTAGGCCCTCAAACTTTTTAGAGTTGCAATTAGGTACATAAACATGTCAATTTAGTTCATCAAGACATAATTACCTGTTAGTGACCTGTAATACCAGGTAAATGTAAATATCACTTTTTATGCATTAAATATATCAAATAGGCCATCAAATTTATCTGAAAAACTAATCAGGCCCTCAAACTTTTTGAAGATGCAATTAGTTACATGAACATGTCAATTTAGTTCATCAAGACATAATTAGCAGTTAGTGACCTGTAATATCAGGTAAATGTAATTATCAATTTTTATGCATTAAAAATATCAAATAGGTCATCAAATTTATCTCAAAAATTAATTAGGCCCTCAAACTTTTTAAAGATACAATTAGTTACATAAACATCTCAATTTAGTTCATTAAAGCATAATTAACGGTTAGTGACCTGTAATACCAGGTAAATGTAGATGTAAGTTTTTTTCCAACAAATGTGTCAAATAGGTTATCGAACTTTACCTGAAAAACCAATTAGGCACTCAAACTTTTTAGAGTTGTAATTACGTACATAAAAATGTCAATTTAGTTCATCAAGACGTAATTACCTGTTAGTGACCTGTAATACCTGGTAATGTAAATATCAATTTTTATGCATTAAATATATCAAATAGGCCATCAAATTTATCTCAAAAATTAATTAAACACTCAAACTTGTTAAAGATGCAGTTAGATACATAAACATGTCAATTTAATTCATCAAGGCATAATTACCGATTAGTGACCTGTAATACCAGGTAAATGTAAATGTCACTTTTTTTTTTTTCCAAAAAATGTGTCAAATAGGTCATCGAACTTTACCTGAAAAACCAATTAGGCCCTCAAACTTTTTAGAGTTGCAATTACGTACATAAAAATGTCAATTTAGTTCATCAAGACATAATTACCTATTAGTGTCCTGTAATACCAGGTTAATGTAAATATCACTTTTTATGCATTAAATATATCAAATAGGCCATCAAATTTATCTCAAAAATTAATTAGGCCTTCAAACATTTTAAAGATGCAATTAGGTACATGAACATGTCAATTTAGTTCATCAAGGCATAATTATCTTTTAGTGACCTGTAATACCAGGTGAATGCAAATATCACTTTTTATGCATTAAATATATCAAATAGGCCATCAAATTTATCTGAAAAATTAATTAAGCCTTTAAACTTTAAAAAGATGAAATTAGGTACATAAACATGTCAATTTAGTTCATTAAGGCATAATTACCGGTAAGTGACCTAAAATACCAGGTAAATGTAAACGTCACTTTTTTTTTTCCAAAAAAATGTGTCAAATAGGTCATCGAATTTTAGCTGAAAAACCAATTAGGCCCTCAAACTTTTTAAAGTTGCAATTAGGTACATAAACATGTCAATTTTGTTCATCAATGCATAATTACCTGTTAGTGACCTGTAATATCAAGTAAATTTAAATATCAATTTTTTTGCATTAAATATATCAAATAAGCCATCAAACTTTATCTGAAATATTATTTAGGCCCTCAAACATTTTAAAGTTTAAATTAGGGACATAAACATATCAATTTTGTTCATCAAGGCATAATTACCGGTTAGTAACCTGTAATATCAGGTAAATGTAAATGTCACTTTTTTTTCCTAAAAAATGTGTCAAATAGGTTATCGATCTTTACCTGAAAAACCAATTAGGCACTCAAACTTTTTAGAGTTGCAATTAGGTACATAAAAAGGTCAATTTAGTTCATCAAGGCATAATTATCTGTTACTGACCTGTAATACCAGGTAAATGTAAATATCAATTTTTTTTGCATTAAATATATCAAATAGGCCATCAAACTTTATCTGAAATATTAATTAGGCTCTCAAACTTTTTAAAGTTTAAATTAGGGACATCAACATATCAATTTAGTTCATCAAGGCATAATTACCGGTTAGTGACGTGTAATACCAGGTAAATGTATACCTATTAGTGACCTGTAATACCAGGTAAATATAAATATCACTTTTTATGCATTAAATATATCAAATAGGCCATCAAATTTATCTCAAAAATTAATTAGGCTTTCAAACTTTTTAAAGATGCAATTAGGTACATGAACATGTCAATTTAGTTCATCAAGGCATAATTACCTGTTAGTGACCTGTAATACCAGGTAAATGCAAATATCACTTTTTATGCATTAAATATATCAAATAGGCCATCAAATTTATCTGAAAAATTAATTAAGCCCTTAAACTTTTTAAAGATGCGATTAGGTACATAAACATGTCAATTAAGTTCATTAAAGCATAATTACCAGTAAGCGACCTGAAATACCAGGTAAATGTAAACGTCACTTTTTTTTTCCCAAATAATGTGTCAAATAGGTCTTCGAACTTTAGCTGAAAAATCAATTAGGCCCTCAAAGTTTTTAAAGTTGCAATTAGATACATAAAAATGTCAATTTAGTTCATCAATTCATAATTACCCGTTAGTGACCTGTAATACTAGGTAAATGTAAATATCAATTTTTATGCATTAAATATATCAAATAGGCCATCAAATTTATCTCAAAAATTAATAAATATATCAAATAGGCCATCAAATTTATCTCAAAAATTAATTAGGCCCTCAAACTTTTTAAAGTTGCAATTAGGTACATAAACATGTCAATTTAGTTTATCAAGACATAATTACCAGTTAGTGACCTGTAATACTAGGTAAATTTAAATATGAATTTTTTTTTTGACCTGTAATACTAGGTAAATTTAAATATGAATTTTTTTTTTGCATTAAATATATCAAATCGGGCATCAAAATTTATCTGAAATATTAATTAGGCCTCAAACTTTTTAAAGTTTAAATTAGGGACATAAACATATCAATTTTTTTTCATCTAGGCATAATTACCGGTTAGTGACCTGTAATATTAGGTAAATGTAAATGTCACTTTTTTTTTTCCAAAAGATGTGTCAAATAGGTTACCGAACTTTAACTGAAAAACCAATTAGGCAATCAAACTTTTTAGAGTTGCAATTAGGTACATAAAAATGTCAATTTAGTTCATCAAGGCATAATTACCTGTTAGTGACCTGTAATACCAGGTAATGTAAATATCAATTTTTTTTGCATTAAATATATCATATAGGCAATCAAACTTTATCTGAAATATGAATTAGGCCCTCAAACTTTTTAAAGTTTCAATTAGGGACATAAACATATCAATTTAGTTCTTCTAGGCATAATTACCGGTTAGTGACTTGTAATACCAGGTAAATGTAAATGTCACTTTTTTTTTTCCAAAAAATGTGTCAAATAGGTTATCGAACTTTACCTGAAAAACCAATTAGGCACTCAAACTTTTTAAAGTTGCGATTAGGTACATAAACATGTCAATTTAGTTTATCAAGGCATAATTACCAGTTAGTGACCTGTAATACCAGGTAAATTTAAATATGAATTTTTTTTTTGCATTAAATATATCAAATAGGGCATCAAACTTTATCTGAAATATTAATTAGGCCTCAAACTTTTTAAAGTTTAAATTAGGGACATAAACATATCAATTTAGTTCATCAAGGCATAATTACCGGTTAGTGACCTGTAATACCAGATAATGTAAATGTCACTTTTTTTTCCAAAAAATGTGTGAAATAGGTTATCGAACTTTACCTGAAAACTAATTAGGCACTCAAACTTTTTAAAGTTGCAATTAGATAGATAAACATGTCAATTTAGTTCATCAATTCATAATTACCCGATAGTGATCTATAATACCCGGTAAATGTAAATATCAATTTTTTTCCAAAAAATGTGTCAAATAGGTTATCGAACTTTACCTGAAAAACCAATTAGGCACTCAAACTTTTTAGAGTTGAAATTAGGTACATAAAAATGTCAATTTAGTTCATCAAGGCATAATTACCTGTTAGTGACTTGTAATACCAGGTAAATGTAAATATCAATTTTTATGCATTAAATATATCAAATAGACCATCAAATTTATCTCAAAAATTAATTAGACCCTCAAACTTTTTAAAGATTCAATTAGGTACATGAACTTGTCAATTTAGTTTATCAAGACATAATTAGCTTTTATTGACCTGTAATACTAGGTAAATGCAAATATCACTTTTTTTTTCCAAAAAATGTGTCAAATAGGTTATCGATCTTTACATAAAATTGTCAATTTAGTTTATCAAGGCATAATTACCTGTTAGTGAACTGTAATACCAAGTAATGTAAATATCAATTTTTTTGCATTAAATATATCAAATAGGCCACCAAACTTTATCTAAGAAATTAATTAGGCCCTCAATGTTTTTAAAGTTGCATTCAGATACATAAACAAGTCAATTTAGTTCATCAATTCATAATTATCCGTTAGTGACCTGTAATACCCGGTAAATGTATATATCAATTTTTTTCCAAAAAATGTGTCAAATAGGTTATCGAACGTAACCTGAAACACCAATTAGGCACTCAAACTTTTTAGAGTTGAAATTAGGTACATAAAAATGTCAATTTAGTTCATCAAGACATTATTACCTGTTAGTGATCTGTAATACCAGGTAAATTTAAATATCAATTTTTTTGCATTAAATATATCAAATAGTGCATCAAAGTTTATCTAAAATATTAATTTGGCCCTCAAGCTTTTTAAAGTTTAAATTTGGGACATAAACATATCAATTTAGTTCATCAAGGCATAATTACCGGTTAGTGATCTGTAATATCAGATAAATGTAAATGTGAATTTTTATGCATTAAATATATCAAATGGGCCATCAAATTTATCTCAAAAATTAATTAGGCCTCAAAGTTTTTAAAGATACAATTAGGTACATAAACATGTCAATTTAGTTCAATAAGGCATAATTACCGGTTAGTGACCTGTAATACCAGTTAAATGTATATGTGACTTTTTTTCCAAAAAATGTGTCAAATAGGTTATCGAACTTTTCCTGAAAAACCAATTAGGCACTCAACCTTTTTTGAGTTGCAATTAGGTATACAAAAATGTCAATTTAGTTCATCAAGTTATAATTATCTGCTAGTGACCTGTAGTAACAGGTAAATGTAAATATCACGTTTTATGCATTAGATATATCAAATAGGCCATCAAATTTATCTCTTTAAAATTAATTAGGCCCTCAAACTTTTTAAAGAGGCAATTAGGTACATGAACATGTCAATTTAGTTCATCAAGGCATAATTATCTATTAGTGACCTGTAATACCAGGTAAATGCAAATATCATTTTTTATGCATTAAATATATCAAATAGGGTATCAAATTTATCTGAAAAATTAGTTAAGCCCTAAAACTTTTTAAAGATGCGATTAGGTACATAAACATGTCAATTAAGTTCATTAAGGCATAATTACCAGTAAGCGACCTGAAATACCAGGTAAATGTAAACGTCACTTTTTTTTTTCTCAAAAAATGTGTCAAATAGGTCATCGAACTTTAGCTGAAAAACCAATTAGGCCCTCAAACTTTTTAAAGTTGCAGTTAGGTACATCAACATGTCAATTTAGTTCATAAAAGCATAATTACCTGTTAGTAACCTGTAATACCAGGTAAATGCAAATATCACTTTTTATGCATTAAATATATCAAATAGGCCATCAAATTTATCTGAAAAATTAATTAAGCCCTCAAACTTTTTAAAGATGCAATTAGGTACATAAACATGTTAATTTAGTTCATTAAGGCATAATTACTGGTAAGTGATCTGTAATACCAAGTAAATGTAAATGTGATTTTTTTACCATAAAATGCGTCAAATAGGTTATCGAACTTTACCTGAAAAACAAACTAGGCAGTCAAACTTTTTAGAGTTGCAATTAGGTACATAAAAATGTGAATTTAGTTCATCAAGGCATAATTACCTGTTAGTGACCTGGAATACCAGGTAAATGAAAATATCACTTTTTATGCATTAAATATATCAAATAGGCCATCAAATTTATCCCAAAAATTAATTAGGCCTTCAAACTTTTTAAAGATGCAATTAGGTACATGAACATGTCAATTTAGTTAATCAAGGCATAATTACCTGTTAGTGACCTATAATATCAAGTAAATGCAAATATCACTTTTTATGCATTAAATATATCAAATAGGCCACCAAATTTATCAGAAAAATTAATTAAGCCCTTAAACTTTTTAAAGATGCAATTAGGTACATAAACATGTCAATTTAGTTCATTAAGGCATAATTACCGGTAAGTGACCTGTAATACCAGGTAAATGTAAACGACACTTTTATTTCCCAAAAAATGTGTCAAATCGGTCATCGAACTTTAGCTGAAAAACCAATTAGGCCCTCAAACTTTTTAAAGTTGCAATTAGGGAAATAAAATGTCAATTTAGTTCGTCAAGGCATAATTATCTGTTAGTGACCTGTAATACCAGGTAAATTTAAATATGAATTTTTTTTCTTTAAATATATCAAATAGCCTACAAAACTTTATCTGAAATATTAATTAGGCCCTAAAACTTTTCAAAGTTTAAATTAGGGACATAAACATATCAGTTTTGTTTATCAAGGCATAATTACCGGTTAGTGACCTGTAATATCAGGTAAATTTAAATGTCACTTTTTTTTCCAAAAAATGTGTAAAATAGGTTATCGATCTTTACCTGAAAAACCAATTATGCACTCAAACTTTTTAGAGTTGAAATTAAACATAAAAATGTAAATTTAGTTCATTAAGGCATAATTACCTGTTAGTGACCTGTAATACCAGGTAAATGTAAATATCAATTTTTTTGCATTAAATATATCAAATAGGCCACCAAACTTTATCTAAAAAATTAATTAGGCCCTCAATGTTTTTAAAGTTGCAATTAGATACATAAACATGTCAATTTTGTTCATCAATTCATAATTAACCGTTAGTGACCTGTAATACCCGGTAAATTTAAATATCATTTTTTATGCATTAAATATATCAAATAGGCCATCAAATTTATCTCAAAAATTAATTAGGCCCTCAAACTTTTTAAATATACAATTAGGTACATAAACATGTCAATTTAGTTCATTAAGGCATAATTAACGGTTAGTGACCTGTAATACCAGGTAAATGTAGATGTCAGCTTTTTTCCAAAAAATGTGTCAAATAGGTTATCGAACTTTACCTGAAAAACCAATTAGGCACTCAAACTTTTTAGAGTTGCAATTACGTACATAAAAATGTCAATTTAGTTCATCAAGGCGTAATTACCTGTTAATGACCTGTAATACCTGGAAAATGTAAATATCAATTTTTATGCATTAAATATATCAATTAGGCCATCAAATTTATCTCAAAAATTAATTAAGCCCTCAAACTTGTTAAAGATGCAATTAGATACATAAACATATCAATTTAATTCATCCAGGCATAATTACCTGTTACCGTCCTGTAATACTAGGTAAATGCAAATATCACTTTTTATGAATTAAATATATCAAATAGGCCATCAAATTGATCTGAAAAATTAATTAAGCCCTTAAACTTTTTAAAGATGCGATTAGGTACATAAACATGTCAATTAAGTTCATTAAGGCATAATTACCGGTAAGTGACCTGAAATACCAGGTAAATGTAATCGTCACTTTTTTTTTCTCAAAAAATGTGTCAAATAGGTCATCGAACTTTAGCTGAAAACCAATTAGGCTCTCAAACTTTTTAAAGTTGCAGTTAGGTACATCAACATGTCAATTTAGTTCATCAAAGCATAATTACCTGTTAGTGACCTGTAATACCAGGTAAAAGCAAATATCACTTTTTATGCATTAAATATATATCAAATAGGCCATCAAATTTATCTGAAAAATTAATTAAGCCCTCAAACATTTTAAAGATGCAATTAGGTACATAAACATGTTAATTTAGTTCATTAAGGCATAATTACCTATTAGTGACCTATAATATCAAATGAATGCAAATATCACTTTTTTTGCATTAAATATATCAAATAGGCCACCAAATTTATCAGAAAAATTAATTAAGCCCTTAAACTTTTTAAAGATGCAATTAGGTACATAAACATGTCAATTTAGTTCTTTAAGGCATAGTTACCGGTAAGGGACCCGTAATACCAGGTAAATGTAAACGACACTTTTATTTCCCAAAAAATGTGTCAAATAGGTCATCGAACTTTAGGTGAAAAACCAATTAGGCCCTCAAAATTTTTAAAGTTGCAATTAGGAAAATAAACATGTCAATTTAGTTCGTCAAGGCATAATTATCTGTTAGTGACCTGTAATACCAGGTAAATTTAAATATGAATTTTTTTTTCTTTAAATATATCAAATAGGCTACCAAACTTTATCTGAAATATTAATTAGGCCCTCAAACTTTTGAAAGTTTAAATTAGGAACATAAACATATCAATTTTGTTCATCAAGACATAATTACCGGTTAGTGACCTGTAATATCAGGTAAATGTAAATGTCACTTTTTTTTCAAAAAAATGTGTAAAATAGGTTATCGATCTTTACCTGAAAAACCAATTAGGCACTCAAACTTTTTAAAGTTGCAATAAGGTACATAAACATGGCAATTTAGTTCATCAAGGCATAATTATCTGTTAGTGACCTGTAATACCAGGTAAATTTAATTATCAATTTTTTTTCTTTAAATATATCAAATAGGCTACCAAACTTTATCTGAAATATTAATTAGGCCCTCAAACTTTTCAAAGTTTAAATTAGGGACATAAACATATCAATTTTGTTCATCAAGGCATAATTACCGGTTAATGACCTGTAATATCAGGTAAATGTAAATATCACTTTTTTTTTCCCAAAAAATGTGTCAAATAGGTTATCGAACTTTAGTTGAAAAACCAATTAGGCACTCAAACTTTTTAGAGTTGAAATTAGGTAAACCAATTAGGCACTCAAACTTTTTAGAGTTGAAATTAGGTACATAAAAATGTCAATTTAGTTTTTTAGAGTTGAAATTAGGTACATAAAAATGTCAATTTAGTTCATCAAGGCGTAATTACCTGTTAGTGACCTGTAATACCAGGTAAATGTAAATATCAATTTTTTTTGCATTAAATATATCAAATAGGCCATCAAACTTTATCTGAAATTTTAATTAGGCCCTCAAACTTTTTAAAGTTTAAATTAGGGACATAAACATATCAATTTAGTTCATCAAGGCATAATTACCGGTTAGTGACCTATAATACCAGGTAAATGTAAATGTCACTTTTTTTTCCAAAAAATGTGTCAACTAGGTTATCGAACTTTACCTGAAAACCAATTAGGCACTCAAACTTTTTAGATTTGAAATTAGGTACATAAAAATGTCAATTTAGTTCATCAAGACATAATTACCTGTTAGTGACATATAATACCAGGTAAATGTAAATATCAATTTTTTTGCATTAAATATATCAAATAGCCCACAAAACTTTATGTAAAAAATTAATTAGGCCCTCAAACTTTTTAAAGTTGCAATAATAAGGTACATAAACATGTCAATTTAGTTTATCAAAGCATAATTACCTGTAAGTGACCTGTAATTCCAGGTAAATTTAAATATCAATTTTTTTTGAATTAAATATATCAAATAGGCCATCAAACTTTATCTGAAATATTAATTAGGCACTCAAACTTTTTAAAGTTTCAATTAGTGACATAAACATATCAATTTTGTTCATCAAGGCATAATTACCAGTTAGTGACCTATAATATCGGGTAAATGTAAATGTCACTTTTTTTCCAAAAAATGTGTCAAATAGGTTATCGATCTTTATCTAGAAAAACCAATTAGGCACTCAAACTTTTTAGAGTTGCAATTAGGTATATGAAAATGTCAATTTAGTTCATCAAGACATAATTACCTGTTACTGACCTGTAATACCCGGTAAATGTAAATATCACTTTTTATACATTAAATATGTCAAATAGGCCATCAAATTTATCTCAAAAATTAATTAGGCACTCAAACTTTTTAAAGATGCAATTAGGTAAACGAACATGTCAATTTAGTTCATCAAGGAATAATTACCTGTTAGCGACCTATAATACCAGGTAAATGTAAATATCACTTTTTTATGCATTAAATATATCAAATAGGCCATCAAATTTATCTCAAAAATTAATTAGGCCCTCAAAGGTACATGAAAATTTCAATTTAGTTAATTAAGGCATAAATACCTGTTAGTGACCTGTAATACCAGGTAAATGCAAATATCACTTTTTATGCATTAAATATATTAAATAGGCCATCAAATTTATCTGAAAAATTAATTAAGCTCTCAAACTTTTTAAAGATGCAATTAGGTACATAAACATGTCAATTTAGTTTATTAAGGCATAATTACCAGTAAGTAACCTGTAATACCAGATAAATGTAAACGTCACTTTTTTTTTCCCAAAAAATGTGTCAAATAGGTCTTTGAAGTTTAGCTGAAAACCAATTAGGCCCTCAAACTTTTTAAAGTTGCAATTAGGTACATAAACATGTCAATTTAGTTTATCAAGGCATAATTTCCTGTTAGTTACCTGTAATACAAGGTAAATTTAAATATCAATTTTTTTTTGAATTAAATATATCAAATAGGCCATCAAACTTTATCTGAAATATTAATTTTTTCTCTCAAACTTTTAAAAGTTTAAATTTGGGACGTAAAGATATCAATTTTGTTTATCAAGACATAATTACCAGTTAGTGACCTGTAATATCAGGTAATGTAAATGTCGCTTTTTTTTTTTTTCCAAAAAATGTGTCAAATAGGTTATCAATCTTTACCTGGAAAACCAATTAGGAACTCAAACTTTTTAGAGTTGAAATTAGGTATATAAAAATGTCAATTTAGTTCATAAAGGCATAATTACCTGTTAGTGACCTATAATACCAGGTAAATGTAAATATCAATTTTTTTTGCATTAAATATATCAAATAGGCCACCAAACTTTATCTAAAAAATTAATTAGGCCCTCAAAGTTTTTAAAGTTGCAATTAGATACATAAACATGTCAATTTAGTTCATCAATTCATAATTACCCGTTAGTGACCTGTAATACTAGGTAAATGTAAATATCAATTTTTATGCAATAAATATATCAAATAGGCCATCAAATTTATCTCAAAAATTAATTAGGCACTCAAACTTTTTAAAGTTGCAATTAGGTACATAAACATGTCAATTTAGTTTATCAAGGCATAATTACCAGTTAGTGACCTGTAATACCAGGTAAATTTAAATATGATTTTTTTGTGCATTAAATATATCAAATAGGGCATCAAACTTTATCTGAAATATTAATTAGGCCTCAAACTTTTTAAAGTTTAAATTTGGACATAAACATATCAATTTTTTTTCATCTAGGCATAATTAACGGTTAGTGACCTGTAATATTAAGTAAATTTAAATGTCACTTTTTTTTTCAAAAGATGTGTCAAATAGGTTATCGATCTTTACCTGAAAAACCAATTAGGCACTCAAACTTTTTAGAGTTGCAATTAAACATAAAAATGTCAATTTAGTTCATCAAGGCATAATTAACTGTTAGTGACCTGTAATACCAGGTAAATGTAAATATCAATTTTTTTGCATTAAGTATATCAAATAGGCCATCAAACTTTATCTGAAATATTAATTAGGCCGTCAAACTTTTTAAAGTTTAAAATTAGGGACATAAACATATCAATTTAGTTCATCAAGGCATAATTACCGGTTAGTGACCTGTAATACCAGGTAAATGTAAATGTCAATTTTTTTTCCAAAAAATGTGTCAAATAGGTTATCGAACCTAACCTGAGAAACCAATTAGGCACTCAATCTTTTTAGAGTTGAAATTAGGTACATAAAAATGTCAATTTAGTTCATCAAGGCATAATTACCTGTTAATGACCTGTAATACCAGGTAAATGTAAATATCAAATTTTTTTGCATTAAATATATCAAATAGGCCATCAAACATTATCTGATATATTAATTAGATCCTCACACTTTTTAAAGTTTAAATTAGGGATATAAACATATCAATTTTGTTCATCAAGGCATAATTAATGGTTAGTGACTTATAATATCAGGTAAATGTAAATGTCATTTTTTTTTCCAAAAAGTGTCAAATAGGTTATCGATCTTTTTACCTGAAAAACCAATTAGGCACTCAAACTTTTTAGAGTTGCAATTAGGTACATAAAAATATCAATTTTGTTCATCAAGGCATAATTACCTGTTAACGACCTATAATACCAGGTAAATGTAAATATCACTTTTTATGCATTAAATATATGAAATAGGCCATCAAATTTATCTCAAAAATTAATTAGGCCCTCAAAGGTACAAGAAAATTTCAATTTAGTTAATCAAGGCATAAATACCTGTTATTGACCTGTAATACCAGGTAAATGCAAATATCACTTTTGATGTATTAAATATATTAAATAGGCCATCAAATTTATCTGAAAAATTAATTAAGCCCTCAAACTTTTTAAAGATGCAATTAGGTACATAAACATGTCAATTTAGTTTATTAAGGCATAATTACCGGTAAGTAACCTATAATACCAGATAAATGTAAACGTCACTTTTTTTTTCCCAAAAAATGTGTCAAATAGGTCTTTGAACTTTAGCTGAAAAACCAATTAGGCCCTCAAACTTTTTAAAGTTGCAATTAAACATAAAAATGTCAATATAGTTCATCAAGGTATAATTATCTGTTAGTGACCTATAATACCAGGTAAATGCAAATATCACATTTTATGCATTAAATATATCAAATAGGCCATCAAATTTATCTGAAAAAGTAATTAAGCCCTCGAACTTTTTAAAGATGCAATTAGGTACATAAACATGTCAATTTAGTTCATTAATGCATAATTACAGGTAAGTGACCTGTAATACCAGGAAAATGTAAACGTCACTTTTTTTTCCGAAAAAATGTGTCAAATAGGTCTTCGAACTTTAGCTGAAAAACCAATTAGGCCCTCAAACTTTTTATAGTTGCAATAAGGTACATAAACATGTCAATTTAGTTAATCAAGGCATAATTACTTGGTAGTGACCTGTAATACCAGGTAAATTTAAATATGAATTTTTTTTGCTTTAAATATATCAAATAGGCTACCAAACTTTATCTGAAATATTAATTAGGCCCTCAAACTTTTCAAAGTTTAAACTAGGGACATAAACATATCAATTTTATTCATCAACGCATAATTACCAGTTAGAGACCTGTAATATCAGGTAAATGTAAATATCAATATTTTTGCATTAAATATATCAAATAGGCCATCAAATTTATCTCAAAAATTAATTAGGCCCTCAAACTTTTTAAAGATGCAATTAGGTACATGAACATGTCAATTTAGTTCATCAAGGCATAATTACCTGTTAGTGACCTGTAATACCAGGTAAATTCAAATATCACTTTTTATGCATTAAATATATCAAATAGGCCATCAAATTTATCTCAAAAATTAATTAGGCCCTCAAAGGTACATGAACATGTCAATTTAGTTTATCAAGGCATAATTACCTGTTAGTGATCTTTAATACCAGGTTAATGCAAATATCACTTTTTATGCATTAAATATATCAAATAGGCCATCAAATTTATCTGAAAAACTAATTAAACCCTAAAACTATTTAAAGATGCAATTACTACATAAACATGTCAATTTAGTTCATTTAGGCATAATTACCGGTAAGTGACCTATAATAACAGGTAATGTAAACGTTACTTTTTTTTTTCCCAAATAATGTGTCAAATAGGTCTTCGAACTTTAGCTGAAAAACCAATTAGGCCCTCAAAGTTTTTAAAGTTGCAATTAGATACATAAACATGTCAATTTAGTTCATCAATTCATATTTACCCGTTAGTGACCTGTAATACTAGGTAAATGTAAATATCAATTTTTATGCATTAAATATATCAAATAGGCCATCAAATTTATCTCAAAAATTAATTAGGCCCTCAAAGGTACATGAACATGTCAATTTAGTTTATCAAGGCATAATTACCTGTTAGTGACCTGTAATACTAGGTAAATGTAAATATCAATATTTTTGCATTAAATATATCATATAGGCAATCAAACTTTTTAGAGTTGCAATTAGGGACATAAAAATGTCAATTTAGTTCATCAAGGCATAATTACCTGTTAGTGACCTGTAATACTAGGTAAATGTAAATATCAATATTTTTGCATTAAATATATCATATAGGCAATCAAACTTTTTAGAGTTGCAATTAGGGACATAAAAATGTCAATTTAGTTCATCAAGGCATAATTACCTGTTAGTGACCTGTAATACTAGGTAAATGTAAATATCAATATTTTTGCATTAAATATATCATATAGGCAATCAAACTTTTTAGAGTTGCAATTAGGTACATAAACATGTCAATTTAGTTTATCAAGACATAATTACCAGTTAGTGACCTGTAATACTAGGTAAATTTAAATATGAATTTTTTTTTTTGCATTAAATATATCAAATCGGGCATCAAACTTTATCTGAAATATTAATTAGGCCTCAAACTTTTTAAAGTTTATATTAGGGACATAAACATATCAATTTTTTTTCATCTAGGCATAATTACCGGTTAGTGACCTGTAATATTAGGTAAATGTAAATGTCACTTTTTTTTTTCCAAAAGATGTGTCAAATAGGTTACCGAACTTTAACTGAAAAACCAATTAGGCAATCAAACTTTTTAGAGTTGCAATTAGGTACATAAAAATGTCAATTTAGTTCATCAATGCATAATTACCTGTTAGTGACCTGTAATACCAGTAATGTAAATATCAATTTTTTTTGCATTAAATATATCATATAGGCAATCAAACTTTATCTGAAATATTAATTAGGCCCTCAAACTTTTTAAAGTTTAAATTAGGGACATTAACATATCAATTTAGTTCTTCTAGGGATAATTAACGGTTAGTGACTTGTAATACCAGGTAAATGTAAATGTCACTTTTTTTTTTCCAAAAAATGTGTCAAATAGGTTATCGAACTTTACCTGAAAAACCAATTATGCACTCAAACTTTTTAGAGTTGCAATTAGGTACATAAAAATGTCAATTTAGTTCATCAAGGCATAATTACCTGTTAGTGACCTGTAATACCAGGTAATGTAAATATCAATTTTTTTTGCATTAAATATATCATATAGGCAATCAAACTTTTTCTGAAATATTAATTAGGCCCTCAAACTTTTTAAAGTTTAAATTAGGGACATAATCGTATCAATTTAGTTCATCAAGACATAATTACCGGTTAGTGACCTGTAATACCAGGTAAATGTAAATTTCAATTTTTATGCTTTAAATATATTAAATAGGCCATCAAACTTTATCTAAAAAATTAATTAAGCCCTCAAACTTTTTAAGGATGCAATTAGGTAAATTAAACATGTCAATTAAGTTTATCAAAGCATAATTTTCGGTTAGTGACCTGTAATACAAGGTAAATTTAAATGTCACTTTTTATGCATTAAATACATCAAATAGGCCATCAAACTTTATCTGAAAAATTATTTAGGCCCTCAAACTTTTTAAAGATGCAATTAGGTACATAAACATGTCAATTTAGTTCATTAAGGCATAATTACTGGTTAGTAACCTATAATACCAGGTAAATGTATATGTGACTTTTTTTCCAAAAAATGTGTCAAATAGGTTATCGAACTTTACCTGAAAAACCAATTAGGCACTCAAACTTTTTTGAGTTGCAATTAGGTACATAAAAATGTCAATTTAGTTAATCAAGGCATAATTACCTGTTAGTGACCTATAATACCAGGTAAATGTAAATATCACTTTTTATGCATTAGATATATCAAATAGGCCATCAAATTTATCTAAAAAATTAATTCGGCCCACAAAGGTACATGAACATGTCAATTTAGTTAATCAAAGCATAATTACCTGTTAGTGACCTGTAATACCAGGTAAATGCAAATATCACTTTTTATGCATTAAATATACCAAATAGGCCATCAAATTTATCTGAAAAATTAATCAAGCCCTCAATCTTTTTAAAGATGCAATTAGGTACATAAACATGTCAATTTAGTTCATTAAGGCATAATTAAGGGTAAGTGACCTGTAATACCAGGTAAATGTAAACGGCACTTTTTTTTTCCCAAAAAATGTGTCAAATAGGTCATCGAACTTTAGCTGAAAAACCAATTAGGCCCTCAAACTTTTTAAAGTTGCAATTAGGTACATAAACATGTCAATTTAGTTCATTAAGACATTATTACCTGTTAGTGACCTGTAATACCAGGTAAATTTAAATATCAATTTTTTTGCATTAAATATATCAAATAGTGCATCAAAGTTTATCTGAAATATTAATTTGACCCTCAAGCTTTTTAAAGTTTAAATTTGGGACATAAACATATCAATTTAGTTCATCAAGGCATAATTACCGGTTAGTGATCTGTAATATCAGATAAATGTAAATGTGAATTTTTATGCATTAAATATATCAAATGGGCCATCAAATTTATCTCAAAAATTAATTAGGCCCTCAAAGTTTTTAAAGATACAATTAGGTACACAAACATGTCAATTTAGTTCAATAAGGCATAATTACCGGTTAGTGACCTGTAATACCAGTTAAATGTATATGTGACTTTTTTTCCAAAAAATGTGTCACAGTTAAATGTATATGTGACTTTTTTTCCAAAAAATGTGTCAAATAGGTTATCGAACTTTTCCTGAAAAACCAATTAGGCACTCAACCTTTTTTGAGTTGCAATTAGGTAAACCAATTAGGCACTCAACCTTTTTTGAGTTGCAATTAGGTACCCAAAAATGTCAATTTAGTTCATCAAGACATAATTACCTGCTAGTGACCTGTAGTAACAGGTAAATGTAAATATCACGTTTTATGCATTAGATATATCAAATAGGCCATCAAATTTATCTCTTTAAAATTAATTAGGCCCTCAAACTTTTTAAAGATGCAATTAGGTACATGAACATGTCAATTTAGTTCATCAAGACATAATTATCTATTAGTGACCTGTAATACCTGGTAAATGCAAATATCATTTTTTATGCATTAAATATATCAAATAGGCCATCAAATTTATCTGAAAAATTAGTTAAGCCCTAAAACTTTTTAAAGATGCAATTAGGTACATAAACATGTCAATTTAGTTCATTAAGGCATAATTACCGATAAATGACCCGTAATACCAGGTAAATGTAAATGTCACTTTTTTTTCCCAAAAAATGTGTCAAATAGGTTATCGAACTTTAGTTGAAAAACCAATTAGGCACTCAAATTTTTTAGAGTTGAAATTAGGTACATAAAAATGTCAATTTAGTTAATCAAGACATAATTACCTGTTAGTGACCTGTAATACAAGGTAAATGTAAATATCAATTTTTTTGCATTAAATATATCAAATAGGCCACCAAACTTTATCTAAAAAATTAATTAGGCCCTCAAAGTTTTTAAAGTTGCAATCAGATACATAAACATGTCAATTTAGTTCATCAATTCATAATTACCCGTTAGTTACCTGTAATAACCGGTAAATGTAAATATCAATTTTTTTTCCAAAAAATGTGTCAAATAGGTTATCGAACGTTACCTGGAAAACCAATTAGGCACTCAAACTTTTTAGAGTTGAAATTAGGTGCATAAAAATGTCAATTTAGTTCATCATGGCGTAATTACCTGTTAGTGACCTGTAATACCAGATAAATGTAAATATCAATTTTTTTGCATTAAATATATCAAATAGGCCACCAAACTTTACCTACAAAATTAATTAGGCCCTCAAAGTTTTTAAAGTTGCATTCAGATATATAAACATGTCAATTTAGTTCATCAATTCATAATTACCCGTTAGTCATCTGTAATACCCGGTAAATGTAAATATCAATTTTTTCCAAAAAATGTGTCAAAAAGGTTATCGAACGTTACCTGAAACACCAATTAGGCACTCAAACTTTTTAGAGTTGAAATTTGGTACATAAAAATGTCAATTTAGTTCATCAAGCCATAATTACCTGTTAGTGACCTGTAATACCAGGTAAATTTAAATATCAATTTTTTTGCATTAAATATATCAAATAGGCCACCAAACTTTATCTAAAAAATTAATTAGGCCCTCAAAGTTTTTAAAGTTGCAATCAGAAAAATTAATTAGGCCCTCAAAGTTTTTAAAGTTGCAATCAGATACATAAACATGTCAATTTAGTTCATCAATTCATAATTACCCGTTAGTAACATGTCAATTTAGTTCATCAATTCATAATTACCCGTTAGTGACCTGTAATAACCGGTAAATGTAAATATCAATTTTTTTTCCATAAAATGTGTCAAATAGGTTATCGAACGTTACCTGGAAAACCAATTAGGCACTCAAACTTTTTAGAGTTGAAATTAGGTACATAAAATTGTCAATTTAGTTCATCATGGCGTAATTACCTGTTAGTGACCTGTAATACCAGATAAATGTAAATATCAATTTTTTTGCATTAAATATATCAAGTAGGCCACCAAACTTTATCTACAAAATTAATTAGGCCCTCAAAGTTTTTAAAGTTGCATTCAGATATATAAACATGTCAATTTAGTTCATCAATTCACAATTACCCGTTAGTCACCTGTAATACCTGGTAAATGTAAATATCAATTTTTTTCCAAAAAATGTGTCAAAAAGGTTATCGAACGTTACCTGAAACACCAATTAGGCACTAAAACTTTTTAGAGTTGAAATTAGGTATATAAAAATGTCAATTTAGTTCATCAAGCCATAATTACCTGTTAGTGACCTGTAATACCAGGTAAATTTAAATATCAATTTTTATTGCATTAAATATATCAAATAGGGCATCAAAGTTTATCTGAAATATTAATTTGGCCCTCAAACTTTTTAAAGTTTAAATTTGGGACATAAACATATCAATTTAGTTCATCAAAGCATAATTACCGGTTAGTGACCTGTAATATCAGATAAATGTAAATGTCAATTTTTATGCATTAAATATATCAAATGAGCCATCAAATTTATCTCAAAAATTAATTAGGCCCTCAAACTTTTTAAAGATGCAATTAGGTACATAAACATGTCAATTTAGTTCATTAAGACATAATTACCGGTTAGTGACCTGTAATACCAGGTAAATGTATATGTGACTTTTTTTCCAAAAAATGTGTCAAATAGGTTATCGAACTTTACCTGAAAAACCAATTAGGCAGTCAACCTTTTTTGAGTTGCAATTAGGTACACAAAAATGTCAATTTAGTTCATCAAGGCATAATTACCTGCTAGTAATCTGTAATACCAAGTAAATGTAAATATCACTTTTTATGCATTAAATATATCAAATAGGCCATCTAATTTATCTCTTTAAAATTAAATAGGCCCTCAAACTTTTTAAAGATGCAATTAGGTACATAAACATGTCAATTTAGTTCATCAAGGCATAATTACCTGTTAGTGACCTGTAATATCAGGTAAATGTAAATATCAATTTTTTTTGCATTAAATATATCAAATAGGGTATCAAACTTTATCTGAAATATTAATTAGGCCCTCAAACTTTTTAAAGTTTAAATTAGGGAGATAAACATATCAATTTAGTTCATCAAGGCATAATTACCGGTTAGTGACCTGTAATATCAGGTAAATGTAAATGTCACTTTTTTTTTCCCAAAAAATGTGTCAAATAGGTTATCGAACTTTAGTTGAAAAACCAATTAGGCACTCAAACTTTTTAGAGTTGAAATTAGGTACATAAAAATGTCAATTTAGTTAATCAAGGCATAATTACCTATTAGTGACCTGTAATACCCGGTAAATGTAAATATCAATTTTTTTTCAAAAAAATCTGTCAAATAGGTTATCGAACGTTACCCGAAAAACCAATTAGGCAATCAAACTTTTTAGAATTGAAATTAGGTACATAAAAATGTCAATTTAGTTTATCAAGGCATAATTACCTGTTAGCGACCTGTAATACTAGTTAAATGTAAATATCAATTTTTTTGCATTAAATATATCAAATAGGCCACCAAACTTTATATAAAAAATTAATTAGGCCCTCAAAGTTTTTAAAGTTGCAATTAGATACATAAATATGTCAATTTAGTTCATCAATTCATAATTACCCGTTAGTGACCTGTAATACCAGGTAAATGTATATGTGACTTTTTTTCCAGAAAATGTGTCAAATATGTCATCTAACTTTAGCTGAAAAACCAATTAGGCACTCAAACTTTTTAAAGTTGCAATTATGTACATAAACATGTCAATTTAGTTCATGAAGGCATAATTACCGGTTAGTGATCTGTAATACCAACTAAATGTAAATGTCACTTTTTATGCATTAAATATATCAAATAGGCCATCAAACTTTAACTGAAAAATTAATTAGTCCCTCAAACTTTCTACAGATGCAATTAGGTACATAAACATGACAATTTAGTTCATCAAGGCATAATTACCGGTTAGTGACCTGTAATACCAGGTAAATGTATATGTGACTTTTTTTTCCAAAAAATGTGTCAAATATGTTATCGAACTTTACCTGGAAAACCAATTAGGCACTCAAACTTTTTAGAGTTGCAATTAGGTACATAAAAATGTCAATTTAGTTCATCAAGGCATAATTACCTGCTAGTAACCTGTAATACCAGGTAAATGTAAATATCACTTTTTATGCATTAAATATATCAAATCGGCCATCAAATTTATCTGAAAAATTAGTTAAGCCCTCAAACTTTTTAAAGATGCAATTAGGTACATAAACATGTCAATTTAGTTCATTAAGGCATAATTACCGGTAAATGACATGTAATACCAGGTAAATGTAAACGTCACTTTTTTATTTCCCAAAAAATGTGTCAAATAGGTCATCGATCTTTAGCTGAAAAACCAATTAGGCCCTCAAACTTTATAAAGTTGCAATTAGGTACATAAAAATGTCAATTTAGTTCATGAAGGCATAATTACTGGTTAGTGACCTGTAATACCAAGTAAATGTAAATATCACTTTTTATGCATTAAATATATCAAATAGGCCATCAAATTTATCTGAAAAATTAATTAGGCCCTCAAACTTTTTAAAGACGCAATTAGGTACATAAACATATCAATTTAGTTCATCAAGACATAATTAACAGTTAGGCAACCTTTAATACCAGGTAAATGTAAATGTCACCTTTTTTTCCAAAAAAATGTATCAAATAGGTCATCGAAATTTACCTAAAAAACCAATTAGGCCCTCAAACATTTTAGAGTTGCAATTAGTTACATACACATGTCAATTTAGGTCATTAATGCTTAATTACCTGTTAGTGATCTGTAATAACAGGTAAATGTAAATATCTTTTTTATGCATTAAATATATTAAATAGGCCATCAAACTTTATCTAAAATATTAATTAGGCCCTCAAACTTTTTAAAGTTTAAATTAGGGACATAAACATGTCAATTTTGTTAATCAAGGCATAATTACCGGTTAGTGACCTGTAATACCAGGTAAATGTAAATGTCACTTTTTTTCCAAAAAATGTGTCAAATAGGTTATCGAACTTTACCTGAAAAACCAATTAGGCACTCAAACTTTTTAGAGTTGCAATTAGGTAATAAAAATGTCAATTTAGTTTATCAAGGCATAATTACCTGTTAGTGACCTGTAATACCAAGTAAATGTAAATAATCACTTTTTATGCATTGAATTTATCAAATAGGCCATCAAATTTATCTAAAAAATTAATTAGGCCCTCTAACTTTTTAAAGATGCAATTAGGTACATGAAAATGTCAATTTTGTTCATCAAGGCATAATTACCTGTTAGTGACCTGTAATACCAGGTAAATGTAAATATCACTTTTTATGCATTAAATATATCAAATAGGCCATCAAATTTATCTGAAAAATTAATTAAATCCTCAAACTTTTTAAAGATGCAATTAGGTACATAAACATGTCAATTTAGTTCATCAAGGCATAATTACCGGTTAGTGACCTGTAATACAAGGTAAATGTAAATGTCACTTTTTTTTTTCCAAAAAATGTGTCAAATAGGTCGTTGAACTTTACCTGAAAAACCAATTAGGCCCTCAAACTTTTTAAAGTTGGAATTAGGTATATAAACATGTCAATTTAGTTCATCAAGGCATAATTACCTGTTAGTGACCTGTAATAGCAGGTAAATGTAAATATCACTTTTTTTTGCATTAAATATATCAAATCTGCCATCAAATTTATCTGAAAAATTAATTAGGCTCTCAAACTTTTTAAAGATGCAATTAGGTACATAAACATGTCAATTTTGTTCATCAAGGCATAATTATCAGTTAGTGACCTGTAATACCAATTAAATGTAAATGTTACTTTTTATGCATTAAATATATCAAATAGGCCATCAAACTTTATCTGAAAAATTAATTAAGCCCGTCAAACTTTTTAAAGGTGCAATTAGGTACATAAACATGTGGGTTACATACGGGGTAGAGACTGTTGCTCGGTAGAAAAGTCTGAAAGACTTCAACTTCAAACGACAAAGTTTGCTATTCCAGTAGAGTTAGGAAAATAATTTAAAAAATTAACAAAATCTTAACTTATTTGTGTTACCAATTTTTAGATGAACATTCGATGTGCTTAGGTTGCGTGTGCACACAAGAGATAATTTGAGAACTAATTTTAACTTTATGAGAACACTTTGATAATTAATTTACGATTGACCTATTAACTGTTTTGAGTGTTTAAATACTTAAAATTAATCTTCTCAACTAAAAAAAAAATCCAAATCCACTTTAATCCATTTAAAACAAAGCATCAAATTAAAATGACTATTTATATGTCAATTTTTTACTATTTTTTTCAACATTAATTAAGACCAACTACCACTTCATCTATCCATTATATTATATATATATATAAGTCTCAATTATTATATTCAATGGGACTTATATTTCTAGTAATCGCACCTTCTAAATAGATAAAGTGATAAGTGATGTGATAGTTGTAACCAATAGGGGACTTTAGAAGTCCTCTTAGTTACCTCTAAAAGAAAGGAAACGACAAAAAAGTGGGTCTCATCTTCTGGAAGCTTATTCAATTTGCAAATGAGTGGAAAATGTATGCACATAAATGTATACTATATATTTCTCCATTTGACAACAAAAGAAAAAGACATTCACTGAACTCAGCTCTTTAAAACAAAAGGCTAAAGTGGTACATGAATAATATGACACTCAAGTCAAGACTCTAATTTTATCACAAAAATTAAATTAGTTTTATCAGGTAGCCCTTTTCTAGGTTGCCCCTTTGCTAGGCCGGCACTAGACAATTGGATTGCTGGCTTACATTCCAAACTCTTCCCAGCACCTGGTAGCCCTTTTCTCCTTTAGACTAATTTAGTCCAAGCGTTATCAAGCACTACTGGGACGACTTCACTCAAGATAGCTTTCACTCCACATTTTCCTTAGTTCCCTTTGAATCTTATCAAGCCAAATGACCATACGACAGACACTCAAGTCAAAACCCTAATTGTACTATAAAAGTTAGCTCATGAGTGGAAGTTTGATCCCAACTTAGATATCAATTTACAATATCTTGTGGAGCTGATGTGGGGTCGTATATATTAATGCATGCATATTCATTAAAGAAAAAGATAGAATTGGAAAACTAGCAAGGTTGAAGATCACATTATTTCAGTGGCATCTCGCCTACCACCTTTGAAGTTTTCTCTTGCCAATAGCAATGCCAAGTCATGGTTTTGAACTGCGTAGCTGCATGCATGCATGCATGGCAGCACTTGAACCTCAGATTTAAAAGGGAGATAGAAGCCGGCAGAAATTAAGAAAAAGTGTGGAAAAGAAGAAGAAATTAAAAGAAAAAAAAAGGTGACAAAAAAGTGAGAAACGTGAGACACAAAAACTAATAACTCTTTTTTATTACTTTCACTATGAACTAATTTTTATTTTTTGAGGATCATAGCTTACCTGCCTATAATTATTATGTTTGACAAACCTAGCTGAAAGATGAAAAATATCTAAAAGTTGAAAAACGATTCGCTAGAAGTTGAAAATTGAAGAGCTGTTACCTCATTAGTAGCTTAAAATAAGTTAAAAATTCTTAAATAAGCTTTGCCAAACAACGCCATTATATTAGGGTGATTTTTTTGGTGTAATTATTTTGTTCGCAGCACAAACTTAACATTTTGAGACATTATTTTGAGTGAAGTTTACTACTGATCTGGGTTGAGTCAAAATGTATTCATGTTCTCTTATATGAAGAGATGAATTTAGTATATTTATACACTCAAAATGGATAATGGATGAATGGGAAATTGATTCAGTGTACCGTAAAGTCGAGAAATGGAGCTTGAAAAACACCTCGTAGGGGGTTTGTCCTATATTGGAAAGTATGTGGGTTTAGATTAGTAAAATATATTTCTACTTTTGAAGGTTGTGAAACATGTTTTGCCAAAATTTAAATAAATTTCATAACTAGAAGAAGAGTGAAATGAGGATAAAGATGAAATAGAAAAGATTTGTCATCTTTTTGTATCTTTTTTTTTAGTACTACTGACTCGTTGCCTCCACTGAGACTCGAACCCACTCCCATCATCCATGTGGGGGTGTAAACCGGGTCACCGGGAAGAGAAATGTGACTGATCATCTTTCTATCTAAGAGAGAGATATATGTATTGTGCTCTTTGAAAGATGGCATTGTGTTGTTACTATCGCGTTGTTGCTGCTTTGATTTTTTCGCATTCACTACCCAAATGTGTACTCTATATAAAGTCTGTCTTGTAATCATAACATTGTCTATTACGGTAAAATCAGAAATAGGAATCTCGTTAAAAACTTAAGGACGAAATACAAGCACAGAACAATTACTCTAAGCTTTAGCATGAAAATTGCAATTTTTTAAATAAAATTTTAACACATATCATCAATTTGAATGCAATATTTAAAAAAAAAATGAAAATGTCAAAGACAAAAAGGAGAGGTTGTGAATGGGTTGATGGAGACTAAGGCCATATCCGTCCTTAGCAGGCAATGGCCGACAAGCCCATTTGCTCAGTATATCTTTTCTTAGGAAGCGCAAAGGACAAAACTCATTTCATTCCTAATTAGGTTCAGTAATATATCGAATAATCAAACTGCAATGGATTCTTGTATATTGAACGATTCAGTAAAAAATCGAACCGAATTAAATGATTCGGTAAAAAATCGAGTCGATTTGATTTTTAATAATAATAATAATAATATTCAAAATAAAGAAGTAAATCCAAGTCACTTGCTACTTGTTCGTTGTTTAGCTCATATTCACACTGCAAGAGAGTTGACGACCGACAAGAGAGTTGGATTATCCCTAAATCGTAGCTTCTTGAAGACGAGCTAGAAGGTAAGCTTAACATTATGAGAGGATAGTGTTGATTGGATGACAACAAATTTTTCCATATATGTCACCACTATTTTTTTTTATTAAATTCCATGTTACCGATTTAGACTAGTAACTTGATGAAAACATGGGGAAAAAAGTTAATTCAACAATTTTAGAAAATTAATGCGCATGATTACATTTTATTTTAGCTCAAGGGGTAAATTGAACACTACGAACGAATAGATAGACCTATTTGATCCTTCTGTCAAGAAAATATTGAATAATTTATGATCAACATTATATTCCTCGGAGCTAGTAGCAATGTTTTGCTATTTATATTTAAGAATTTCTATGGTATGCGACATACATAACAGTATCTTATACGTAATGAAATTATAAAATCTATTTTACAAAGGATATGAAATAGGGTAAAAACAATTTTATCAAGAACAAAGTACACCTACATAGAAACTATTTATTTATTTTTATTATTCTGGGTTTCTTCCCTTTTGTGACCACTTAGGTGCGAGGTGGAGTACTAGTAACAGGTAACACTGTTTGTGCATCCTTGTCTGGTGTTGGTGCTGTCTTGCAAACTTCAGCTTCTTTGCTTTTACCCCAAAGAAGAGCATATAGCCCAACAATTACCAAAATGGATCCTAAAATGCTGTTCCAATTCAATATATATTCATAAGAAAAGTTAAAATTTAATTTTCATAAAGATAGAAATCAAGGAATTTTTGACCACCTAGTGGTCAGAAATTGGCCTAAATCTGGTGAAAACCCTTGTTCCGACCACATTTCTGACCAGTTTTGGTATCCAGAAAAACCTTCGTCGCTATTTTCGACCACCGGACAAGGTGGTTTGAAATAGTGTCCAATATATATATTTTGAATATTTATGAAAGAGTGAATTTGTTGGTTATCAAATTAATTACCTTCCAAGGTGAATTTGTTCATGGAGTATAGAGACATCAAGCACAATAGCAAAAATCTGAATGAAGGGACTAAATGTTGAGGTGAAAACAGGCCCTTTTTGCTTCACACACCAAGACATCACAACATAACATATGCTGGACCCCACAATTCCCTGTCATAATGTTAGTCAAAATATATTCGTCAGCTAACACAATTGATCTGAAAACGACTTTGTAATTGAGTGACATAAGTCTGTATCTCTACTTAGGAGATCACAAACTCTATTTCCGATGATTTGTATACTCCTTTGATCAAATATAATCATAAGTGATCATTAAAATTGCAAGTGAATTTCATTGATTCATGTTCACTTGGAATTCATGATCATCATATTGAACATCATTTACCATTATTTCTACATACACAACTTCTAAGTTATAAATAAAAAAGAATTGTATGGTGCTGATCAATAACGATGTCTTTTCTGTATTTGGTACAATAATTTATGCTAATTTGGTTTTTGTATCGGTACAATCAGCACTTATCCTCATAGTACGTACTTGGAACAATCAACCATACCATGTATAGTTGTATATGCTACAAAAAACACTGATGTTGATTGACAACTTTAAAACATCCATAATTATAATATAGATTTGTTTGAGAGTGTACCTTTCAACATAAGCCAATGAGTAATTGAACATATATAGTATAATTATTTGTGCCATATCATTACAACATCTCAATTAAAAATCTATCAAATTTAATTTAAATGATGAACCATAACCAAAATTTCTTAAGGATAACAATATATATCTCTTGATACTCACAGCGTATATGACAGCCAAGATTTCCAAACTCCCTTTCAATCTCCAAATGGATGTGTTTCCATCAATGATAAAGCACAAAACAGTTGACTGAATTGCACCAAAGAAGGACATGATAGATGTACTAGAATACTGATATGGATAGCCCGACCCGACCCAAGATTGTATGAGGAACCAAGAAGACCATGTAGAGCTTCCTGCAAAGAGAAATAATGAACCAATAACCCAACTCTTTGTGTTATGGTTTGCTTCAAGTCCTTGTGATGAGGCATTTATCAATGGCTTCCCTTTGTAGAGTGTTAGTACTATGGCTCCAATGAGACATATTAGTGTGCCTAACACCTTAGCTTTCCCACTCTTGCACTTCATGTTTATTCTCTCTTGCCTGCAAGAATTTCCCTTAGCTTGGATTTTTAGTCATGAATAACAATTTCAAAAAGAAAAATGCTATTTTGATTAGTTGATAGTATTGGCTGATTGGGTTAGTGGGTTTGATTATTGGTAGTATTGACTGATTGTAGAAAGATGTTTGGTAAATTAGATGTTAGTTGTTAGCGATAGCTGATTATATGCAAAATAATTTTCTCAAAAAGCTAATCGAAAAGTTACTTTGAGCACCTTTTTGAATTTTAGCCTTTTGGAGCAATAAACTGTTACAAAAAAACTAATTAACCAAACATTTATATTAATTGATTGTTTAACCAAATCAAACAACTAATAGTGGTTGGCTAACAGGCTAACTATTTTACCAAAGAGAGCATATATAATATCTACTGTCATCTATCTGAATATAGTAATTACCTGAATAGGAGTGCCAACAAGAATGTGTTTATGGGCACAATATTGATGAAAGCACAAGCAAATGAAGTTGATGTATACTCAAGCCCAATTAGGAAGAGATATAGAGTTAGTGTCCCCCTGTCAAAACAATCCTTTTTGTTACAAACATTAAACTACCCTAAAGAGAATAATTTAAACATAAAATTTCAAAAAATACTTTTACATTTGTACAATATTAATCATTGGGATTTTCTTTGATATCAATTACAACAATGTCTAGTATCGGGTACAACTAAGCTGATAGTACATAATATATATATAATGAAAAATAATATATCTGATTGTACCAAATACAGTAAAAACCGTAAAAATCTCATTAACCAATGGATTTAACTTCAGTAAGCATTATATATAAGTATGTAAAGGCAACTAACCCCATCAGTCCACTGAAAAATAGAGCACATAATGTGAAAGTTGTCAACTTTTTGTAGCTTTTCCTATAATGAAAGTGACAACATTTTTTGTCAGAGTGAGAGATGTAGGAACCAATCAGTTCTAAGACTGAACAATCTGAAAAATAGCTTAATTAATTGGAAGCTAATTAACATATATGCATACCTTTCCATGCAACAAGCAATGGGGGCCAAGAAAACTGCAGAGATTGATTGCCTATATGTGGCTAAAACCAACTGTTTCACTCCTCTGTTAAGAACAATCTTGAACAGAATGTTTACAACAGCCAAAGCAAAGTTAACACCAATCATGGCCACACCTGGCTTCCAACTATTAAGACAAGAATTCATCTTCTTTATTGATATGATGAACCTCAGCTAGCAAAGCTCTTGAATAATTGCTTATATTAGTATGAAGCTAAGCTAAGCTATGGCTTCCTATTAATATATAGTTTCTCACACTTGGGAAGGCACATTTGACATTCTAGGAAATTGCTTGGATATTGCTTGAATATGATATCTCAATTCAGTACCAGGCTTTTTCCCTTTGTTTTCCTTCTTTTTTTGTTTTCCTTCATTTTCTGCCACACACTGACCTCTCAACGGGAGCACCAATACTGATAGGTATTCAATTCGAAGGGAAGAGCTCATCCGAAAAACAAAAATATAGTCTTAATATAAGTGAAAAAATCCTTAAAGTTTAAATATTATTACACAATTTCTTACAAAGTCGATATGAGCACACGAGTGCATAATATACCAATTGGTTAGTGATGATTCGTTGCTTTCGTTCTAAATTGCTTAATTTTTTTTTGTTCTAATAATATCCTACACAGAATTAGAATATTTTTCTTAGGATCAGGTTCCTGTATGGCTGGTGTGGATTCACCATTAGGTTTGCAAAAATGCACTCCATAGTGTTTGGAAATACACCACACCTAATGGTGCATTTCCAAACACTTTGTGGTGCATTTATGTGTACTTAATGGTTAGTGGCCGCACAAAAAGCACTATTCGCACAAACCTGACTGTAATATTTTATATTTTTATGTTCCTTTCTAATTAAATGATTCCAGTTGTTTTCTTTATATTCCTTTCTAGCTAATTGAATCAATCTATATTTTGGGAATTGAATGCCTAATTAAAATACCTTTGTAATAAATTAATGTTTATTTAGGTTAATAATTGTCCTTACTATATTAATAATAACACTTTTTTTGACTAAAAAAAATAGCATCATATACGACATTGTAAAATTTTCACGAAAACTATTTTATAACCTTACAAAATTGATTCATAATATCTTCCAACTTTATTGCTTGTCCATCTTTCTCTTGAGTAGATACCAACTCTGACACTAATCAAAAGATTTTTCCACAGACAAGCTTTTCTGCATCCACAAATAAGAATGGAAAGCATATTTAGAAAGCAGATGTAAATATGACTAATCAGTAATCACTAACTTTATTGCACAAAGGCATCAAATGCTGCAATATGTAAATAAATACTAGCTTATTCAATTCTATTTCTACGTACATAAATATTACAATCAAATTTGGGAGTGGGAGAAGTACAATATGAATATATCAATCTTTAATAGCACATTTAATTTGCTAAATAAAATTTGAATGGATACAAATGAGGAATAAAAATTGGGAGAAAGGTAAACTAAGCTAGTTGCAGGATTTCGGATTTAGGTTCTATTTGATTGATCCTAGCTTAGAGTTAATAGTTAGCTAGTTTATTTTAAACTATCAATAAGTCATAAACTCTGTTTGGTAGTTTATTTTAAACTATCAATAAGCCATAAATTCTGTTTGGTAAAGGATAGTGATACGAATGATCTTTGTATAGATATTTATGACGTTAAGTTGTTAAGTATTGTATTTTTAATAATTTAAATTTCCCAAAAATTTGCTTTGTAAAAGCTTTCTTAGTTTGATTTTTGTATAGACCAAAATTAGGACTTAGTCGTTGTTAGGCCATGTAATTGAAAGATCTATACCAAAAGACTTTATCTAGTAGATCTTTCACTTGGGATTTCAATAGATAATGCCCGTTTGATCGATAGACCCTAGAAGTAGACATCTTTAGGAAACCCAATCGAGAGATCCTAACTCCCTTAGAGTTTACGTTAACGAAAAACCAATCAATTCATGTGTTAAGGTCTTCTGATGGATGTTTTATCATCAGAATATGATTGGAATAAACAGCGCAGCATTGAAGTTAAGACTCGAAAGACCTTTTGTGTAGCATATCGTAGGTCTACCACCAGACGTACATGTAATTTCAGTAGAGTTAGTACAATGATTTTTTTGCCATTTTCTATAAAGAATCATTGACACATTTTTCAAGGACTCATGACTACAAGTTATCTTCTGAATTACACCAATCAGAGACGACATTCACTTCACCTAAAAAGGAAATGATTTTTACCCAAAGGTCAATGGCGTGTTGTGGAAAAGAAAGAGATGATAGCTTTTGGACACCTATCATCTTAGAAGGTGCCAATGGGAATATTTCAAACATCCAAAGGGTGTGTTTGGTTCGAAAATGGAAATCGCAATGGGAATCAAATACTTGGTAATGGTATGGGTTTTACTGAAAGTATTTTGCATGTTTGGTAGTATGGTGGAATTGGAATGATTACCAATATTGATGTTTTGGTTATGTATGACCCTATAATGGAAATAAAGGTTTTAAAAAAACAAAAATAAAAAATCAAGGCAATGGATCCTAATATAATGACATCCAAAGCACCAATATGAACAAAAAAATATCAAAACAAAAATCTTAAAGCACTAACCAAACTTAAAAATCATATTACCAATAAGATTGAATGATACCTTTTTTAATTAGGAAATGGGGTTTTTAATTGAAATGGTAATCAAATCCCATAATTGTGTTTTTAAAAATTGTCAACCAAACACTAATTATGATTTTCATTCCCATTCCTAGTGTGTAAACTTATGAACCAAACACACCCAAAATTTTCCTGGCTCCTCAACTCTGATCTATAAATAGAGTCCATCTTGAAGTGTGAAAAGGGTTAAGAATTTAAGAAAATAAAATATTACGAGTATATACAACCATTTTGTTGTATATTAAATGCATAGAATGGTTTCCTATTAGCTTTTAGCTTTTAACTTTCAACTACTCCGTAGCACTTTAATTTAGTTATGTTTGTCAAACCGAGCCATAATTTAATTGTAATTAAGTTAAACTCTTTTTCTTAAAAATAAGTCTATATCCAAATCTTATTGATCTCGACATCTAAAAAAATGAAAAAATTAATGCCATGTTGGGATTAATATCCTAAAAGGAAAGGGTTTTGTTTTGTTTGTTTGTTTGTTTGTTTGTTTTTTTTTTTTTTTTTTTTTTTTTTTTTTTTTTTTNTACAACCATTTTGTTGTATATTAAATGCATAGAATGGTTTCCTATTAGCTTTTAGCTTTTAACTTTCAACTACTCCGTAGCACTTTAATTTAGTTATGTTTGTCAAACCGAGCCATAATTTAATTGTAATTAAGTTAAACTCTTTTTCTTAAAAATAAGTCTATATCCAAATCTTATTGATCTCGACATCTAAAAAAATGAAAAAATTAATGCCATGTTGGGATTAATATCCTAAAAGGAAAGGGTTTTGTTTTGTTTGTTTGTTTGTTTGTTTGTTGTTTTTTTTTTTTTTTTTTTTTTTGTTTCTTTTGAGTACTATTGACTCTATTACAAAATACTATGCTTTCTCTATCTATTGCAACCCAAGGAGTCAATACCCCAATATCTGAGTTCGGACTTGTGATCCTTTCCCTCAAGAAGAGTCACATAGATGTCATTTGAGCACAAGGTATTTGGCGAAAGGGTACTGTTTTGTTTACGCTTATGAACATTGAAATGATTTCTTGACTAGTTTTTAGGATAAGATTTATCCTAAAGTATCTTCAGTTCCAAGTTCATAATCTAAATTATATTGTAACTTCCCTATCTATCAATTCAACTATAAATGGTTGGTACGTGTTGCATGCAAAGGAATGATTGATAACATTTTGTTCTATTGATGCTTGGTTTAAGAGTGACCATGGCACTTTTAGAGGCTAATTAACATAATTCTCTAAAGTGTATATGATGGTGATGTTAGAAGGGGGTAATGACACCATTTTAAAGTGTCCCTTCACTAAAAATGAGTGGTTGTCATTCATCAATCAACCTAGTCCATCTACTTGTCATCGTCAAGACTCAAGTGTTACCAACTACAGTTTATTTTATAATATATTGCAGTTTCATTTCAATACAACAACAATTTCTTTTATAATATAGTGCAGTTTCCTTTCAACACAACTACAATATCATTTCGATATAACTACAGTTTCATTGGACAATATACACCAAAAATGTGAAACTGTTATTTAGTATTAGTTTATATACACTGCAATTACATTTCAACACAACTACAGTTACATTTCGATATAACTACAGTTTCTTTTGATAATATATAAACAAATGTGAGACAGTTTCTTTTGAGGTGAACTATAATATCAGTTACGGAGCTCCGTTATAACTTACTATCTTAGTAGCTAATCTTGTAGGCCAAAAGTTTGAGTCCAAATGTCTTCTGTTTTTCTTTTTTTTTGCAAGGTCTAACTTAACTTGAACCAAGCGACTCTTTATTAGACTCCTCTATGACCCTCATGTCCCGGACTTCATAAGCACATAAAACTTATTACATTTTAGTTAACATGTAATATTTTGAAGTAAAATTTTTAAAGTTAGTAAAAGCTATTAATTACTTTTTATGCCAAAAGATATTATGTTTAAAAACTAAACCTATCTTTTTGTAACCTAAACCTTCTTTTAGACCCATTTTACTACAAAGAAAGAATAAAACGTGGTCAGATATCCATCTTTTTAGGAGTTGAGATCCTTCCCATATATAGAAGAGAGAGAAGAACAATATGTCTAATCTTTAATCCTAAAGGCATTGGAGTTGCTGAAATTAGATATGAAAATAACAAATGCCTTCAAATCAAAATTAATAAATCAAACTATCAAAGCATCTTTAATTATCAAGGTTTTTTGTTGATTTTTTAGGAAGCAAATAGGAGAGAGAGGATAGAGAGAAAAATGCAAGAGAAAAAGAAAAGGAAAAAAAAAAAAGATGCAACGGTCAAAATTTTAAAGTGGCCACCTGTTGAGGCGCACAGTGCGTTCCAAGCGTGCCCCTTGCCTTCTTTTTTTCCTTCTCCTGCAAAAAAAAAAATTAAAAAAATTAAAAAAATCAATACTCACATTAGTTAAAAATTATACAACCATATTTTAGCACTGCAAAATCCAACATAAAAACCATTGTTAGCTCATGTACTTTAGTTCAAGAAAAGCATTATTTTTTCCTCTAAAATGTTCCTAATAATGTTCACCTCTTGGAGTGATAATAAAAGTATTTATATTTATTGGTTGTCCATACATTAGTGGATGTGTTTAAAAGGGAATTACTATTAATCAAATAAAAAAAAAAAAAAAAAAAAACACATTCACACACACAATTAGATAGTGCCACAAAAAGGGGTGAATATTAAGATGGGATGTAGCATCACCTAGTTCAAAATGTGTCAAGTTTTTGTAAATACATATTTAATGGCACATATTCCATTTGTTTTCATAAGCATAAAAATAGAATCTATGTAATTGATTTTAAGTAGACTAAAACGTACCCATACAATATAATCCGTATGTCAAATATTTGTCTACTTTTGACCCCCTTTTTATCATTGTGATATTCTAAAAGGATTACTTTTGATCGTTTAAGAATTAGCGAATATCTATCTTTACCGTCAACCGCAGAAAAAACAAATCTACCCTATCCCATTTTCATAACCTAATTGTACAGTCTAGCACCTTTAACTTGGTCCCTTAAATTGCAATCTAATAGTGAAATTCTAATAATTTAACTAATTAAATCATGTGACCTAATTGACATATAGAACATTTTGTCTACTCAAGTTGACATACAAAGTCCTTATATATCTAAACGAAAGAACTTAAATTCAAACTTTTTACACAAATTTATTTATTAGTTAATTTATTGTACTTATAAAATCTTGGAAGTCATACTCTCAATTGTAAATATGTACACCAAAAATTGTACCAAATGACATCACAATTTATAATTTATTACTATTGTACCTAAAGTATCAAAGTTTATTTTTTTTTTCTAAAAGCATGTAAAAAAAATTGAAATATACTGGTACAAGTTAAACTGGTCTACAATTTATATAGCAAAATTACTGTTGAGAAAAAACAGGATCAAGAGATCAAGAACAGAAATAAGAAAACGAAGAAGAAGAGTTTATGTGGTTCGGTTAAGAGCTTGCATCCACATGAGCGAATGGGATCATTTATTAATTGTGATGATAAAATATCTAGAGTTACAAGTATCATATCTATAATTAAAAAAACAAACATAATGGTACATTTAGAAAATTACCCATATACTGTATCGCATGGGCCAAATAAATACCCGTATTAGCCGTATACTGTATCGCATGGGCAAAAAAAAAAAACAAAAAACTAGGGTCCACCTTGTATTATAGATCATAGTCCAAAATGATATTTAGATTTTGTCTGTAGTTAGATTGTGTCCGTAAATAAATTGAAGACATAATATGTTAACTACATATTATGTGCTTGCCGTTAACATATTATGTGCTTGTAGTTAACATATTATGTGTCTATAGTTAACAAATTATATATCTTCAATTTATTTACAGGCAAATAATTTATTAATTAAAGACACAATATATTAACTGTAAACATATAATTTTTTGATCAATATATAATATAAAGTGGACGCTTTTGTTATAACAATTGTTAAAATAAAGTGACAGTATGTTTGAGAAGCAAGTTCGGTGACAAATTAAACAGACAAAGTCGTTTAGAATGTCTATAACCCAACTTCATATGCCCATCAAGGTCCAAACCCATTTTTGTTGAGTTTGGGGCTTTTTCTCTTATAAGGAAAGGCCACTTATATTCCTTCTATTATAAAACAATGTCTAGTTTTTTTTTTCTTACATCGTGTTTTGTTTACGGAATAAATTTTTAAAAATAGAATTTTCAATTTATAAGAAATGAAATAGAGCAAGAATGAAATAAACATTCAGAAAATAGAAATGCCATATATATGTAAAAATGGTCTAATTGCTTCCTTAAATCGACCGCATAATACAATAAAACCCCTTATGTGAAAAACGTTTCCATTTAAAAGTCCTAAGCGTGCAAAAAAAAAAGAAATGTTTCATTGAATTATAATTTAACATGTTTAATTAATAGGTTAATGGCCAATTGCTTACACATATCTTTTTCTTTTAATTTTTTTATTTAAATTTTGTTTGTTATTTTTTATTTTTAAAATTTTGAATTTTTTTTATTTTGTTGTCTCCTTTCACGGGCAATTGTGATTGTCTGAAAAAGACAACCATTTGGCTGATTGCTCCCACACTATCGCTTGTGAGACTCATTCTTGATTATTTTTCCAAATTTCATTCATGTGACCAATTGAGCTGCTCATGTGGGCAAGTATCGATTATTATATATATACTCAATGAGACACGAGATGACTACCGATTAGGTTTTATATTTCATGTAATCGCACCTTCTATCAAGATAAAGTTGCAACTAGTAGGGGTGTCTATAAGTCCTCTACATTACCTCAAAAAGAAAGCAAACGACATCAAAGTAGGTTTCATCTTTTGGAAGCTAAGCTAGCTTAACCAATTATTCAATTTGCAAATGTGTGGGGGAGAACTACTTAAAGTATGGACTTAACTATATACTATTCCTCCATTGATAACAAAAGAAAAAGACATCCACTAATTAAACTCTTCAACTAAACCAAAAGGAGAAAGTGGGTATATGCATGCATATCATTAGAGAAAGAAAGAATTGGAAAAATTGAAGATTATTTCATCAGTGGAAACTAGCCTACCACCTTTGAATAATTGAAGCTTTCTCTTGCCAATAGTAATGCCCATTCATGGTTTTTAACTACGTTAACCTGCATGCATGGCTGCACGATGAACCTCACATTTAAAAGGGAGTAAAGAAAGAAAAAAGGTGACAAGAAAAGCGACACAAAGAATTAATTTTTATTACTTTTATCATGATCTAATTTTTTTGCCATTAGGAGTTGAACTTGTACCTAGTTATGGTTGGGGTTGCCTGTAATGACCTAATTTTTGTTTTCGAGGATCATAGTTTAGATGTCCATATTATATTATAGAGGTTTATTCTTAGTGTGATTGTTTTAGGGAAAATGGTCAAATAGACCCCTAAACTTTACGCCAAAATTCAATTAGGTCCTTAAACTTTTAAAAGGTGCAATTAGACCTTCAAACATATCATTTTTGGTCAAATAAATCGAATTTACCAGTAAAAAATTTTCGAAAACGTCACCGGCGACTAGATTTGGTCGCCTTCCGCCAAAGATGGCAACCGGCGACGACCGCCGAAAGTCATCGCTGGATGTCAGAAGTCGTTGCCGGTCGCCGGACTGATAATAATAGTTCATTTACCTATTTTTGGACTTCATTGTCTCAATTTGACATGTTTGAGGGTCTAATTGCACATTTTAAAAGTTTAAGGGCCTTTTTGACCATTTTCCCATTGTTTTATTACTTTTATCATGACCTAATTTTTATTGTTTTTATAGTACCTACTAATAATTTAAATGTATAGTATATCATGAAAAAGGGATTCATGTAATATAGTATATAGTTGGACAAAATTAGAATCATACTTTTGCAATATGGATCCTATGCAAATTAGTGTATCGAGTTCAAGTCTTCAAAATTCACTTTTTTGAACTTATTAATTTAACATCAATACAAAAAGCGATGGCCGACAAAGCCATACTGCTGTATATATCTTTTATTGGGAAGTGAAAAGGACAAAACTCATTACATTCTCCTAAAGCTACTATACGCATTATTTATTACCAAAGGCACTACGTGCACTCTTGCAAATCAAATTTGTTCTAAACCAATTAAATGCACTTGTAAATATTTCATTTATCAAATTGTAAAATTTCTTTAAGTTCATAAATTTTTAAGTATAATTAAATGCACTATTCTTTTTTTAAAAAAGTAATATATTAAATGCATGTTCTTACTCAAAAGAGATCCATTAGTATATGGGATATAAATCATATGATTCATAAAGTTATGATGATGAGTCATATTAGATACACGTTATTACTCCATGATGGAGTTCTATTAGAGTATGAAATATATATATATATATATATATATATATATATATATATATATATATATATATATATATATATATATAATGTGTGTGTGTAATATTTTAGTTAATTTGACCGATCTTTCATGATCATTGAAATATTTCTCTGTTTCGGTGACTATCATGTTCATCACAGCCTTCTTCAAATCTTTTTAGATCAAAGGAAGGCAATCGTTGCGTTCTTCGACTGAAGAAGGCGTTCGAACTATCAACCGCAATCAACAAGGGTTCGTGGTGGTCAGGCAACGATGACAAAACTGATCGAAAAACCAAAGTACTGACCTGCATTTATTCTTATAAGTCTTTTAGACGATAAAAAAATATCGAGTACCATACAAAGTACATATTTGAAACTATCTATTTATTATTTCTTTCTTCTTCTTTTTTTTTTTTTCTTTTTGTGACCATTTAGGTGCGAGATGGAGTATTAGTAACAGGTAACACAGTTTGTGCATCCTTGTTTGGTGTTGGTGCAGTCTTGCAAACTTCAGCTTCTTTGCTTTTACCCCAAAGAAGAGTATATAGCCCAACAATTACCAAAATGGATCCTAAAATGCTGTTCCAATTCCATATATTCATAAGAGTTAAAATTTTCATAAAGCATATATTTTGAATATTAATGAAACAGTGAATTTGTTGGTTATCAAATTAATTACCTTCCAAGGTGAATTTGTTCATGGAGTATAGAGACATTAAGCACAATAGCAAAAATCTGAATGAAGGGACTAAATGCTGAGGTGAAAACAGGTCCTTTTTGCTTCACACACCAAGACATCACAACATAACATATGCTGGACCCCACAATTCCCTGTGAACACAACACCACAAATGCTGGTCAAAATAATGCTCATTATTTGATTGATGTTTATTTGCAATAAATAAAATGAACATGATCATCATATACACAACCCATAATTGTATGGAATTTCAACGACGTTGATTTACACTATATCAACTTTTAACAGGTAGAATCCTATATGCTTGTCTATAAAAAGGTGAAATCCCTCCTCCGGAGCCCTACTGGATTTGTGGAGGTAGTAAATACAAGTGTCTAGTGACACAAGGAGCCCACCACATTGGGTGTAACTCCACAAGTCACTACAGGGCTCAATCCTGCGTCCTTACCCATAATTTGACACTCAAGAACTAACCAAGATGCTCGTACATGCTAAGGGATCTCCAATAGATTGATTTTTGCACAAGAATTAAGAAGTCAAATAGAATAGAGAGGTGAAAAAAAAAAAAAAAAAAAAAAAAGCTAGCCCTTGGACATGCTAGCGGGCGCGTGCACTGCACACACTTGAATGACAGCGTGTGTGCTCGTAACATGCAGGCTCAGCACCTTTCTTCTCCATTTTCTCTCTCCTGCAGGGCCCACAAAAAACCTCTTATTGCAAGAAGACCTAAGACCTTCACCTTCCTCCAACTAAGCCATGTTTGTCTTAAAAACTGTGAAAAAACCATTAATGGAGATAGCCTAAAATCTTATATGCTATTTGAAGTGTATTGATATTGTTAACAATTTGTTCCCATGGTACCCAGCACACTCCAACTTACCATGGGTGGTTATACTATATCTAATATAATTTAACACATCCTAGTCAACCTAGCTAGCAAAGGCATTAAGGGCAATCAAAGTATCTAGGTTGGGGCTAAGATTAACCATTGTAAGGGTATTCCTATTAGTAGGTTTTGCATGGATTTTGGAATAGTAAAATCTTGGAGGCTGGTGTTTTTATAAATGAGAAGGGGAGGAATTAGTTGGTATTTTTCTCCTACAAAACCAAAGGTTTTGGCAAGTTTGGTAGACCCCATTTTGGCAGGCGGGCTCGTGCACTTTTTTTTTTTAATTTCTTTTTTGTTTTTGTTTTGTTTTTTTTTTTTCCTTTTCTTTTTTTCTTCACACTCATTTTCTTTCTCCTAATCATACCTGCAAAATCCCTTTAAAAACCCATTACTATTGAGGAGGGCCTAAAGGATTGTATCACGTCTGATCAAGATATTCAAAAAGATGATTAGACATGAAGGCCGACAATAAGATTAACCATTGTAAAGGATAAATATTTCATTTATCAAATTGTAAAATTTCTTTATTAAATTCATAAAATTTTTAAGTAATATTAAATGCACTATTTCAGAAAAAAAAAAGTAATATATTAAATACATGTTCTTACTCAAAAGAGATCCATTAGAGTATGATTCATAAAGTTATAATGATGAGTCATATTAGATACACGTTATTACTCCATGATGGAGTTCTATACTTCTATTAGAGTATGAAATATGATATTTTTATGTTACTCTATTATAAAAGTCTTTAATTTTATAAAGTTTGTAGCCTGAAAAATAAAGAAATACATTATGTGAACTCGTGTAGTGTAGTTTGATCATTCTTGTTTACTTCTATTAGAGTATGAAATATGATTTTTTGTTATGTTACTCTATTATAAAAGTCTTTAATTTTATAAAGTTTGTAGCCCCAAAAATAAAGAAATACATTATGTGAACTCGTGAGTAGTTTGATCATTCTTGTTACGAAATAATATTTCGAGTCAAGACTTCTCAAGTTCATTTTAGAATTTGATTTGCAATCCTACGAGAGAGCCTCTATGCTATACAATTGAATAAGCTTTAGAAAGACTCTTGTATAAATAGTGATGTAAACCCACTTCCCAAACCAATGTTGGACAAAAACTACTTTAAAAGTTTTTCCTCTATTTTTTCAACTCAAATGGATTTACTTTGAGAACCAATTTCCGATTTACCTATTATACGTTTTAAGCGTACAATATATCAATCTGTTCGTCTAACTATGAAGAACCCGAATCCACTTTGACTTGACCCAAATCAGAAGTGGACGCGACTAATATTTGTACCACAAAATAGCCACGTACTTAAAATGTCATTTTATACTATTTTTTCCCAATAATTATTTCATGATCATTGAAACCTTTCTTTGTTTCGACCACTGTCATGTTCATCACCGTCTTCCTCAAATCTTTTTAGATCAAATGAAGGCAATGGTTGCTTTCTTGGATTGAAGAAGGCATTCGACGACTATCAACCGCAATCAACAAGGGTTGGTGGTGGTCAGGCGGCGACAATGACAAAAATGATAAACCAAAGTATTGGAATGCATTTATTCTTATAAGTCTTTTAGATGATACAAAAGTATCAAGTACAAAGTACACATTTGATACTATCTATTTATTAATTTTTTTTTTTTGTGACCATTTAGGTGTGAGATGGAGTATTAGTAACAGGTAATACAGTTTGTGCATCCTTGTTTGGTGTAGGCGCAGTCTTGCAAACTTCTGCTTCTTTGCTTTTACCCCAAAGAAGAGTATATAGCCCAACAATTACCAAAATGGATCCTAAAATGCTGTTCCAATTCAATATATATTATTCATAAGAAGAGTTAAAATTTTCATAAAAAAGCATATTTTGAATATTTATGAAACAGTGAATTTGTTGGTTATCAAATTAATTACCTTCCAATACTAAAAAAAAATTAATTAATTACCTTCCAAGGTGAATTTGTTCATGGAGTATAGAGACATTAAGCACAATAGCGAAAATCTGAATGAAGGGACTAAATGCTGAGGTGAAAACAGGTCCTTTTTGCTTCACACACCAAGACATCACAACATAACATATGCTGGACCCCACAATTCCCTGTGAATAAACACCACAAATGCTGGTCAAAATAATGCTCATTATTTGATTGATGTTTATTTGCAATAAATAAAATGAACATGATCATCATATACACAACCCATAATTGTATGGAATTTTAACGATGTTGATTGACACTATATCAACTTTTAAGAGGTAGAATCCTATATGTTTGTCCATAAAAAGCTCAAATCATATCCCTAGCTCCGGAGCCCTACTAGCCGGATTTGTGGAGGTAGTAAATACAAATGTTTGGTGTCACAAGGAGCCCACCACATTTGGTGTAACGTAACTTCACAAGTCACTACAACTGTCAGGGCTCGATCCTGCATTCTTGCCTATAATTTGCCACTCAAGAACTAATCGAGCTACTCGTGCAGGCTAAAATCCTATATGCTATTTGAAGTGTATTGGTATTGTTAACAATTTGTTCCTATGTTACCCGGTACACTCCAACTTACTATGGGTGGTTATACTATACCTAATATAATTTAACACGGCTAATAGCACCTTAAAAATTTATTGTGTTCCTTTCAACATAAGCCTATGAACATAGTATAATTTTTGCCAAATCAAGACAAAATCTCTATTGAGATCCATCAAATTTAAGTGTACCATAACCAAATTTAGTTAAGGATATAATAATATCACTTGATACTCACAGAGAATATAACTGTCCAAATTTCCAAACTCCCTTTCAATCTCCAAATGGAATTGTTTCTATCAATGATAAAGCAAAAGATAGCTGATTGAATGGCACCAAAGAAGGACATGATAGATGTACTGGAATACTGATATGGATAATCCGACCCGACCCGACCCTGAATGATGAACCAAGAAGACCATGCCAAGCTTCCAGCAAAGAGAAATAATGAACCTATAACCCAACTTTTGGTGTTATGGTGTGCTTCAACTCCTTTTGATGAGGCATTATTGTTTGTCAATGGCTTCCCTTTGTAGAGTGTTAGTACTATGGTTCCAATTAGACATATTAGTGTTCCTAAGACCTTAGCTTTCCCACTCTTGCACTTCATGTTTATTCTCTCCTGCCTGCAAGAAATTCCCATTAGCTCAATATAGGTCATGTTTGGTAAAATAATTAGTTTATCGGTCAATTTTTTTTATTCGACCACTATTATTAGTTGTTTAACTTGATTAAAAAAGCAATACAAGTGCTTGCTTGGTTAATCAGTTTTTAGCAATTTTTCGACTAGCTTTTTGAGAAAATAAACTATACCAAACAGCTATCAGCTAACAGCTAATTTACCAACACATTTATACGTACAATCAGCTAATGTTATCAACTAGTTATAACCTCTAGCCCAAACAGCTAACAGCTATAAGCTAACAATCATTTACCAAACAGGGCCTAATTTTAGAAGTACTAAGAACTCAAATGTCTTGAGAGATAACATTACATAGGATTATATTCTATGATATGCTATAAAAACCCAATGGAAAGTAGCACTTACCGGAATAGGAGTGCCATCAAGAATGTGTTTATGGGCACAACATTGAGGAAAGCACAAGCAAATGAAGTTGATGTATACTTAAGCCCAATTAGGAAGAGATTAAGCGTTAGTGCCCCCCTGTGAAAACAAACCATTTTTGTTACAAACATTACAATACCCTAAAGAAAATGGCACTTAATATTAACTATAAACTTTCAAAAATATTTCATAGAAAATTTCTTAATTCAAACATCAAAGCTCTAGAGCTCATCCATTTGGACAAGCAATCATACATATTAATCAATTAAATGAGATTTTCTATGTTGCTGATCAACAAGGATGCTAATAATCTCATATTTGTACATGGTTATATAGAATACTATTGGCAACAATGGATGTACTTGATACTATTAGTATCAGCACCGAGTTAATACCATGTGAAGTCTTCCGAGTATGGTAGTTTTGTCACGTTTAGTCCTAAACTTTCAAACTGATTACTCGTGGTCCTTCGACTTTCAAATGGTTACCATCTGTGGTCCAAGTTAATCATTCATGGTCCTTCAACTTTGAAATTTAACCAGCAGTAGTCTTCCTGAAATGACCATGGGTGGTTAAAATTTGATAGTTGAAGGACCATGGTTGGTTAACTTGGACCACGGATTTTAAAAGTTGAAAGACCACGAGTGGTCAATTTAAAAGTTTGGGACTAAACCTGGAAAAATCACTATACTCAGAGAATCTCATATGACATTAACTCGTTAAAATAATATATTAATCATTAGGTTTAGCTGCAATAGGCATTCAATAAGCATTATATATAAACATGTAGAAGCTAAGGTAACTCACCCAATCAATCCACTGAAAAATAGAGCACACAATGTGAAAGCTGTCAACTTTTTGTAGCTTTTCCTAGAATGGAAACATTTTTGTTAAGTGAGAGACAGGATCCAATCAGTTCTAAGACTATTAACAACCTGAAAATTAGTTTAATTTCGTAGATGGACTAATAAACATACCTTTCTATACAGCAGGCAATGGGAGCTAAGAAGATTGCAGAGATTGATTGCCTATATGTGGTTAAAACCAACTGATTCACTCCTCTGTTAAGAACCATCTTGAACAGAGTGTTTGCAACAGCGAAAGCAAAGCTAACAGCAATCATGGCTGCACCTGGCTTCCAAGTATTAAGACAATTCATTATCATCTTTATTGATGAACCTCAGCTGTGCTAGCTCTTGAAGTTCTTAGTATGAATTGAAGCTATATATGCCTTGTGCCCTTGTTTATATATAGGTTCTCACACTTGGGAAAGGTACATCAACATGTGAAATAAAGTTGTCCTTGTCAAGATGATGGCTCTTACTCTCGAGGGTTAGAAATTAAAGTACTCCAACCTGGCCTTTCTTCACAAGGGAAGAACCCATTTCGAAAGGAGCAACCTCAGCCAAGTTGGTCATATGGCTGACTTAGTAATCACAAGGTTAAAAATTCAATTTTCTTGGTTTTCTTGGTTTGAGCTGGTCAGCTATAGGCAACCTAGGTTGGTTTACTTCGTTGTAGACTTTTGTCGGCTAAGGTTACAAGATGAGGTTTATTCAATGCACACCTTCGGGTAATGATTGCAGGTTTCCCTGGTCACTCAAAAAAAAAAAAAAAAAAAAAAAAAAAAAAAAAAAAAAAAAAAAAAAAGAACCCATCTCAAAAGATTAATCTAATAGGTGGGAGAAAATCTCTTAGAATTACATACCACTGCATAATTTCTTGTGGAGTCGATGTGAGATCGTATCATATCAAACAGGCCATGCATTATAATAAAGATGGATTGCATAATATACCCAATTGGTTAGTGATGCTTTGCTTTCAGTCTAAATCACTTAAAAGTTTTCTTCATTTTAATATCCTACAAAGAATTAGAATATTCTTTACTAATATTTTCTCTTCATTCCTTTATAATTGAAATATTTGTTTTCTTTTCTATTCCTATCTAATTGAATCATTCCTCTTTTTTCTTTGGGAATGCCTAATAATATTAAAATAACGTTCTAAATAGTTTTTTAAGTATCTTTCAAAGTCAAGTTATATTTTCAATTAAATAATAATTAAAGTATGCTTACACTAATAATTTTATTAACGATAATATGTTTTTTAGATTGTAAAAATAATGTCATACAATGTTGTAAACTTTTCTCTATAACCATTTTATATGTTCAAAAAATTGATTCATAATATATTCATAATTTTTTGCTTTTCGATCTTTAGTGTCTTATGTGAGAAATGAGAACATCGTCGATTGTCAACTATACATTATTCACGCGAGGATACATCTAGCTTCACAAAAGTTATGACATTTCTATATATTTATGAAGCAATGTATGTTTAGACTTTTAAATTAAATTTCTTTGTGTATTTAGACCAAAACTATGCATAAATGTTTGGACTAAAATGATGCATTTTTGGAACATGTGCATTTAGTCTAAAACAACTTATATAAAGGGAGTCAACTCCAAATATGATAATGTTTTATCCAAGACTAAATGGATATAAACATCTACACATGTACAAAAGTATCACCATACTTTCCATTTAAACTTCTACACGTTTCAATAGGATTTCCCCAAAGTAATGTGAGTTTTCCTTGGAGTGAAGGAGGTATGTTTTACCACGAAATGACATTGTTTTACTCTAAATGATGCATATATATAAAAGGGTCATGCTGCCCACCTTTACACTTATATATCACTCACAAACAATATGTGGCAGTTGCATGTTTGAGTAGTTATACTATATATTTGTGATGTGATATATATATATATATATATATATATATATATATTGCCACTCTATTTGTCTGTTTGTGAGTGACAATTACAAGAGTGCTTAGCATTTTTCTGTACAAAAATACCATTACGTTTTTCATTTAGGTAAATTAATGGTAGAGGGTTGCTGAAAAATAAAGGGTAAAGGGACAAGGTAAAGTTTATAAATATTGTAAATTTGAAAGTTTGAATTAAATATAAAATTAACCCCATTTTTTTAGAACATCAGCAATTATATTGCTGAACCCCGATGAATGGCTGCAATAAGTCATCACAGAGAACCATGTTCTCATTTAAATATCCCTCTATATATGTAGGGACAAGGCCAAGTAAGAACAAAGCTTCCCATTAAAAAAGAAAAAGTGAAATGCTCTCATATGTTCATTTGGCCTTATCTGATGGTTAAAAAATAAGGGAAAAGAGAAAATTCAAAATGACATTTTCGTAAATATTAAAACTTTAGAGGTATATGAGGCAAAGTTTGATAATGCATCAATGATATTTAACTATGCATTCAAGATCTATAAAGAGTGCACTCAAGTTGGTTGTAGTGTAACAACTCTCTAATCTTTTGTTTACTAAATCTAATTACAATATCATCTTTTATATCTAAAGAATACTTTAATTTGTGAGGAATAATTTTTTTTTAAATGACTTTAAAAAAAAATAATTGGTAAAGGTATGTCCAAATCATATATAAAAAGATCATCCTCATCATGCCTATTGGTTTTTCATAATTTTTTTTTAAATTATAATTTCCAAATTGTACTAGCTACTAGAAATCTAGAATTGAAGATAACATCAAAGTTTCTTCATCATATTATTAATTATCGTAAATTGCTGGTTGGGTTGGTTTACGTAACAAGACACACTACATTTCAACACGACCAACTTGAGTGTACTCTTACAAATCTTGAGTGCATGGTTTATTATCATCGGATTTACTCTCAAACTTTGTCCAGTGCATCTTAAAGTTTGTTATAATTACAAAAAAGTATCACCCCGTTCTTCCCCTTTTTCATTATTTTTTACTATAAAATTAGACTAAATAAACAGACAAGTTTTTTTTTTTGAAATACATATAATTCTTTACAAGGTAGTATCTGTTCTATATTTTTTCAAACATTTTCAGTCCAAAGAATCTAAACCCCAGCATTGAGAGGTTAAACCTATGACTACTCATTTAGAATGGTAATCGAGATGTAATCACACACTACATGGTAGTTGGCAAATAATAAACACACAAGTTGTTTTCATATGATCCTAATCAGCCTAGCTAGCAAAGGCATTAAGCACAATCAAGGTATATCTAGGTTGGGGCTAAGATTAACCATTGTAAGGATTGTATCACGTCTGATCGAGATATTCAAAAAGATGATTAGACATTTAGACATGAAGTTAAGGCCGACAACTAGTCCAGTCCATTATATTTATATGTACTATAAATCTGAATCATTTTACTAAAGAGGAAACGAGTTACCTATACCTTACAACCTTAGGTATATGTTTCTTGTAATCGCACCTTCCAACAAGATGAAGTGCTAATTGTATCAGCTGGTAGGTAGGGGTTTTTAGAAGTCCCCTAAGTTGCCACTAAAAGAAAGGAAATGACACCAAATTAAAGTGATTCAATAGTTTGTAATGGCATCTTTATTACCCACAAAAGACAAAATTTTTCATTGTTTAAAAGTTTTAAAAACTCCAGCTCAACCCGATGCTAGAGAGGTAAATTACAGTAATTCAGTGGCTTCTTAGGCATGGTTGAAAAAATTGCTAGGAGTTCCTCCGACGCTCGGGGGACGCCTAGAACCTAGGCGCTAATTAATCGACACCTAGACACTCATGTATTTTTTTATTTTTATTTTTTTAAAATTGTTAACTTTTTTTAGTTTTTTTAAGACTAATAATTATAAACTATTTAATACTTTAATAGTTAATAGTTAATACTAAAATATTAAATATTAACCTAAAAAAACATCAAGAGTTTGACAATTTAGGGTTATTTCATTCAAAACGATATTGTTTTGAGTGGAATAGCCCATTAAAAAAAACAATAGTTAACTAACTGACTAGGTAGCCTAGTCGGCGCATAGGAGGCCTAGGCAGTCAGCGCCTAAGCGGCCTAGGCGGTTGCCTAGCCAGCCGGCAACCTAGACCACCGATTATGGTGATAGTGTGATACACTAGGCGGACGGCTGGCGCCTAGGCAGAATTTTCGCAACACTGTTATTAGGTGAGAAGACCAATAATAGCTAATGTCTACCATATTAGGTGTAACTCGCACACTGCGGCTACTAAATCTCAATCATATACCACAATTTACCACTTAAGTACCATTTGAGTTTTCTGTGCGGTTTGTAATCGCACCTTCCAACAAGATAAAATGATGTGCTAATTGTATCTAGTAGCTAGGGGTCTTAGAAGTCCCCTAAGTTGCCACTAAAAGAAACGAAATGGCAACAAAGTGATTCAATATATAGCTTGTAATTGCATCTTGCCCACAAAAGGCAAAATTTCTCATTGTCTAAGGGTTTCCAAACCACATCCTAGCCCAACCGGATGGTACAGGGTAAATAATAGTATTTCAGCGGCTTCTTAGTTGAGAACGAAGACCAATAATACCTAATGTCCACCACATTTGGTGTAACTCTCACACTGCAACTATTTAATTTCGATCATGTATCATTGCTCACAATTTACCACTTGAGTACTAATTGAGTTGTCTATGCGGTTTGATCTGTAATTGCACATTTCAACAAGATAAGATGATGTGCTAATTGTATAGTATCTGGTAGGTAGGGGTCTTAGAAGTCCCCTAATTTGCCCCTAAAAGAAAGGAAATGGCACCAAAGTGGGCCTCATCTTTAGGGAGCTAAGCTTATTCAATTTGCAAATGATGAGAGGAAACAGTATGGGCTTAACTGTATACTATTCCACCATTGACAACAAAGGAAAGACAATGCCATTCACTAAACTCTTTAAAACAAATGGAGAGAGTGGTTGCATATATTCATTAAAGAAAGTGGTTGAAAAATCATATGCCAATTTCAAATAATTATTCAATGGAAATCATTACTGCAAATTGATTAAGCCACTAATGCATGTTCATAAGTCACTATTATAAAAGAAAATATAATACTTTTAATGAGAAAAAGTAATACATTTACATCAAAACGTAAAAATATTATATTTTTGTTCAAAAGTATTGTATTTTTTCATATAAGTAATACACATTTTATTCATGATTTATTATTATATTTGCTAGTATAAGTATCACATTCTCATATTAACCCGACCTGACCCCTGATAAAGATTCGTGAGACAATCTCACACAGGTGTAGAAACTAAAAAACTTCAAATTTCACAAATAAAAAGTAAAAATGTACTCTAATTTATCTCAGAGTCCTTTCACCAAAATTAAGGAAATATATTGAATAAATTTTTACCAACATTATATTTTACAAGGAAGAAGAATCTCCCTAAGCTACTAGTACAATGTTATGTTGGTATTTATATTTAAGAATTTCTATGGTACGTGACATATATACATAAAACTGTCATATATGTAAAATATATTTTGTTATGATATAAAATAAAGTAATAATACAATTTTATTACATACAAAGTACATATACATATCGAAACTATTTATTTATTTATATTATTCTTGATTTCTTCCCTTTGGTGGCCACTTAGGTACGAGGTGGAGTACTACCTAGTAACAGGTAACACAATTTGTGCATCCTTGTCTGGTGTTGGTGCAGTCTTGCAAACTTCAGCTTCTTTGCTTTTACCCCAAAGAAGACCATATAGCCCAACAATTACCAAAATGGATCCTAAAATGCTGTTCCAATATTTTTTTTTAAGGTCAACAAAATTTCGTAAACACATGTTGATCATATAATATATAAACATAAATAATGTCCACTTTTCTACTATCAAATTATACTTTTATTTGAGACAGAACACACGCTTCAATTTGGTATCAGATCCAACCCGATGCCAAAGATCATGGGTTTGAATCTTCATATCACCCGATAAAAAGAGATTATATATGGAACATTTGTGGGCATGTGCAAGCGTGTTGAACATATTGTTGGGCAAGGCCGGTAAAAGGGATCATGTCTAGTACCCGAGGGCTAGGGGATTGTTGGGCGGATCAGGTCGATAAAACTCCTAAAGGCAAGTCCAACACTCGGTCTGTCTCAAACAATGTGATGGCGATCTATAAGTAAGGAGATAAAGTTGCGCCTTCACTACTAGCTATAGCTTTTGGCGTGAGTGGTAAGTGTTTGATCCTAAGAAGTGGTATCAGAACCAGGTGTATGTTGGGAGGGGGGAATTGTTGGGCAGAGATGGTAAAAGGGGTCATGTCTAGTACCCGATGGCTTGGGGATTGTTGGGCCGAGGCTGGTAAAATCCCTAAGGGTCAAATCCATTACCCAGCCAGCTCAAAAAATGTGATGGCGGTCTATAAGTAAGGAGATAAAGTTGCGTCTTCGCTACTAGCAGCTATAATTTTCGGTGTAAGTGGTAAGCACTTGATCCTAACACATATAATATATAAACATAAATGTGCAATGCAACTATAGTTAAGACTAAGCACATTGCAATCTTCAATTCATTGTACATTATTTATATCATTAGTATAAGAGTATTGGCTATCTTACCTTCCAAGGTAAATTTGTTCATGGAGTATAGAGACATCAAGCACAGTAGCAAAAATCTGAATGAAGGGACCAAATGTTGAGGTGAAAACAGGTCCCTTTTGCTTCACACACCAAGACATCACAGCATAACATATGCTAGATCCCACAATTCCCTATCATAATGCCAATTAAAATATACTCATCAGTTGACACAATTGTAATACTTTAAAATCAAAATATAATATTTAAGCATTGAACAGTTACTTATGAAAAAAACTGTAATACTAATCATGAATAAATTGATTGATTGTTACTTATGAGAGAAAGTGTAATACTTATAAGAAAAATTGTAATAATTTTGTTGAAAAACATAATATTAGGGTTGCATAATTACTTATAAGAAAAATTGTAAATCTTATGAAAACTCGACACATCTCAAGGATCTCTTAGGAGATTTTGCCTTATAATATATAACCATAAATGTTCATTGAAATTTGCAAGGAAAGCTCATTGATCATTGATTAATGATTAATATTCACTTGCAAGAAAATGAACATGACCATCATTTACCATTTCTGCATTTATAATTATAATAGACATTTGTTTAGGAGCTAGTGTTCTTAGTGTTCTTAGCTTTCAACCATGGTTGCAGTAGGCGCTAGTCGAGCAGTAAACTAGCGCCTAGCGCTTGGGCGGTCTAGGTGGTGCCTAGACAGCGACCTATAAAAACAAAAAAATAGTGCATATATATATATATATATATATATATATATATATATATATATATATATATATATATATATATATATATATATATATAT